>NW_012236499.1:0-367702 GCF_000787575.1 Acytostelium subglobosum LB1 | reverse complement strand
ATCTACTGCGTCAGGACAAGTCATACAATTATGCTTGGAATCTATCTCTTGCTCTTGTCTCAAATTTTTTTTTTTTTTTTGTCTTCACATAGATGTGCTTCAATTTGACCAATGTGCTCGAGACTCTGTCACAAACCTCCCCGATGGCATCCAACTATCTGTCTACAACTGGATCCAAGATGACACTGAAGAGAGCCTTAACCCAAACATCAGCTATCACAAGGTCGATCATTATCCGTTAGCTTGCATGCATTCTAAATTGGTCACCAGTCTTTATCTCTCTGAGGCCATGGGCGCAATTAAACCGACCAATCTATGTCTGGAGATGCCAAGACTGCATCGATTGATAGTGGATCTGTGTCAACCCGTATGTGACTGTGGACCAGATTGTGGCACTCATCAATGCCAGCCATCTGATTGACACGCTCAAGATTGATGGACAAGATCATTTTGAAAGGGCAGTGGCCTTTGTCGATGGCATCTTCCATGGGACAAGACTCGAGTCGATGACTCTCAAACTTGCAATCACTCCGTTTGGACACCCAGAATGCACCTTGCCATTCTATCTGCACAAGTTGGCGACAATAGAAATCCAGGTTCTTCAGATTAAGAAGGCACGAGATAAACAATGTGGAGATGAAGGCCAGCACTACAAGTTCTTCATTTGGTCAACCAAAAACATAATTATTAATTAATAATCAAAGCTCCGAGCAACAAGTTGATAAAATCCGGATAAACGTTTATCAAGCTGATTCTTCTTTGTTTGTGTAGTAGTCGTTGTTGTCGACTCTTCTTTGTCAATGCATGTAACGAAGTGGCTCACACACTTGTTCCAACAAACACATTAAAACTGTGTGCCAAACAAACAAATAAATCACTTTTTATATTCACTCTAAACTACATGAGACAAAACTTGCAAAGTTGAACATCATCTTTCAGTCGCGCAGGGATATGAGTGTGTGATAGCACGTGCCATGGCTTCGGAGACAGTCAACGCCAAACATCCCCAACGAAGCGTGCATCAATAACTCCACAACATTGACTACAACTGCCACCAACAATCAAGACATGACACGTTGACTATGTTGACGCATGGCCATTCATGCCTGTCAGGCAGTCGACTGTTTATTGGCTGACTAGATGACTGACAGCTGTTGTTGCTGTTACTGTTGTTGGACTGCCTCCAACATTCATGTCCAGTTTGAATAGGAATATCTGGTTGTCCGTCCCTTTATGATGACAATAGAGAGTTAACTTAATCCGGTAGATGATCTAGTCGGTGCATCTCATCTACGAACTGATAGAAGAGCTCCATGTCATGGCTGTTGTGGCAATGAGGACAATGCTCTCGACATGGAAGTTCAGAGAGATATTCGCAGACATCACGATTGTCAGAGCTATCACACGCATAGGCATATGCTCGCCAAACACAACCTTCGCTTCGATTGTCATAGAGGAATTTGACAATGTCAAGATGGCAGCTCCGCGCCGCAAAGACCAAGGCGTCGTCTGTACACCCCTCTGTGCGATTCGCGTGAAGGAACTGCACGATGTCCAGATGACCCATCTTTGCTGCGTGGTCCATGGTGTTGGAGGTGCATCCTTCCGTTCGACAATTGTGCAGGAAGAGCAACACCTCCATATGGCCACCGAGTGCTGCGTGAAACATTGTGCCTTCGCTAAAGAGCGGGGTGTCGTCAATGTGATCGATCCCGTGGAGGTACTTGATTACCTCCATCTGGCCAGCTCCAGCCGCCCAAAAGGAGGCAGTCTCTTCTATATACTGTGGCGACGTTCGATAGGTGTGGTCAATAAAGCTGATCTGGCCCGAGGCTGCCGCCTCTTCCACTTCCTGCACTCGTCTAAACTCCGTGTACATGTATGTTTATATGTAAATATAAATATAAGTGGTTGACTAATCGGAGTTCGAACTTGTCTTTTTCATTCACTCTAAACTACATGAGACAAAACTTGCAAGTTTGAACACACAATTTAATATGTGTTTTAATATTAAATTGTGTGTTCAAACTTACTCTTTGTATCAATTATTTGTACAATGACGAAGCGGAACCATTGCCAGCAGACCATCGATAGCTCTCGCAGCAAACAGAAGAATGTAGATGCGTGTGTCATTTCTGTCTGCATCAGCGATTGCACTTTGTGATTGTTCAGCCTCTCTCTGTGTACGGCAAAGGTCTCATGCATTGAAGCCGTCTGGTGGCGAGGATGAGATGATTCCACCAGCCCTTGAAGGACCAGGGTCTCCACGATCGTCAACGTCATTGCGCCCTAATCTCTGTTATCCAACAGAAAAATTAAATAGGTTTGCAACACATGATCAAGGTGAATTTGATAGATATATTGTACATCACTGCTGAAACTATTCTTTAGCAACACATTCAACAACAACCAGGATACACTCACATTGTGGCATCAACTACGATCGTCGCACTCCACTTTCATTTTATTCTTTCTCAACAGATATTACAATCAAATGGATAAAACAGCTATATACTACGACATCAACTACTCAAAGAGTGTTGGCTCCTTGAAGATGGACCTGTACGAGCCCTCTCTCGATTCTGTTGACTCAAAGCACAGATTCCCTCTTCTCGTCTTTGTTCACGGTGGATTTTGGATGGACAGAGATAAGTCTGAGTACACATCACTAGGCCGCTTCTGGGCGTCACAGGGTCTTATGGTGGCCATCGTCAACTATCGTCTCAGTAAGAAAGCTCACAAGACACCAGTCCACTATCCATCGCACAACAACGACCTGTCTGCTGCCATCCGCTGGTTGATCACCAACCACCAAGACTACAGATATGATATCAACAACATTAATCTCATGGGTCACAGCTGCGGTGCTCATATGGTCTCGATGATCACGCTGCAACAGCAACACTACTTGCATGCGAACACCAACGACCCTTTGCCTCCATTCAAAATCACTCGTGTCATTGGCATTCAAGGTATCTTTGACAATGTTCAGTTGGAGAAAGACTTCCCATCCTATCTCGAGAACATCCAGTTTGTCTACAACACTGATGACAGAACACAATGGGAGTCACCACAGCAGATCATCGCTTGCACCGACCAAGACAACTCTCTTGTTACCTCTACTGCTTGGATGCTTGTGCACGCCCCCACTGATGAATGGGTCAACTCTATTCAATCACATAACTTTGCAAAGCGTCTACTCGAACATTGGAAGTGCCAAGACGTTCGCGTCTTTGAAGATCTTACTGGTGCCCACTTTGAGGTAGTAGTTCAGCTTGGCGAACCTGATCACAGCTCTTTGAATGGACTGAGACAAACTATCAAAGAGTATATCAAATAAATGTCAAGAGGAGGTTAATGATCACAGGTCAAAGTTAATGTCCACTACAACTGACAATTCAGTACTAACAACCATCCACTTGGTTATTTATTAGTTAAACAGATAAACCACTCTTTAGAGTTTGGCTCTTGGAAGGTCCTTGGAAGCCAAGAAACGACCCAAGACGAATGCACCAAAGCGTGCACCCTCAGAGAGAGCAATGGCACCAGAAATCATCATCTCGATGGTAGGGTCGACGGAACCCTTTGGCAAGGCCTTGAAGGTGTTGATTGTCTTGTTGTCCAGAATCTCCCAGTTACGGAGGATGTCACCAGATTGGGTCAGGTCCATGGCGATGTGGACGTAGAAGCCAGACTTCTCCATCATTGAACGGTAGGAGTTCAATGAGCCCATGTGTGGAACAGAGTGGTGGGCACAGATTGGCTCGATGAACTGGATGATATCCTTCTCGGATGGCTTCTCACACTGCAGCCACTCGGAACCAGAAAGACGTCCGCCTGGCTTCAACACACGGAAACACTCCTTGAGGAAGACCTGCTTGTCTGGCATGTGACAAGTGGACTCGAAGAAGGTAACCACATCAAAGGTGTTGTCAGCGTAGGGCATCTTCATGGCGTCACCATGGTCGAAACCGGCACGATCAGAGAGACCCATTTGGCGGGCACGTTCAGTGGCAATGCCGACTTGCTTCTTGTTGATGTTGAGACCACGGATACGACAGCCAGTGTACTTGCAGATCTCCAAAGTGGGTCCACCTACACCACAACCAACGTCCAACACGAAGCTGTCCTTGGTGATGCGAGCAGAGTCGGCGACCTCGTGCTCCAGACGGGTGACGGCAGTCTCGAGGGATTCGGTGCTGGTCTTGAATGGCGCAAAGTGGAAATGGTTGCCCCAGCCACTTTGGTAGGTCTCGGTCACAATATCATAGTAGTCAGAGACCATTGTGTTGTAGTTCTCGGTTCTCAGGTTCTCCTGGAGACGGACCTTCTCAAACTTCTGGTCCTTGACGACGACGTCCTCGACTGGGGCAACCTTGGTGACCTTGCCCGACTCGACTGTCTTCTTGATGCTCAGTACGTAGGCATCCCATGACTGGGCCATCTCGCGCTGACCCATGGTCTTGGCAAAGCCGACCAAAAGCTTGGGGATTTCAATGTCGGTCTCGACGATCGAGTCAACGGTCAGTGTGGACTTGTTGGCATTGACAGAGGAAATGATGAACTTTCCAACAGAGGACATGTTTCCGCCGGGCATGTTCTCCCAGGTGATGGTGTTGGCATTACGGGTGTACTTTGTGACATGGGTGGCCTTCATCTGGATGCTGCCGACCTTACGCTCCTGCATGGTCCATCTAAAGGTATTGTCAGAGACCTTCTCAACGACATCAACGAATGGGTAGCACTTGGCGCATGAGGACACGTCCAGAAGGAACTGAATCAACTTCTCGGCAGACACGTTGATCTCGACTGGTTTGGATTGGTAGTTGGTTTGAATTTGGACCATTTTTGTAGTTAATTTGTTGTTGGGTGATGATTAAAATGAAGGTAGCAATAGTTCTATAAGGTAATAGGTATATGGATAATGTGTATTAAAATTAAATATATTATGTGTAAATGAACCAAATACAATGAATTGCTATATTAAACAATCAAGCTAGTGTTGGTCGAACAATTATATATTTATATTAGAATAGATAGAGATAATGTATCCAAATTGCTATTGAAATCAACAGTGTTGGTTGATTCGGCTTTAGTAGTAGGTAGATAGATAGACGTAAAAGAGAGAACTGATCGAATGTCTACTGAGAGGGATGAGGTAGTGTGAGTTTAATCGTTGGGGCTGAGGGGGACTTGTCGTCTTGATTTCTTTTTTGGTGGGGGTGTTATGATCAAAATTATTTAATTTAATAATTATTAAATCAATCAACAAAATATCTGGTTTGAAAAAAAGATGGAACTTCATTATACTGTCAGCATCTTAGGTCTTCTTCATTAATTTGAATGGATTGCTGTTGTTGTCTTCTGGTGTCTCCTTGCGCTTCTTGTTTCCAGACAATAAGGTACTCTCTGTCTTCTTGGCGGTCACATTCAGTTTAGGGAATGGCAAGGTAGAGGACTTGACCGTGGCTGATGTTGTCTTTGATGGACTGGACGCCTTGTTGAACAAAATTTGTTGTTGAACCAATGTGGAGGCGGTTGGTCGTGTCTCTTTGGTCTCCTTCTTGGAGGCTGACACTGGTGTGTCCTTCTTTGTTGTCTTGGATGCTGGAGAAATGACAACATGTTCGTTCTCCTTACTACTCGAGTCTAAGACCTGCCTAACAGTAGTGTCTGGCGATGGTGACTGAGATACTGCCAATGTCGCTTGAGAGTGACGCTGGGATTGTGATGTTCGCTCTTCCTGGAACTTGTCAACCAAAGTGTTGATCCTGGAGGCAATGTCTGAGGCTTTGTGATCATTGGCCACCCTGAATGCAATGTTGAGTGATTTTTCAAGCTTGAGCATCTGGCACAGCTCAAAGCACCTCTGAGACTGTGGTGGTGTACCAGACTTGCCAGACTTGATAATGGCCTAAGTATATGAGGGGGGAGAAGTTTGGTTGGTGACAAGTCCGACAGATATTCATTCACAACACCATAAAACTTACACCAAAGAGACGTAGGACGTCAGAATCATATGCCGCTTGCTCCTTCAGAACAAGATCCTCCACAGTTGATCTATTACTGTGGCTAAACCTATTGTATGACTGTCTATTCTTGTATAATCTATATGTGTTTGGATCATGATTTTAGTCATATGTGTGAGTGAACAAAACATAACATTGTGTATTTATACATACGTTTCCTCAAGGTGGCTAGTGACCTCTGGAGTGGGGAGCAATGGATGATTGATCGGTATGGTCGATAGAGTAGGCCTTGGAATCGTCAGGGGATAGTCCTTTAAAAGTAGGTGATCGGAAGTAGGTGATTTGGTTAGTGTGTGCTGTTGCAATGGAGGTGAGATGTTCAATATTACCTGGCAAATGATACAATATACATGGCTATCGTTCAATCCAACGATCCAATGAGAGGATGATCGCTTCGATTTCATTACCATAAGTGGCATCCACTGTAATGCACACACTGCATTTGGCCAGGCATGGGCCAATATCCTGATCATTCCGTTGGAGTCATAGGTTGTCAGTTGATTTGAACTGTCAGAGAAGCCGAGCCATTTAAGCTCGGACTGAGGCGACACTGGAACACAACCTTGATACAATTGCTTTCCATTGTTCAAGTCGATGTAGTTGAGAATCAGTCCATTGTTGCTGGAGTATACAATGGCCAGTTGATCATTGCCATTGATTGCCATCGTGACAAGGTCTCCATCGATAGAGAGTATAGCAGACTGGATGCCACCAAGTGTGAACACTCGTAGTATTCTACTCTTTGAGCACGACGTGATGAATCGCTCGCCAATGGCTACACCCACGATTGGATCACCCTCACTGTGTAGCGTCCATTCGTTGCCAATACCGCCCAGTGAGTCGAATGGTTTGAAACATAAAGTGGACTCGGTGGATGATGCAAATATAGCACCCTTGCGACCTAGGGAGGCTAGGTCAAAGTGACTGTTGTCGGGCATCGTGATCTTTCTGTGGAAGGAAGTCTCGCTGAACTCAATTTCAATTGAGCCAGCCTTGTTTGTGTCATCCTCTTCTCGTTTGATAATCATTCCAATCATGTTGTAGGCCATAAAGTATCGTCTCTTTGTCAGATGACTCGTTGATCCAGGTTGGAATGATGACAGTGTGGTGGTGATGGCGGTGGTATTGATGTTTGACTGTATAGATCTTGAGGTCTTCTTTCCACTACCACCAACAAACTTGATCTCTTCCAGTTCCGATTCATAATCATGTTCCTCTTCCTCCTCATCCTCCTCGTCCTCGTCCACCGCCTCATAATCATTCTCATCAGAGTCGCCTTTGGGTGACATCACAGTGTCATTCATTATGGGTTTTCTAAGTCTGGACATTGGTGTGTTGGATTGTACCTTCATGTCGATGTCTTCATCATCGTCGAAAAGCTCCATGAGTTCCTTTGAACGATCTATTGCCGCTTGGTCTAGAGGTGATACCAATGTAGATGGGATAACATTCCAATAGGTACCCAACTGTCCTTTAGTATCAATCTGTTTGTTGGATAAAAGATGAGTGTATTGGTCAGTGATGCTAGTCAAATGTTAACATATACATAGAGGTTTGATAGTTACGAATGAGAGACAGTTTCCATCTGGCTTCCAAGCAATGCTACTGATGGTACAGTCATGCCTATACTGGGCGACCTGTTGAAGAGTGTTGGTGTTCCAAACCAGTAGGTTCTTGTCTTGAGCAACAGACACCAAGTAGATTCCGTTTGGACACCAGGCCAGAGCGGTCACCTCCCTGGTGTGACCATCATCCTCAAATGATGATACGAGATCCCAATTGGCAGTGGCTGACAGACAAATGACACTATTGGTGGATGATATTGCCAGATGGGAGCTGTCTGGCTTCCAGCTCATTTGACAGTTGGCACTTGGTGATTGATTGGTAACAGTATCATTAATGTTAGTGACCATCTCTCTCTTGTATATCACACACACTGAGATATACATACGTCACCTCTCTTTCAAAGATGGCCTCATCAGATGATAGCTTGTCGGTAGACCACAACTTTAGTGTATTATCCTCTGCACCAATGGTGGCCATGTACTTTCCATTGGGAGAGTACGCAATGGACTGTACTTGACCATCGTGTGCTTTGAATGTGATCACTTGAGCATTGTCCACCATATTCACCTGTTTAATGACATCTCTAATATGTTTTTGTGTGTGACAGTTAGTTGGTTAGTGTATGTTGTTGTCTTTGGCAATGTATAGATAGTTACATTGATCCTGCAGCCAATGATGATCCAGTAGAGTTGAAGGCCAGTGCTGACGCATTTCCACTGTTGTATGTCAATAGAGTCTTCTTGATACTATTGCTGGAGGTCGATGTTGAGTTGAATCTCAAAGAGAACTGGACCACTGTCTTGTCAAGTGATGCACTGGCAACACAATCACCCTTTGGAGATATGCAACAAGAGGTAATATGTTCATTGTGATGTGAAAACTTATTTCCATTATTCTCCTTCTTTTGATGTTGTTGTTGTTGTTGACTGTTGTCAGCAGTGTTGTAGAGAATGATCTGATTTGATTCTAGACATGTTGCCAACACGTATGATGTTTTGAATGGATGATACTGGATGGTTGACCGTGAAGGGGCAGGAAGCAGTGCTATTACACTGATTGGCGTTTTCTTGGATCTACTCATCATTACTATATATATATTATTATCTTTGTTTATCAATGATTGTATTAGATTATATTGCTGTGTCACTCTGGTTCGTGGGTAGGTTGTTGATCACACTGTTTATTTTGGCGCCAAATTCAAACACACTAGTTTTGCTTTCCAACACCTCTCAGAACTTCCTTGTTGCCTTTGGAAATTGACATTATGGCATTCTATGGAGGGATGACACTAGTTAGTGAATGATTATTCGAGTGAAATAGTCTGTTGACCATCTCCTACTACATACCTTTAGAGGTGTGAGTGTATCCAAGATGGACATGCCAACATTCCTGATGGCCATAATTGGCAGTGAGGAATGAGTGAACAAGTTGAAAAGTGTGTCGATGCTGGCCATCATCTTGATGTTCTCAAACTGTCGTTCCTCCTGGTACCTGTCCAACAACACTCGATTTCCAACAGAGTAGCCTGATGCCACACCCTCTCCAAGGGATTTGGTTAGTGCAATCACATCGGCCAGTCCAAGGTTTACGCCTTGGCCCGCCAGTGGATGAACAACGTGTGCAGCGTCTCCAATTAGACAGAGGCCCTGCTGTACATATGATTGAGTGTGGTCCAGTCGCAGGGGGAAGGCAGCTCGCTTCGAGGCAACACTCTCAATGGGAGGCAACAACAGTTCATTGCCAGACATTCGATTTGGATTGGTGCTGAATAGATTGTGCAACAGTTCAATTGCACTGTTATTGCTGGTGCTCGCTGCAGAGAACCAAGCATGTTTGAGTTGTGTCATGAAGCTTTCATCGTCCAGCTCCAGCAAATAGTTGGCATGTAGAGTGTTGGTTGACCATATGATTGATGCATAACCATCTGCAAGCTATGATAGGAAGGGTATTAATAAAACAAGTTCCGAGATACAATATTGTATCATAAACACTACTAACGGGTAAAAGTGCGATTGGACCAGTTGGAAGGAAACGTTGGAAGAGTGTATTTGATTGATAGTTTGATGCTATCTTTAGTGTGCAAACAACAGCCTTTTGATTGTAGTTCCTACCAACACTGGACATATTGAGTTGTTTCTTGATGATTGAATTGCCACCATCTGCTGCAATCTAAATAAGTTATTAGTTATAGGTACTATCAAAGTTTGTTTGAACATTACATACTATTAGATCGGTTGTAATTTGACTACCATCAGAGAGTGTGATGGTCGTTGTTGGATTGTCAGACACCTCTCCACCAGACATATCAACGTTCTTTACAGTGACTGGTGATCGCAGTGTTACATTTGAATACTGTTTGGATGTCTCAAACAGTGCAGCCGTGACGATGTTGTTCTCCAAGATGTGACCCATTGGCTCACCATTGTTTGCAAAGTGAATGCCACCACCGCCACTGGCATCCCACACTCTGACCTGGTCAAAGGCAGCGGTTCTCTTGGTGTCCTTGATGAGCGACCATGCACCAACCGCATCGAACAGTGCCACCGATGTATTGTTGAACGACAGAGTTCTCAAGTCTGGTGTGCTCTGTAGTGGGTGCAATGGCTTGACTGCTTGTGATTCTATGAGACACACCTTTAGGTGTTGGGTTGTTGGTGTGGCACCCAAAGAGCATGCCATTGTTGTGCCCACCAGACCACCTCCTACTATCACCACATCATAGTGTTGTTGATGGGTTGCGTCGCCGCTGTTTTCCGTTACTGTACTGCTGATGGTGGAGTACTGTCGGCATAGACGTTTTGTCATGGACCATGTTTGGTGACCATTGTTGTATGGTCTTATAAGTGTTCTTATAATATACATGTTGATTGTGGTACTAAGCAGAATGACTAGGTCTAAATGACTTGGACCTGGGTCAAATTCAAAAAAAAAAACAATCATATGAATGACGAAGAGGTGATGATCATCACTCATTAACAATCAATACCCACATACATATCTAAACAGAAATACAAATAGAGATAGGAAGAAGATGGACCTTCTCCGTGCTCTAGATGTATTGTCGACATCACCAATCGACACTGACGATCAGAACCTTCGAAAGGAGAAGATAGATGCATGTCGTACGATTGCCGAGCAGATATGCTCACCAACCATCAGGAATAACTCTGACTTTCCTAGATTCCTATCGATAACGCTCTCATTGTTGCTACGAGCACATGGTGATAAAGATCTCAACGTCTACTCTGTCGCTGAAGAGAGTTTAAATAGAACTATAAAGGTTAGTGAGCGAGTCAATGAGCAAGTGAGTGAGTGTATACACCGACCTTCACGTACTAATCATCATCATCATCTACTCCTTCAACACTAGATATTAATATACACATACCATGAGAGGATATTGTATGAGTTGTTTAGAGTATTAAAGGGACGTCCAATGGATCGCAAATCAAAGGAGAGCTCAAGTGGTGATCCTATGACTACCACTACATCGACAGACAAACAACAGCATACATCTACAACAAGCTCATCATCATCATCATCAACATCAAGTAGCAGTGTACTGTCAACGGCATATGCCATCCTTAGCAAACCATTCCCTTTAAAGTCACAACGTATCGCACTTACAAAGTTTGGAGAGGTGTGCAGCTTTATCCGTCCGTCCAAGAGCAGGAAGTACATCACCTCATTGATTGGACCCATCAATCACCTTCTCTCAATGACCAACGATGAGGCCCTGCAAGAGTCGATAGCACAGTCCATGGAGTCGATTGCCCGTGTATTGATCACCTACCTAAAGGACAGCGAGATGACACAGGTTATCGAAGTCTTTTTGCGCAATCTAGCACACGGATCTGCTGCAGTGCGTAGAGCTTCGTCATTCTGCATTGTATCTATCTGTCGCCACTATCCACGTCCAATCTTTGAGCAGGTGATCGACACACTACACACATTCACCACGCCGAGCAACACAGTAGCTTCCGACCATCCCTCCAACAAGATGCTTGGTGTACTCTTTACCTATCTCCAGTTGGTAAAGCTATCTGAAGAGTCTTCTACTAGTCATGGTATGTGTGTTCATACAACTGATTGATCATACATCATTCCTACACCCATAACTAACACCCACTATTACATTTAGATCCAGTTGAAAGACATCAATCATCAGGTTCCACAACACCAAACAATACAGTGCCAATCACTGATATCTTCTCCAACAGACTACAGTTCTTCCTACAGTTCATTCTGAAGCTTCTCAAGTCCATCGACAATGAGTCGTACGATCACAATGTAGTTGGTGCCAGTCTAGAGTTGCTACAACAGCTGCTGGTTACATTTGGAAAGTATGACTATGTGTGGCCCAAGCCCCTTGTACAGCAGACTGTACACCAGCTTCGCTTGATGGCCTTCTCTCCACAGTCCACCATTCGTGTCAGTCTAAAGGCCGTTGTCATTAATTGTTTGGCACAATCTGTCAAGTTTTTCCCTCGCACCTTCTACTCTGAGTTCTTTGCCGACCAAGAGGAACCAGTCCTAGCCCAACAGCTCTTTGACAACCTGAGTGTATCGGAGATTTCATTCAAGTTGTTTGCAGACATTTCAGCAGCAGGAGAGAAGGGTGAGCGTTCACTGGGTCTGTCCACCTCAACTCAATCAGTGGGCAGCTTCACATTGGACTCGATTCCAAAGGAGGAATATCTTCAACATCTTAGCGATCCCGACCCCCTCCTGCGTGGATCTTCAGCATTGCTCATCGGATGTCTGATCCGTGGCTTCCTAGAGGCCGACCACATCACCAGCAACAACGTCTACCACCCCATCAACACAACACTACTGCAATCACATCTTTGTATCCCGTACCTCATGGCTCATCTACTTCGCGCTCTTCTCGACTCATCTTCAATCACAGCAAAGCTCTCATGTACTGGTGTTGGAGAGTGTCTTCCCACGCTGTCGTTGAGTAAGCACAGTGACTGGGCTCTGGTGGCACTTCGACATCTCTTGTGTATCAGTTCATCCACCTATTGGCTGGTGAAGCTCGAGATCCTAGATACACTATCAAAGATTGACTACACGATCATCGAGTATCTTGAGCAGAACATTCAACAGAAGGCACATGTACTCTGCACATCGTCACCTGCGGACAAGGAGCCAGAGTCTGGAGGATCAATCGCCATCGCCATCCAGCCAAAGGTATTGGACTTCCTCATTGAACAGCTTGGAGACAATGACTTTAGAGTGAGGAACTCTGCTGGCATTGCCTTGGTCAATATAATACCAAAGTTGGTATTCACTGCACCACTCGACAAGAGAACAATGAAAGGAATATCATCAAAGGTCAGAGAGACATTTGATGTTCCAGGTTATGAGAATATGGTATGTACCTGTACCAATAGAGACCTTTAAAACACTTACTAACAATATTCATAAACATTATATAGGTCACCAAGAAATCCAAGATTCTTTCTAATCTCTCACATGTTATTGGATTGATCTGTGGTAGACTCTCCAATCCACATCCGGACGATATGATCAGAGGATGTTATCATGCACTCAAACTCATCTGCCAACAGTACTCGTTCCCTCTCTTCACACCACAATCATGCCGAACACTGTTGTCCACATTGCCCAACCAGATGCTCTCCTTTGTTGGTGACATCCTTCCGTTGGCACTGGACAGAGTGGGAATCATCACTTGGATGGCCACAGACTTTGACCTTCACATTGACATTATTGATATTCTGGCCTACCTGAGCCGAGGTGCTGAGAACGTCCTTGGAGCATACTGCCAGAATGTACTGCGACACATCTGCAGAATGATAAACATCATGTCCAACATTGTTCAGTTCCGTCCTACGCCACCTCTCAAGGAGGTCAAACCATTGGTAGCGGCGGGCAGCAGTGGATCTCTGGTCAACAGTCCCCTCGTCAAGGCACCTGCACACCTTGGAGCCTTTACGCACAGCATACACTACATCAAGGTGTATGCCAAACTACTTGCCGTTCGACAGAATTCAATAACGATATTTGGTGCCGACAAGTTCAACCAGGTGCGATCATCGGCATTTGACGCACTAGCAGTCATTCTCAAGTGCTCTGGCAAGTCAATACTCCCCTACACAGAAGAGATCCTTGGATATCTTACCTCTCATTTCGAACAAGAACCACTGGCTGTTACAAAGTGTGTGACAGAGTTGTTCCTAGTCACCTTCAAGCCAACACCACTTGTCTCTATGAGCAATCTATCACTTCAACCAAACCGATCATTGTCAAAGGATAATCTAAGCACCAACAACAACAACAACAACTCACCAACATATGAACCACGCTCTGTAGAGATGACACCAGCATCTGACAACACACATGATGCATTGTTCTCCAATACCAAGTCTGTGTTTTCGTCGTTCCTCACACTTGGCTCTCCTGTTGTCAACCAGTTCTACGAGTATATGGATCCAGCATCATCACAGTCTATCAACTACAGCTACAGCAATCAAGAGGTCAACCGCATCACGTCATCCGAGGAGAAGAGGACCATCTTTAAGCAATTCGAACCACTGATCACGAGTTGCATCATTGAGTACCAGAACACACACGATCTCGAGTTGAAGAGAGCACTCATATCAATGTTCTCAAAGTTGTCAAAGTTTGGATTGGATCTGTCACAATTCGACCGAGAGCAGAAGTTGCCACTCTTCCTTTTGGATGAACTGAAAGAGACACAATGTCTCCTGTCAATGCCTGCTCAGCAACTTCCCCATCTCTACGACTTGGTTGGCTCAATGTTCCTGACCCGCAGGATGTATCCCGATGTATTCCCAGTTGAGGAGATCAAACGTCTGCTCTATGAAGTCGATCCAAACACTGGAGCAAGGCCTCAACTCTCGTTCCCTACTGCCACAATACTGGGCAGTTGCCACTCATTCGTCAAGTACCTTTACGATCCCACGGACAAGTACCCCGACCAAGAGCTCCGTGATGGCTTCCTGCAGTTCTTGATCGCCAACCTGCACCACACTCAATCGGTCGAGGTTGCCATCACCATCATCAACACTGTTCGAAACAACAACACACTGTATAGCAAATACTCCAATCTCATCGTGCCCAAACTATTCAATGGTCTGGCACTTAGCGAATCACCATACTTTGTCATCTCATCGATACGCGATGTCTACAGATTGTACTCTCTGATCGACCGTCTCCATCCAAGCTCAGTGACCGCATCCCGCTGGGCAGACGCCCTCCTATCAGTTTCACCAGAGTTTGTCAACTCCCCACTGTCCACCAAGAATGATCCATTGAAGAGCAAACGTATTCTATTGCTCAAGGAACGTCTGCTTGAAGAGTATGACCTTCGATGGCTACCTACACTTGTGATATTACTTCGAACTGGACTCAAGGTACAAGAGGAGACTAGGATATCATCATCACGTCAGTCACTCTATCTGGGCTACCACGACAACAAACACAACGCCTCGCCAGCAGCCAACATCATCTCTCAGATTATATTCAAGTTGTTGAGGAATGCCGTCAACTTGTTCTCCACGTTCAAGCCCACAGACCCACTGTTCTCAGAGCTGATCAATCACATGCTCTACTATACTGGTCTATTCTTCAATCGCAGTCTTTTGCCTAGCAATCCCAAGCCCAGTCTCTTCCTTCAGAGCTTCAAGACATGCGTTGACCCTGCCATTGTACATGAAGTCGTGCATCCACTATTGACCTACGGTGGAACCTCAGTGTCTATACACGCAGTACGATTCCTCATGCTGCTCGGCCGTGAGCACATGGACTTCCGTGGATATGCTCTCGCAACCAAGTGGCAAATCATTGGATGTGAACACTTCTTGACACACCACGTCATATTCCTGTTGTTCTGCCAGTCACTGATCATCAACAACTCTGTGACACCCCAAGTGTTTACCGAGTCCTTCATGGACAAGATGGTGCTGCTCATCAACGAACCAATCGTCAAGAAACTGATCGACACTGTCAAGGATGATCCAACCTTGGCCAGTATCCTGACGGAGCATCTAAAGAAGATCTTCACCAAGACGCACTCATTGGATCTGCGTCGCAAACAGAAGTTGTTGAGACTACTGTCCTACCTGCCCATCACGCGTGAGACCGTTCAGATGTTGATCATTCACTTTTTGCAAACGGATGACATCTCTTTACAGATCGCAGGCGAGCGCATCCTCAATCTCTCAATCAACAGACTCATTGACAACACCAAGAGCCCTGCCGACGGTCTGTCCATCATCCAACACCTCTATTCACTGTTCATGTCCAACTTTTATACGTCAACCACGAACCTCTCCATCCAATCAACCTTTCTAAAGTTGATCAAGAACCTGTCCACGAGCAATCCGCAACAAACAACTGCATCAGTGTCACCAGCAGTGGACAATATCTCCAAGCTTCAAAAGCCAATCTTGGAACCACAGAGCACTTCAACACCAGACGAGTTTAGAAAGCTCAAGACCATTGCCTACTCAGACCTGATCGACCTTCTCAAGTCTCAGTACCATACGTCCAGTCATCAGTCCTTTACCAAGCTCTGGATACTGTCTCAGGTGGACCGAGATGCTGTCTTGGAGCTTTTATCATCAACCAAGCTGGACACTTCGTTGATTCCAACCTTCATTGCATCACCCTACTCGATCAACTTTGAGCATGCAATTCAGTCACACCTAGAGGCAAAGATTGAGTCACTGCTGTCCTCCTCGTTGGGAGAGGTGGGCAGTGATCCTCTGCGCAGTGGTCCTCCACTGCTCACTGACAGTGTGTGGGAGGAGTTGCGTGAGACAACAAGATGTCTCTCATCATACATCAACAAATATGGTGCATCAGGCTTCAACGAGGCACAGCTACTCAAGATATCGATATGGGCATTCGTTGAGAGCTTTAGAAGGTGGCGTGCCGAAGTCATCAACCCCTACGACTTTAAACTCGTACTGGAGCTGTCGAGATCCATAATACATAAGAGTCCTGCATCTATTCTTACGATCACTGACGACTTTTCATGGTGCTCCCTACTGCTCTGCTTGTATAAGTTCTACTGTCTCGTCATTCGTCCTCACTTTGGCTACATATCTGGACAGCGCGAACTTGAAGAGAACTACAGTCAGGACCCTACACAGATATCGCTCACTCAATCAAACGAGATGGTCAAGTTCCTCGTGTCACTGCTCTACAATCGCAACAGTTGCAAGCCAATGGAGGGATCACACATTGGTCAACTGATCTTTGATTCATTCATTCGCTCCATCGTGCCGCTTAGCTCCAAAGCCTTTGACTTTATCTATCCAGCACTGACAAACACCATCACAGAGGATGAGTACGGAGGTGGCATCATCCCCAACTGTCCACTCTTTGCCAGTACACTATCCCCAGAGCAGAACCTGGAAGGATTTGTTCGCTACATCAACTTTGTTGGTCTGCCCGATGACTTCCAGTTCAACAGGATCTGGCAAATATTGGAGCCCATCTTCTTTGCACCACTGGGAGACGCAGAGATGGGCTCAGACGAGATCACTGAGGAGTCCAAATGCTTGGCTCTCAAGGGCATCACACTGATGATACTCAAGGCCTGCTTTGAGATCAGTGACATCAATGCATCAACCAACCTACTGGAAACATCTGGTATACCACATCCTCTCTACAACCATGTACCTCGAGAGAAGGACCTGGTCTTCTTACGTACCCACAGTGGAAAGAAGGTCAACCGACTTCTCTCTATCATATACGGTGCATTGCCACAATCAGAACTGCCTCTGGGAGGAGCATCAGAGTACAGCAACCTTTCTGCGGTCAATGATGGCAACTCATCGGCTGACATGTCAAGCTACCACTTCAATATTGAACGAGCCTTTACCAATGGACAGATAACCTCTGGTCAGATATCATTGGCGGACCTGAAGCAATTCCGTCCACCAGTACACATTGGTATCAACTTTACACCAATCATCGAGAAGGCACTGCAGACATTCGAATCATTCCTCATCAACACTATGTGTCCACCACTACTGCGCAAAGAGATACTCAACTCGGTCATTCTTCTGTCGGATATCTTCAACAGAGATCAGTACATGTGGATGTACAGAGTGTTTGGTACGATCTATGCCGCAGAGGACAATGATGATTTCCTCATCAAGCAGCACATCATACTGGGCATCTGCAAGGCTATCACAGTTACATATCAACCAGACACTGTTGAATCCCCAGCACACCAGGCACAGGTGTTTGAAATGCTGAAGCAGGCATTGGAGCATCACAACATCTCACTACAACAGGCCGCCCTCGATGGCATCCTCTACCTGTTGGAGGGTAAGGTCCACAGATACATCCAAGGTTCTCTCTTGCAGTTCTTGTTCAGGTGGATACCGTCACGTCTGTCGACATCGCCCTTCCCACCCATCCCATTGACCCTACGTGTGCTTTCCACAATGTTCCTTTTGATCGAACAGTACAGTCGCGAGTCAGAAGAGAGCTCCTTCACCAAGAGAGCCGTTGTCATTTGCACCACTCTTGGACAACCATCAATACCATTGCCCATCGTGTATGGAGTATTCCGTGGACTCGATCGTCTGTTGGTCTCATTCTCTCTGTCACATTCCCAACGAGAGTACATCTCACACTTTGCTATGAAGTCACTGCCCCACGAGAACCCGATCCGATCGATGCTTGGCCTGGCACTGATGGTCACTTGCATGTACACTGGTGATGAGACAGGCTCGTCATCGATGACTCCATCAATCAGCGGAAAGAATCCCTTGATGTCCTCACCAAACACATCAAGCAACGCACTGGCCTTCAACGGTGGTTCACCATTTGAACTGTCCCAATCAATGTCATTCTCCTCAGACTCAATACTCGAGCAAGAGGACATGTTCAATATTGATAGCACGGAGCGACAGCTCTACTCTCAGGTGAACAATATGGAGAAGGTCAAGATGCTTTTTGATAAGATCAAACAAGTATCACACTATTCCTACGAGACATTTGTATTATCAGAGTATGTAACAACAACAACAAATTTAATATTACTCCATTGTTTACTGACATGATCATAATCATATTTGACAGAGTGATACCAACAGTCATTGTTGACTTGTACCCATCTGTGGATCAAATATTGTCATTCATTCTTGGCGAGTTCCTCAAACAAGGAAAGTCCAATCCAAAGTTGATGTGTCAGATCATTTCCAAGGTGTTTGAATTGTTGGTGGAGAGAGATCCATCCAATCAGACACTGATTAATCACTGGATCATTATTTGTTTGGAGAACTTTTTCCAGATACAGAATCCAGTGCAATGTCAATGGGCACTCACCTATTTATTCTTATGCGCATCACCATTGGCACCATTCAAACTAATGTAAGTCGACTTCACCTCTATGCATACTTCAAAACTAATACAATCTACTCTTTCATTAATAGTGCCATGGAACTCTCATCCAAGATCCAACCGAATGACAAGTTGTTCAACATTGCTGCATCCGAGTTCTACTACAGCAACTCGGCGGACAACCAACGACAATTTATGATCTCCTTCAATAAGATGAGGTTCGACCTATGTAATCTAAACCCTATCATCAACATTCAACAACAGCAGCAATAAACAAACTGGTGTCGCACACACTTAAAATTCAGTTGAAAATTGAATTATTCAAATAAAATGATTGAGGCGACTGATACAGTCAAGTGAGTGTGATTGGAATCAAACAAAAACAATCACTCTGTCTAACATTTACACTTTATATACATACATATATATAGATCTTTTAATCTAGATGGGAATGAAGGATCCATATACAGGATCACAAGTTGTAGCTGCAGTGACAATACAGAGAGTTGTAAGAGGATGGCTAGTCAGGAGAAGTCATACAGAGTTTTGTAAGCAAATGAACACTGGTTAGCTGGACTTGGCTATCCACCCATTACTTACTGACAGACTCACTATCACAAACATCACACAGTCAGGAAGATCAAGTATCGAAAGTACATCATCAGAGAGATTATCAACTTTGAAAACACATACATCAAGAAACTCAGTCTCCTCATTGAACAGCTCAAGAAACCACTGCTTAAGCATTACTATCGCAAGATAATCACAGTGGACAAGGTCAATCAACTGTTTGCAAACATCGAGGACATTCTACAGTTGCACATTAAGCTAGTGTCAATGTTTGATAAGCCCCCACCTTGTTTGATCGGTTCAATATATATGGAGTTTGTATGTATACATATACTATATGGTCAGACTAGACATTGACTCCCGACACGTAACTCATCGGCAAACAGATTCCACAATTCACAACCTACCTACCATATGTCAAGAACTACAACAACGCATTCAAGATCTACTCTTCACTGGTGGACAATGAAGACTTCTCCTCATTGATCGAATCATTTGGTTACCTGCCAAGCTACCTCATTCTGCCCATTCAACAAACACCTCGATATGTACTACTATTTAGCGATCTGCTCAAGCACACAAACCTCCAGAATCAAGACTACGACAACCTTGTACGGCTTATTGATACAGTCAAGGTCACTGCCTCTAGTATTAATGAGTGTCTAACATCTAATGTATGTTTTTTAGTTTGCTCCTTCTTGTCACTGTCATACTCAAGTACTAATACAACACACACAGGACAACGAGGAAGATACTCATGATCTCCCAAGGAGACCAGCGTCAGCCTCATCAAACAGGAAACCACGTAACAGCATTGCGATACATAAGAAGGCTTTCGATGCTGTCTTGTCGGGCAACATTATAATGGCCGAACAAGACTATGCCAACATCCCAAGCTATCTAAGGCCAACCTTTGCCTCTAATGGATGGTCACGAACAAAGACACCACCACCCGCCAGAAACCAATGGCGTCCAACCAGTCAGGCATCTCCATATCATGATGTACACAAGATGACCAAATCAATACCTCGTCCACCATCACCTCTACCAAAGCCCAATTTCTGTGGAGGAGCAGATACTGGCAGCAGTAGTTCATCACCTAGAACAATGACATCAACATCCACAACAACGACAACAACATCAACAACATCAATATCGACTACACCTATGAAGTTGACAAAGGCAAACAAATCAGTATCCTCCGAGTCACTTATACTGTCATCCAGTAATACTACGCCATCGTCCATGGCAACATCACCAATAATGATTAGCTCACCACCCATCCAAAAGACAATGACCATTGAGGTATCCACTGGAAGAGTGACTGACTGATATAATCTTATAATAATAATAACAAATATATTTATTACAATTATCTATTATCTCTGTTGTTGACACTTTGATGAATGAAATTATTCATTTGACTCTGCGACTATACAATTTCAAACAGATAAACCAAACAGATAATGAGTGGCAAGGGAAAGAAGGGAGGAGACAAGGGCGGAGAGCTCAAACCTTGTGTACAAATCAAGGTCAGACACATTCTATGTGAGAAGCAATCAAAGGCACTGGAGGCCTACAACCTTATCACACAGGAGGGCAAGTCATTCGCTGATGTTGCAATGCAGTTTAGCGAGGACAAGGCGAGACAAGGAGGCAGTTTAGGATGGAAGCAAAGAGGTGATCTTGCGTATGTAGATCCTTTATCTTGTTGGGATGTTGATTGAATAGCTTTGATTAGAGACTAACATTCAAACCTACTAAAGAGGATCATTCTCTGAGAAAGCCTTTAGTATGCCGATAGGAGTCGTATGCGAACCAATCAGGACACAGTTTGGGTAGGTTGCTTTAAAGTCATGTCATCATTCCTCTGATGAAATTCACAACTAACCGCTATACATACATCAACAACAATAGCTATCATGTTATCTTGGTAGAGGATAGGAAGTAGAGGTCAAGGTTATTGTGTAGTGATTAAGCTAGCAGTCTTTATTGTTACTACAGTAATACTTGTCAATTGTACACACCGCTGCTGCTGCGAATATGGCACCAATCTTCTCTCTATTATACACCTATCGGAGATGCAAGAGTGTCATGGTTGTCAACAAAAAGGAACATCCACGTGACGATTCCAGAAATGAACAATAGAGAGACTATTATGGATTGCCATGTCCTACCATTGGTCGGTTGGTCTATATTGTACCTGTGTAGTTGTGTATGATTACTTTTGTTGTTGTCGCCACTGTTGTTGTTATGGTAGATGATATCACCATCCATTGCAATGTCGTTTATCTTAAATGTCGATGGTTGAAGCCTCTTTGTTGTTGTTGTTGTTGTAGCATTCCATCCCTTTGTGTCTGTTGACCATTGATAATTGTTGCCTCTGTCAGCAGCCTGCATTGAAGGCGAATAGGTATAGGGTGTAGTTGATTTCCTGCTGATTGGTGATGTGGAGATAACTGCTGTCTTGATGGCAGTGGTGGTTGCCATCTCTTCATGTTCTGTTGAGTTGGGAGTTAATGGACTAGACAGCAGACTATCGACATGATTGTTGTTGTTAATAGCAGGTGTTGAGTATGTTGATGGTGTTATTGATGTTCGCATGAGTTTGGGAGTGTTGATGACGGTGGTCCTTGTATGATACGAGTCCTGTATGGACAGTGTTTTGCTTTCATAGCTGTTGGATGACGACACCTGTAGTTGTATGGTGGGCATTGATTCAATATTCTCTGGCAGACTCTCAGCCAAGTGTTCCGACAGTTGTATACCGGTGGAATCATTCTCCACTTCCAACTCTATATGTGCTCTGGCCAACTCCTCAATGGTGAACTCCTTCCTCCTCTTCATGCGTCTATTTGCCAATCCATCATCCAGTATCTATTTGGTCGTCCAACAGTGAGTGAGTATGAGATAGATAGTTGATGATGCAATGAACTACTGACCTGTATCAAACAATAAATTGTGTTGACGACTCTGGCAGGGTTCTTGGTCTCAAAGAGATCCAGTGGTTGAAAGATGACAGGAACACGAAGGTGGTGGCATTCCTTTATGAATTGGTTGATGTTCTCTATTCTCTGGTAAAATTGTTGATTGCTCTGAATGATATGTACATGTCAATAATGATAATATTCATCATTGTGTGATGAAAATGATAGATACCTTTGGAGTGAAGATCTTGTTGATTGAGTTTGGATAGTACAGGTTGATCAGTCTGCAGAGTACAGTGCCATCAAACACCAAGTCAATGAGGTCATCAGTGTGCTGTTGCTGGACAGTCAGAGGATGGTCAGAGCGATCGAAGCAATCCTTAATCCACTCTAATGCCTTTGTCTTCTTCTCCAAGTAGAGTCGTGCCTCTTTATCCTTTCTTTGTTGTGTATATGTTAGCATTTGATCAGATAATAACCAATTCAAACAATAACTCATACTTTTGGCGCTTTCAAGGTTTTGTTCCTTTTTTGGTTAAGATTGCAACCCCCATTATTATAAATAAGCTTGTTTATTCGTTTATTATTTTTGTGGATGTTCAACAACACCAACCAATTTATATTATTGAATGTCAATCACACACACATTATCCTCTGCTCTAAATATTATTGTTATAATAGGAACATATATTAATTATATTAAAAGATATATATTTATAATAAGAATATAAACATTATGACAGACAATACAGCAGGAGAATCAATTTTGAACTCCAGTTTTTCTGGATCTCCTTATGCTCAACCAATTGACTTGCCGTCATCCATTGATGAACTGATCGACTACTCTGAGCACGATCAGTCAGAGTACTCGGTGTCGAACAATCTCTGGTACAAGGAGGCCATATTCTACGAAGTCTACGTTCGTGCCTTTAGTGATGTAGAAGGCACTGGTAACGGTGGTATCTCTGGAATCACTTCCAAACTCGATTATCTACATTCGTTAGGTGTCGATTGTATTTGGTTACTTCCAATATATCCTTCACCCTTAAAGGTATATGTTGTAGATTCTATTCTTTGTTACGTTTGTTGTATCACTAACTTATATTGGAATTGTAGGATGATGGATATGATGTCGCAGACTACTGTGATATACATCCAGACTATGGAACACTGAATGACTTTAAGATCCTAGTCAATGCTGTTCACGAGAGGAACATGAAGATCATCGCCGACTTTATTCCAAACCACTGTTCTGAACAACATAAGTGGTTCCAAGCAGCAAGAAAGGACAGAAACTCACCCTACAGAGACTACTTTGTGTGGACCGATGATCCTATTCTCTACAAAGAGGCTAGAATCATCTTTCTCGATGTCGAACCTTCTAATTGGGTATGTTTATCCATTTTTCGCGGAATTAGAAATTACCTTTATTAATGATTACCCAAAGACATATGACGAAGTGGCAGGTCAATACTATTGGCACAGATTCTTTAAAGAACAGCCAGACTTGAACTTTGACAATCCCAAGGTTCAAGAAGAGATGCTCAACATCATGAAGTTTTGGTTGGACATTGGTATTGATGGATTCAGAGTTGATGCAGTTCCCTACCTCTTTGAGCGTGACGGAACATCATGTGAGAACCTCCCAGAGACTCACATCTTCCTCAAGACAATGAGGAAGTTTGTCGATGATAACTACCCAGGAAGAATAATGTTGGCGGAGGCATGTCAAATGCCAAACGAAGTCAGGAAGTACTTTGGTGAAGGTGTTGGTGATGAGTTCCACATGGGATTTCATTTCCCGGTTATGCCTAGGATATTCATGGCAATCAAACGAGGTGAAGGAAGTTGCCTCAAAGAGATCATGGACCAAACTCCAGAGATACCAGCCACCTGTCAATGGGTCACCTTTTTGAGGAACCATGATGAACTCACTTTGGGTAAGTTAATGTTGGCTTTCAATGAATGATTAATGGTAGTTACTAACTTTGACATTAGAAATGGTGACTCTGGATGAGAGAAAGGAGATGTGGTCTTTCTATGCCCCAGAACCAAGAATGAAGATTAACCTTGGTATAAGAAGGAGACTTGCACCGTTGGTAAGTACAATTTCAAGTTATATATGGTAGATACAATCCTAATCAATTGAAACCAATCTATTTCAAGCTTGGTAACGACCAAAGGAAAATTGAGTTGGCCTACTCCCTCTTGTTTACTCTGCCAGGATCACCTATCATCTACTATGGTGATGAGATATGTATGGGAGACAACATCTGGTTGGAAGATCGTCATGGAGTTCGAACACCAATGCAATGGAATGACACTCCACCCAATGGTGGCTTCTCAGAGTCCAAGAACTATTGTTACTCCAAGGTGCTTGACGACCCAATCTATGGATATCAAAGAGTGAACGTCAATGATGCCCAGCGTGATCCAAGTTCACTGTACAACATTGTATGTAATGTACTAATTTGGAATCATTCATTCTACATTGCTCACACTTTCCAACTGTAAGATACGTACAATGATCAATCGTCGTAGGAAACATTTAGCCTTTGGACATGGTACCTTTACATACGTCCAGACAAACAATAGCCACATATTTGCCTTCTTGAGGATATGTGGTATTGACAAGATGCTCTGTGTTCACAATCTCTCTGACCAGCCACAAAAGGCATTTCTCTACCTTCGAGAGGGATTCGTTACCTATGGTAGAAGGCACAGTGTGGCACCTACTTCTGGTGCCAACAAGAGATCCACGCTCCATCCCCCTATTCAAACCGACCGACAGTCTCACTACCTTGTGGACATCTTGACTGATCACCAGTACATGATCGACATGGAGGGCAAGGTAGCAGTGGAATTCGAACCCTACAGCTTCTACTGGTTCTCAATGGGTGAGATTACTACACTCACCGCTGATTTTGGACCAAGATCTAGGGACCTTAGAAGGAAGTCAATCAGTAGCAGCAGCAGCATCAGCAGCGTTGCCACGCCTTATCTCCTTCCAAAGCCATCCAATCTCACTGATATCTAAACAACAATCCAACCAATATATGTGTGTAATAAATCAAAGTACAACCTGTAACTAGTTTTGACGGTCTAATAGTTGTTCTTTGTTATTACAAAGTTGATAGAGTAACCAGCTTTGGTTGGGGAGAAGAAGGTCTTGCCAATGGTGAAGCCCGTCAGCTTATCCTTCATGTGTTGCTTAGCCAATAGCTCTATCGATTGTTTGTCCTCAACTGAAACGTCAATGACCGCCTTCACTTTGCCATTGAACTGGATGACCAATGTCTTTTGTTGTAGACCAAGACAAGTGGGGGATGCAATTGGCCATGCCTGTTTGTTCACCTGATCAATGTCAGACGATCCACATGATTGACCATTGTAACGAGGTCCTTCCATCAACTCTTGCCAAAATGATTGTGATGAGTTTGGTGCAAATGGTGCCAACAAGATGACGAGGGCCCTCAGCGCTTCCAAATACTCTAAACTGTTCCTGTTGTCTGGGTTAACCTTGCCGATAGTGTTTGATAGAGTCATCAGGAATGATATTGCAGTGTTGAAGGTGTATCGTTCAATGGACTCGGTGACTTTGCTGATGGTATAGTGTGTTTCGTAGCGTAGAGAATTCATCTTTGGATTCCATAGCTTTGTATCATCGCCATTTGATAGTTTGAGGTCAATAGACTTGTTCTTATAATCGGTATTATATGTTTGTACCAGTGATTTGACTCTCATCAGCCACTTCTTGCAGCCCTCTATTCCTTCAGTGTCCCACTGGTTTAATGTTAGTGAATGGTAATGAGAGAAAGGGCTGAACATTAACATACCTCCAATGAGTTCTCTGGTGGTGCCTTGAACAAAACGTATAGCTTCAATGTGTCGGATCCATATTTGTTGATCATATCCTGGTGGTTTGTCCCAACTAGTTAATATGGTTTCTGTCATCGATAGAACTCAAACATTATGTACATACATTTGGATCAATGCCATTCAACTTTGATTTGGACATCTTCTCAAGGGTTGTGTTCACTGGGTTTCCAGTGAGTTTGTTGATGATTGGTTTAGTGTCAAAGTCAACATCCTTGGGCCAAAGTGGTTTGCCCGTTATCGAGTCTCTGTATGTTGGTGATTTGACAATTCCCTAAAGATACTATTGGTTAGTGCTTGACCAAACATTCTCATCAAATCATTTACAACACATACTTGGATCAATAGCACCTTGAATGGTTCATCATGGTCCAACATTCCTTGGTCCTTCAGGAACTTGGTGATGAATCGAGAGTAAAGCAAATGGAGGATTGCGTGCTCAATTCCTCCAACATAGACATCAATGGGCATTATCTTGTCAGCAATGGCCTTTTTGAATATCCTGTTGGATCAGAGAGATACTAAGGTTAGCCAACTTGGATAATAGACTATCAAACAGAAAAATGACCTACTCTTGTTTGTTCGTGTTGTCCAAGAATCTCAAATAGTACCATGAAGAGTCCACAAACGTGTCCATTGTGTCAGTCTCTCTATGTGCTGGGCCTCCACACCTGTAATATTAAGAGTTAGTATTATATCTTTCAAACCATCAAACACTGATCATTACATACTTTGGACATTTAGTATTCTTCCAATCCTCCAAACTGTTCAACAGATTTCCTTTACCTGTGAAATCAACATTGATGGGCAATACAACTGGTAGTTGGTCGAGAGGGACTGGAACCTCATCACAAGATGGACAGTGAATGATTGGTATTGGCGTACCCCAGTATCTCTGTCGCGATAGGAGCCAATCTCTGATCCTATATGACTTGGAGGGTACGATGATACCTTCCTTTGTCATCTTGTCAACTGCCTCACCAATGTTAAGTGAGTCGAATGGTCCACTGTTGATTAGCGTTGAATCTGGATTGTCATAGAGATCCGCAACCTCTGTTTGGTCCACTGGCCTTGACAATACATGCTTGATTGGGAGATTCAAAAGCTTTGCCGTCTGATGATCAACTGCATTGTGGCCTGGCACTCCCATTACGACACCTGTTCCATAATCAGGCAACACCTGAGAAGAGACAACCAAATTGACAATGGCTCCGGTTGGTGATGTGATCTTGACCTTGGTGTTGAGGGCGATCAGCTGTGGAGGGGCATCGATGGTGTTTGCTAGTGGTGACTCGAGTAACTGTTTGATCTTTTGAATGGTATCTCTGAGCTTCTGCTTTGTGGCCAGGTTCACATCATTGCCATTGAGAATACTCTCCAACACTGGATGCTTATAGTGAACAGAGACAAAGGTGACACCAAACAATGTCTCTGGACGTGTAGTGAACGCCACCAACTGTGTATCCCCATAGTGGAATGTGACCAATGCTCCAATAGATCTACCTATCCACTCTTTCTGCATTGCCTTGACTTCAGTGGGCCATCCGGGCAACTTCTCTAGATCATCATGAAGACGATCGGCATAGTCTGTGATCCTGAAGTACCACTGCTTCATCTCTCTGCGCTCAACGATTGCATTCGAGCGCCACGATCGTCCTTGAGCATCCACCTGCTCATTGGCCAGTACAGTCTGATCGATTGGATCCCAGTTGACGGCAGAGTGCTTGCGATAGGCCAGTCCAGCCTGGTAAAGACGCAGGAATATCTCCTGGGTCCAACGATAGTAGTCTGGTGAGCATGTTGACAGCTCTCTATCCCAGTCAAACTGTAGGTTCAACTTTTGAAACTGATTGCGCATCTCGTCGATGTTGGAGTTTGTCCAAGCCGATGGCGACACAGCCTTTCCAATGGCAGCGTTCTCTGCAGGCAGTCCAAAAGCGTCCCAGCCCATAGGATGTAGCACCTGATAGCCCTGCATACGCTTGAGTCTAGCCACACAGTCACTCATAGTGTACACTCTAACATGACCCATATGAAGACTACCTGATGGGTATGGAAACTGTGATAGAGAGTAGTACTTCTTCTAGAATATGTTGAGTGATAAGTTATAATTGTCTGTATGAGAGTGATGTAGGAGTTTGATGATGACACCTACATGTTGATTAGAATCTGTCGTTGAGTAATAGAGACAACGTCTGTAGGGCATAGATGGTCGTGTAAACAAACTGGATGATGTTACAACATTCAAACCAACTGTTCTATTACTGATCTTTGTTGTTGTAAGGTGTCCACTGCTGCTGCTGCTGATAGAGTAGGCAGTTGCAGATGATGATGATGATGAGACACCAATAGCTGCCCTTCTCGCAACTCTTAACATCATCATCGTTGATGTTGTTATCGCTACTTCTTATTCGTACAAGAGACGAGTAAGTTCAATGATGACAATGACAACGAATCGTGATCGTTTCGAAATCGTTGTTTGTGTGCGAGGGAATAAATGATGATTTATTTAGAAGGGATGTTCAGAGTATTCTCTCTCCAACTCCAACAACTTAAGTATCTCTTGGGTGTTGGGTCGTTGGGAGCGATCAACATTGACACATCGTTGATACAGGTCCACAATAGGTAGCCACTTGATGTCTGTCAGATGGTCCAGTTTCGGTAGGGCTGGTGCGTGATACGAATGGTAGCCCATGCACTTTGGCAATAGGTTCAATGTCAACAGGTAGTAGATTATCATTCCAAATTGCAAGACTAAAGTAGTTAGAGGGATGTATATGTTAATAATTGGTTGGTTGGTTGGTTGGTTGTGTCTTTGTATCGTTCAACATACTATCGTGTTTGAAATAAGGAGTGTAATCATCCACTCTGTCAATGGCATTGATAATGTCACCTTTGCCTCTCAACAGTATACTATTGTCAAAGTCACCTATCTTACACTGTTTGATCTCTGTGTCATACTCTAATACTACAAATACATTGTTTGGCTATTGTTGATTGGTTAATATCAACAGTGGTATGGGTCGTCAACCAACTACTTACCTTTAGGTCATTATGAATGATATTATTTGAATGTAGGAAATGTAGACCTTGAGCAATGGATAAAAGACATGTGAGCACAGCATCCTTCTCAAAGAAGTATGGCTGTTGAGGAGTCATCTGGAAGCTGCTTGCATAGAAGTGTATGTTGAGGAAGTACTTTTGTAGATTAGGCTTGTCGCCACAGTTGGAACGAGCCACCAGATAGTTCTCCAGTGTGTGTGGCATGTACTCTAGGTAGAGTCGCAGCTCAGACTTGGACTTGGACGCCAATATGTAGTTGAGTATATTCTCAGTGCCCTTGGACTTCTTTTGAATATACTCATAGATACGTATCTCATCCTGTAGATGTATATAGTCGATGCTGTTGCACTCGTGTTCATCAATCGTCTTGACGACACATATCCTTGGATCGCCACCCTTTCCATTTCGCATCGTACATCGTTTGATCTGTGCTCCACTTCCACCTCGTCCAATGATCTCACCATGTTCAAACTGTATCGTCAACTCTTGGTCTGTGTATAGATTGATAGATTGTTAGATATTACGAACTAGATGTGTCAAGTGATATCAGGACATACCGTCGACTGTTCCAAGGTCTATATAACTGTCTGCACTATGATATGGTAATATGAACTCGATATAGATTATCAAGAAGGCTGGTATGATCTCTCCAATTATATAGTACACCAACGTATAAACTATAAACTGATCGGTGCCTGTTGATATTGACAACGAGCTGTTGGATGAGTTTGGACTTAGGAATAATATTATTGCCCTGCATAATATTAACAGGATTAGTGATGCATGTGCAATGTTAATCTATGTTTGTGAGAGAATGTTATTGTCAGTGGATGATATGATAACCTAGGTGTAGACAGGTGGACTCGACTTACTTGTACACCATAGATTTCTCTGAATGTTCTAAATGTCTTGTAGGCGACAAGAGCGTGTGAAAGGAATAGGATGAGGTCGATTGTAATAAAGAAGTAGTCGAGCACAGAGTAGATGACACTCTCGGCATAGGGCATTGAGTCACTAGAGGTAAAGTGGCCAATAGATGTAGAGTCACCAATCTCTCGCTCTGCCAGTCCAAACAATAGGAATGCTGTAAAGTACATGATCAAGTTGCATCCAATCAATAAATTGGTGCCAGATCTCACCATAAACCAATTCCTTTGCTTCTGTCTATTAAGTAGAGTGTAGCCTTCTGAAGGTGAGAACTGTATCCTATTGTTGTTGTTGTCAACATGTTGATTGTTAGGTATTATGTTGTCGAGATGTGACTGAGGAGTAGTATATGATACCAACATTTGTAATGCCAGTAGACCAGCATATGATATATATAAGAGGGCAGGGAAGTTGGCATAGAACTCACCTCCTGTCAACTGTTCGCTCATGCCCCATGCCAGTATCAAAGCTCGACATAGTCCATTGAGGATGTAGAGTGCATAGAAGAACAGTTTGATCGAGTTGAACGATGCTCTATGCTTGACAAGCTCTGTTATACCTGATAGGATTCCTGTTACAAGTACCAACACGTACAAGAGGAACAGTACAAGTGGTACTATTATTATTATAATTATTATTTTGGAAAGATGTTAGCTAAATATGATCAACATCAATGTTACTGCAGGTTTGATGATAATAACCAACCTATATCAGCCAGAGTGTTTTGCATCGTGAATGAAGCTCGCGTTCTTTCTGTCTCTTGTAACAAAGAGTTAAATATAATTATAACATGTAGTAGTGTAGAGGTAATAGTAATAGAACAGATAGATGAGGAACTGCAAAGAGCAATGACCTTTCTCAATAACAGGGGAAACAGTGATCACCTTTCCTTCTCTCTTTCACAGCCCGGTTCAAATAAATGTGATGTGTTTTTCGTGATGATGGGCTGTTTGTTAACACGGAGAGCGAGGAGTAGGTGTCGGTGTGGGAAGTGTTTTTTGGTGTGTTGTTTGCTTGACAACCTGTTCCAAACTTGGGTGGTCGTGTTGCGCAAAGCGCACGTACACTGTTTATTCAAGTTCAAAGTCACTCTTTCCACCCTTCTTTGAGAGTAGTTTGATGTCATTGATAATGATGTCGTGAGATAACGCTTTGCACATGTCATATATAGTGAGACTGGCGACGCTACATCCTGTCAATGCCTCCATCTCCACACCAGTCTTGTGCATCACACTCACAGTACACTCAACCTTGACCTGTGTGCTGGATACAATGCCAATGACAATCTTGCAATTCTCAATGGGCAGTGGATGACAGAATGGTATTAGATTGGATGTGTTCTTCACTGCCATTGTACCTGCCACGATGGCCGTGGTAAACACTGGTCCCTTCTTTGACACCAACTCCTTTGCCTGTTGTATGTCCTCTGATGACGACTGTCCTGTCAGTTGTCTCAAAACACTCTCTGGAAAGATGATGGTAGCACTGGCAGTGGCTGTCCTCTTGGTGATCGTCTTGTTGGAGACATCAACCATTGTTGGCATGTTCCTGGCTGGATCAATATGAGTAAATAGATCTTCAGTTCCCTTCTTGGTGGTCGAGAAGTATCTTGATGACTGCCATTGATGTTGATTGAATGTGACAGCAGCTGCAGTTGTAACAAGACCATTGATCATATTAGTTGATGTCTTGTTGACTGTTGTGGTCCACCATCTTTGTGTGACGATCCTTTGATCATTGTTGGTCAATGTTCTCTTGATATGATTGACCCTGGTGAGCTGGACTGGAGCACGATGTAGCAACATTGAAATAATTGACCAGAGCACCAAACCTTGAATAATAATAATAATAATAAATAAACCAGCAAGGCGAGTTTATTGCCATGAGCATGGTTATTCATCATTATCCTCCTATTAATATCATTGGCCTATTCTGACTCTTGGCAATCTCATACATACCTGCATGAGATGCTTTCTTCTTTAGCACGGCAGAGTTTWATAACCTTGAGCAAGTCCTCATCGGTGGCACCAATGCGCATCAAGTCTCTAAGTGATACCTCTGCATTCCCAAATAAGCAGACCTAAAAGAGAGTAGGTGAAAGAATTTAGAACCTTGGTCATCATGTAATGATGATTGACATCCATATGGATGGTAGTATTTAAACATACCTTTAAATTGCCATCTGCAGTGATTCGTAGTCTATTACAAGAGTTACAAAAGTGCTCACTCATCGAAGTGATGAATCCAACTTTGCCCATGAAGCCAGGTACCTGATATGTCTTTGATGTGTTGTTGGGATGGTCCTCCTCGACCTTGTCTATCGTGCCAAACTTATTCTTGATCAACTGAAGCATCTCCTTGTAAGAGACAAACTTTTGATCACTCCAGCGATTGCCATCGAATGGCATATACTCTATGAATCTAACCTCGATCGGTTTGTTCCTAGTCATCTCTACAAAGTCGCATATCTGATTGATTGATTGGAGCGATGTGTCAGTTGACAAGATCTTGTGACATGACCAAGATGAATGATCATACCTCATAGTCATTGATACCCTTCATGACAACACAGTTGATCTTGACAGGATTTAGATTCAGGGCCAGTGCCTTCTCTATTGACTCCATCACTCGCTCCCAGCCCAGTCGTCGTGTGATGATGGTGAATTTGTTCGTGTCCAACGTGTCCAGACTGATGTTCAAAAGGTTCAATCCAGCTTTATGTAGTCTATCAATCTTCCTATTCAACAATATACCATTGGTTGTCATTGCTATGGTCTTTAATCCCTTCAACTTGCCAATCTCCTCTATTAATGCCTCTACATCCTTTCGAACCTATTATTTCCAAACAGTGTTAGTCACCATCATGATCAGTCTGATTCATTGATTGACAACACTTACTAAAGGTTCACCACCAGTGAATCTTATCTTGTTGACACCAGACTGAACAAACAGTCTAGAGAGACGTACTATCTCATCGTTGCTCAATATCATATGTGATGGCTGAAGGGGCACACCTTCTTCAGGCATGCAATATTGGCATCTGAGGTTGCATCGCTCAGTCAATGATATCCTCAGGTATGTATGATTTCTTCCGAATGTATCTGTCAGTATCCTATCGCTCGGTGTGTTGTTCATTGCTCGTATCTGTGCTAGTAGTGACTCTGGTGATATTGTAGGTGTCGTCGGTGTCTCTGTGCTGGAGCTTGAGGTTGTGGTGGTTGTGGTAGTTGAAGCTGAGGTGCACCTACTATATGAACGAATAAGAGAAGGAGTAGGAGGAGGTCTCCATCTCACAGAAAGTAATGATCTAAACATTTCTGTATCTTTCTTATATATGTATGTATGTTGTGTTATGAAGATTGAATGAAGGGTCAGACAAGGTGTCCTCATGACAACTTGGGTTTTGGAACGGGAGTCACCCCCACATCTACACCTTCTTTGGAATCAGGTTCGTCTGGCACTAACCTAAGTTTGGTTTATTTGGATCGGATGTTTACAGGCTCAACAAGTCCTGATCCCTTCAGGGCATCGTAGAAGAAGAAGTTGTTTAGAACCTCATTGTCTCGACAAATGACCTTGACTATCTCTTGACCAACGATTCCTCCAACAATGGCACACACAGGTGCAATCTCAGTGTGCAAGTGGCTCATTGCACTCGTGACAATGTCTGCATTCTTGTTGACTGGCGTGATATTGTATCTCTTGTTGTTATCCTCCAGCATCTTAAGCAGCTCCTTGATGTCACTCTCTGACGTTGCCACTGGAAGTCTGTTGTGTGACTGTTGGAATTGATAGAGTACTAAAGAGAGGTCTGGATGTCAGTAGAAAACATCATTGGAGTTTAGGTTTGATTGTGACACATACAAGCCAAAGCAAAGTAGAGAGTCGACACTCTGTTTGGTAATTGATTCCATTGCATTGATAGTGAATCATTGAGACTTGCGAATGATGCCACTTGTTCAACTACCTCTTCTCTTTCTTCAGTTTCACCTGCAGTTGTACTATGTTGTCCATTGCTGCTGCTGCTGCTGTTGTTGCCATTGTTGTTTCCATTGTTCGTGGCTATTGGTACCTTGACCTTCTTCCTATTATTTTGGTAGTAATATAGAGGCTCTATCAGTGAATGATCTCCAACATCCTATAATGTATCATAATAACATACTTGATTGAATATTGGAATTTCTGACCGAGATCAGAGAAGAAGTAAGCTTGCATTCCAAATGAATGAGTGAGAATGAAGGGAATGTTGTTCATCCTACATAGAACATTGAGACGTAGCTGTAGTGCAGAGTCCAATGTATCAACGCAGACCAATGTAAAGCCTTTAACATATTCGTTATCGATGGCATCCAGTGACAATGTATCAGCTCTAACATGAATGAGAGGATTGAGTTCTGCAATACCTGCTAATGATGCCTCTGCTCTCTGTTGTAATGGGTATCGTGTGTGAGTATGTATGTAGGTAGGTCTGAGCGAACAATCAACAACACTTACAGTTTGACCAACGCACTGTGATGTGATGAACAGACCAATGTCATGTTGGGTAACGATGTGATGATCAATGATGTTGATCTGACCAACACCTGCCAAAGCGATGTTCTTTACTAGTTCAGAGTTCAAGCCGCCCAAGCCAACCACCAGTACTCTTGAGCGACGCAGTCTGTTCTGGGCATCCACACCCCATACTCTAATGCCTCGATCATATAATGCAGCTTCATAGTCTGTCAATGCATTCGAGTCATCATCCACAATGCTTGCTTGTGATTGTTGGTGTTGTGCTGTTGTTGTCATTGTATGATTGTCAGTAACGGTAGAATGACGATTCAATTTTGAAGTTTGTGATGATCAATAGGGAGGGACCGATCATGAACCTTTCCACTTTGAATTTATTAGGTAGGTTGGAATGTATGATGTAATTGCTTAGGTGATTGAGATAGTATTGTTACGAGGAGAATCAGGTAGGATGGACTTGAATGTGATCAATAGTGTTCTTAGATGTGAATGCTGAGGTTGGTGATCACAATGAGGTTGAGAACATTCAGATAGGGAATGCAAATGTCCAAGAGAGCAGTTTCATTGGCAGACTGACCAACTCCCGTGGCACCATTCATTTGGATGGTTTGGTTATTCTTGGTGACCTGGCTTCCGACGTTCAACTTGGCAAGAGACTCTGTAATCACAGATTGATTGATATTATTAGTGACCATGTATACCCACTGTGAAAATGATCAATGGTGGTACTTACTGTACAACATTTTAGATTGATTAGGATTGATTGGTAGTAATATTACGTTGATAATTGAATAAATGTAATTGATAATGATGAACAAAAGAATGATTAATCAGTCCTTATATAGTGAATGAATTGTAGGCGATAGGATCAAATTGTATCATCATATTAATATGGTAAACAAGTTGATAGAATTGGCAAATACCCATTAACTTCTGAATATGATATTCGGCAAAGCAAAGAGTGTCACCAATTATTAATGTTCCATACCCCGATATCCACATCCAGAGTAATCTAGTCTACAACCAGTAATGTTACAAAAGGATTTCCCTGTAAGACATGTCGTTTGAGATCCGAAACAGCGAGTGACTGTCAGTCATTTGTGTTGAGTAGTGGGGGTGGTACTATGATGATACTGAGTATCGACGTCATGTCATATGACATGTGGGAGTATTCCCCATTATCCACTCATCAAGTGGTTTGTGAGAATGAGTGTGTTTGTGTATGTGTGTGTGTGTGTGTGCGATCACAATAATAGTATATGCAATACTTTTCGTTGCAAGACGGTTACTTCGATTGGAAATCATTGATGATCAGGTGACTACCAGAGTGTATAATCACTTTGGTGATTTTGATTGAAACATGGAGAGTTATTGTGTGATCTAGTATCTCAATATCTTTACCGGCAATAATAATAAGAACCCCTGTTATTTTAAATATTACTATTTATTATTGATCGCTACTAGTACTACTTCAAAAGGAATGAAGGAAAGTATTGTTTGGCAGTCTCCACAACCCAGTGAACAATGGAACTGGTTGAATAATATGGGTGTAGAAGCCTAAAGAACAAATTGACTGTGTAACGAGATACCTTGCCCTCAGGGAACAATGTGTCCAATGTTTGACGTGATGCCACCCTTACACCTCTTGGTAGGTGCAATGGTGAGCCTGGCTTTGAAAATGAATACAAACATGACTGTAGTTTGATCTTGGATACAGCATTCAAGTTCCAGTCTGATGATTGTTGATTGTGAGTTGTTAGTGGAAGAAGTTTGAGTGATACAACACATCCATCAATGTGTTCAAAACTACATACCTTTAAATAATGTACAACACTCTATATACTTGATTAAAACATCCTCAGTCTTAATCAAACAGAGTTGTCTGAGTATACCTCTTACAAAGATATCATCGATTGATAATTGATTTTGGTCGTCACCTTTGCTACTGCTGCTACTGCTGCTGATGTTGTTGCCACTGCCATCGTGAGCAATGTCGAATCTGTTTGCAATGTTCTTTTTGTACTGTACGTCCATCTGTTGTCTAAAGGCATCCAAGTCACTCTTGTCGACGTTATCCTCGTAATGGAAATAGAACACTGTGATAATGTGATAGAAATCGATCCAGAGTCGTCTGTTCCTAATCATCAGACCTTGGTCATTGCTGTCTGTTGTCTCATTCAATCCAATCCAAATGCTGTTGTCCAATAGCTTCTGCTTCAATGTGAAGTAGATGTCCTTGAACTTTTGAGTGTTAAAGTCCAAGTCATGCCAGAACAGTTTGTTGGTTGACTTTATGAATACATTGACTTGAGGTATCAATGATAGTCTATACTCCATCAGCTGTAGTATATTGTTGATTAGTATATCACGTCGTTGCTCCAAAATGTTACTACTACAACATACCCATAGATAGAACAATGATGAAAATGTTAGGATGCACCAATGGTTGTTCCAAAGACAGTGTAGCAATGGTCTGAACCTCTCCACTTCGCCTGGAACATTGTAAAAGTATTGACTGATGAGTTGATAATAGTACTTGACTGGTTTGTCCTTGTCGTCAAGGATTGGATAAGAGTGTGTCAGGTGATCAATGTTGTGCATCTGTGCCAGCTTGACATCATTGATTGGTGAGTTGGAGAATTCATTCACAAGTGACATTTGAGGCAGTGGTGATCCAGGCATGTTTGACGGATGATGATCAGCATCTGATAGATGAAGTGGTGAGAATGGGAGTTCCTTCTGATTACTTCCAGTCTTTCCAGATGATCTGTTCTGTAGGTACTCTATTCAAATCAGATTGTTAGTATCTGTGTGTGTGTATCAGACTTGACATATATGGATGTAGCGATGATGATTACCTAGTACAGAGTCATCCAACTCAGCTGTGACATTCCTAAACAACTCTTTGAGTATCTGATTCTTCTGGGATGACAGCAGATCCTCTGAGGCCGCTGACTTTAAGGTATAGTACACTTTGTTTACAATCTTCTTGATGAATGCATGTCCTAAAGTGTGGGATGTTAGTATCTCTCTCTTGATCTAGATCAATGATCACTTACTCTTTGTATAGAGTTGTTTGTCTGGAGAGTAGGTTGGTGGTACATTCTCTAGAGACTTTTGTCGCTCCAATATCTTTGTGGTGTACAACTGATGGGACTCCCTATTCTCCAAGTTGAATGGGTTTCGCTCTGTCTGTACAGGGCTGACAATGACCTCCTCTGTTTCATTGCTGAGCATATTTGATTGGTTCTTTGACAAGTCATCCTTGTGCTGATTGTCATCGCCTGTAGTAGTGGTGGTTGTTGATGTTGTGGATTCTCCCTTTCCAGAAGGAGTTGTCACTGTTATTGATGGTCTATCATGATCATCATCTTCTTCATCAGCGACATCAGGTTGTGTGGTGGCACCAGATGTTGTTGTAGTAGTTGAATTGGTGGATGAAGTGACAGGAACAGTTAGATCACCTGATGGCAACACTTGAAGTTGATCAGAGCTCTTGACAATGGGCAGTGTTGGTGTAGTCTGCATCAAATCAACAGAGTTCTCGTCTACATCGACATCAGTGAATATATAATCATGACTGTTGTTGTTGTTACGATGTTTGTTTCCTTTACTACTACTACTACTATGCTCTGAATGTTGTTTACTATTCTTCTTTTTCATTGATGATGTTGCTGAACTGCTGCTCATAATAATAAGTTATATTGTTTGTATATTTATACTCTGTTACAAAGAAATTGAGGAATTAAAGGTGTAGGCAGATTGTTCAATTTACACTGGGATGTTGTTGTTGTTGTTGTTGTGGAGCATTGCAATGACACCTCTCTTTCTTTCTGTTGTATGTATGTGTATGTACGTGTGTGTGTAGTGGTTGTTTGTGTGTATGTGTAATAAGGGGAAATTTGCTTCTAGTTCGAACTTTCCCCCCACAATTTCAATTCAAGAAACAAGATTCTATTTATGTAAATTAATTTAAATTAAATAATCTCATCAATTCTCCCGAAAATGAATCTGTGTTCGGCACCTGTATCGGGACAATGTTGAAAAATAAAGGGGACCACTACAACGTGTATGAGTTGAAGATCAACAATGAATACTCTTTTATACCTGTACTAAAATACAATTCATAATCTCTTTTCTTACTGATTCAATCGATGTTGTCTGATTGTTGCTTTCGACAAAACAGCCTCCGCGGTGCCCTCCTCAAACCAGCGACTGATAAAAGAACGAGCAGCCAACCACTTAAGGTTGTCAGGATATGTCAGGCTGATACTTTTCTGAAAACGCTAACCATTGGCCAGCGACACTGTGTGTGTGGCAGCTCTGGTCAAAGTTGCTTCTGAAGTTATCACCTGTGATGACCATGATGATGTTGTTGTGCAGTCCACTCAACTGTCTAGTGCAGTCAACTTGTTCACAGCTCAACCAGATCGTCCCACTATCTGGCTCCCTGGAAGCAGTAGCAACAGCAACAACGATAACCGCAGTAGCAACGGCAACCAGAGTGGCAACAGAGGTGTCAATAGCAGCGGCGGCTGTCACAGGAAGAATGACATTATCATAGCGGTTGCAATATATTGGAGGGCTCACAGGACCCGGAACAAATGCCTACTCACATCAAGGAGCATCATTACATGAGTGGTCGATACTACCAGCTTGCGACCCAAAGAGCTTGGATTTGTTCTGGAAGATAGCCAAACGCATTTATTTGGCCACCAATGAAGCGCTTCATGGCCATCTTTGAAGTGGCCAAAGTGCTCAAGCAAATACCTAGAATTGGACAAGGTTTTAAGGGAAGGCAGGGCTTGAGCCGCGATTACCGAGACTATCCACGTCGCAGCTGTACCAACAACGACAACCATGTACCGTCATTATCGAATGCACACCCGCCACAACAACGAATAAATAAAGATTAAACATTTATATCACATCGATACATCGCCGAGCTATATAACACATACAATGGTTATTTTAATGAGACTTGTATTCCAGAGGGCAAGCCCATTCCGAGTTTTCTATGTCACATCATTGAGCCGGAGCTTTAAATAGTTGCAGTTGGAGGTCCACTCTCCTAAACAAGTCAACTAGTGTCTACAAGAAGAAGACTGCTTGGCAGATCGAGATTTTCGCACTCGTCATGATATTCAATGATGCGACATACACAACGCAGTTTAGCTTGATGGCTTTGGATGAATTGCATCATCGTCTCATCTCTTTCAATCCGATCCAAGAGGGCGCCAAGACAGTGGATTCCTTCGGTCCTGTTTGCATAGAGAAAACAGACAATGTCGATATGTCCAGCGGCCGCTGCACCTTCCATTGCCGAAGTATTGCATGCCTCTGTTGTCATGTTCTCATGGAGATACTGGACAACCCTTAAATGTCCGTTGCAAGCGGCTAGGTTGATTGGATAGTTGCCGCCCTCTGTGCGATTTAAATGCAGGAAAGTGACAATATCAAAGTCTCCATTGGCTGCGGCCGAGTTTAGTGCAGCTCTTGTACACCCTTCGCTGCGATTGGTGTGAAGAAAGACCACGATCTCCATGTGTCCATTCTTGGCGGCATTGTCCATTGCTTTAGTCGTGCAGCCCTCACTCCGATTGTAATGAAGAAAGCGGACCACGTCAAGATGTCCTGCCATACAAGCAGAGTCCATGGCCCCGACGCTGCAGCCCTCGGTTCGGTGTGTGTGTGCAGGAATCTGACAATCTCCAGGTGTCCAGACGTGGCAGCCTTGGTCATGGCCTGAGAAGTGCACCCCTCCTCTCGGTTGCTATGCAGATACTCCACGACCTTGAGCCGACCATTCGCAGCGGCCTTGTCCATAGCATTGGTGGTGCATCCCTCCGTCCGATTCTTGTGAAGGAAATCTACGACCTCCAAGTGTCCATTGCCAGCAGCAGAGTCCATTGCTGATGATGATACGTTGTCAGAGCGGCACTCGTGCAGGAAGCGGACGATGTCAAGATGTCCTAGATAGGCGGCATATCCAAAAGGCGACCTCCACTCATAGACAAGTTTGTTGAGCCTCTCGTCCTGGCCAGTGTGGAGGAGCCTTACCAACGACAAATGACCATAGGCTATGGCGGCAGACACGGATTGGGCCGAGATCTTCTTCAGACGGTCTTTGGCATGATTACGATCATTCACACCGACATCGTTGTTGCTGGCGACCAGATGAATGCGTTCTACCATCTGAATGAAGAGCTCGATGTATCCGTGATGAAGGAGTGTTCCAATGCTGTATTGGAGTTGGCTCCATTTCAGAATGTTGCCTGTGAAAGTGATGTGAACATGTGGCAGTTGGTCTACCTCGTGTTGCAAAATCTGGTGAACATGTGTGAATATCAATCTTTGAAGATATAAGTTGTTGATGATTGCTCTGAACGAGGTATCCATATAAACTTAAGTTTAAATCATTTGTGTATCTACAAACAAATAAATCTGTTATCAAAAGTCTAATAGTTTTTGAGATTGATCAAAAGATAACAAGTGCCAGTTCAATATCAAATTGGGAATAGTCTCCGGAACCCAATAGTATCGATCTCCTGGTAACCACTTTCACACACAACTGTTCGTTGAACTTGTAAACCACCCTTTCGTTGTTGATGTTTATGTGTATTAATACTTGACAAGCATGAATAAGTCCAAACAACAATAATCATAATTGATAGAAATAGAGATATATATATATTTACAGGTTAAAATATAAACAAGAGAATGAAGATAGTAGCGTTGGTATTGTCAAGAAGAGGAGGCAACATCATTGATCAAGCGACAGATCTGAGTCATTTTGGTTTCTTTGAGCGTTCAACGTATGTTGTAGTTGTAGGTAGGTAGAAGACTACTATCGTTACGAATATTGACATCATCATCATCGTAATAGGGCCAAAGAGGTGCTACTGGCATCAAGCAAGATATTCGTAGACAAGTTCAAAGTCAACTCAAAGTGTGCTGTTCCCCATGAAGGTTATATAGCGTTTGTAGATGTTAGAGAAGACTTTGGGTATGTTGTTGTTGTTGTTGTTATCTTCATCATCGATGTGTGACACACTTATTGACAAGTCCAATGTAGAGGTGTAGTATTCACAGATCAGGAGTATCCTGAAAGAATTGCAGCAAGATGTCTATCAGAGATGATGAATGAATATATGAGAATGACCAAAGGAATTATTGGTGCTGCATTCCCTCAGATTGGTCCAATGTTGACAAAGTATGCCAATCCTGAAGGTCATGATAAGATCGCCTCTGTACAGAATCAAATCAATGATATCACTATTATTATGGTATGTTCTAGCAGTTATCAAGTTCGTTGTTTCCATCACATTATACTGACTCAACAGATTTAGCACAAGAATATAGATGCTGCTCTGCAGAACACAGCCAAGATGGAGGATCTGCTGGATCAATCAAATGAACTGTCGGCAAAGAGTAAACTATTCCTGAAACAAGCAAAGAAGGCAAACAGAAGGTGTTGCTCGATACAATAATATTAAAATTAATAATATAATATTTATAACCATCCATTGATTGTTTCCAGAAGATAAGATAGACAATAGAGTCTTTCTATTTGATTTAGTAGTACAAACTTATATAAATATATATTTTATTAACCCTGCTGGATGGCCCTTGGAAGGCTGATAGGCAGGCTGGTGGGCTGGTTGGTTGACTGGGGCTGGTCAATCAGTTAGTCACATTATCGCTGCTGAATCGTTTAGGCGGTGGCGACTGGCTCTGGGGTGGAATCGACGGCAAAAGAGATTGGCTCCTCCTCAACGACAGCTGGCTCCTCAACAACGGCTGGCTCCTCGACGGCTACTGGCTCTGGGGTGGCCTCAACAACTGGCTCGGGCTCAGCAACGACGACTGGCTCTGGCTCAGGGACAACCACTGGCTCTGGTTCAGCGACAACAACTGGCTCTGGCTCTGCAACGACAACTGGCTCTGGCTCAGCGACAACGACTGGAGCTGGAGCTGGAGTTGGGGCTGGAGTGGGGGCTGGAGCAGCCTTCTTCACAACAACTGGCTCCTCAAGAGAGATTGGCTCCAATGGCTTCTTCTCTGGAGCTGGTGGGTTGTTGATTGGTACGAATACATTTCCCTTTGCTGTTCTGATAACGAATGGCTTGGAGGTGGTTGATGGCTTGGTGAAGTCGCGGAAGGCTTGGAAGTTGACAATCTTTGGTGAAGAGGTGGCTGGTGATGCAGAGCTGCTGACTGGTGTCTTTGGTGTGGTGGTGGTGGATGGTCTGTCTGGTGAGACTCCAGAGGTTGTGGTTGGTCTGGCGAATGACTTTGGTGGTTGCGAGGTTGTGGCCACTGGCTTTGGTGCTGGTGTCGATGAAACAACTGGCTTTGGTGCTGGGGTTGAGGCAACAACTGGCTTTGGTGCTGGAGTGGAAGCGACCACTGGCTTTGGTGCTGGGGTTGAAGCGACAACTGGCTTTGGTGCTGGAGTCGAGGCAACAACTGGCTTTGGTTGCTCTACTGGCTTTGGAGTCTCGACCACGACGACTGGCTTGACTGGCTCCTCAACCTCGCGAACTGGAGCTGGTGTGTGACGAACGACTGGCACCTCGACTGGTGCGCTGGCGTTGACTGGGGGTGGTGGTGGAGTGACCACTGTGACGGTGGGAGTTCCCTTCTTCATGTCGTGCTGGTGCTGTGGCTTCAACTGACCGAAACCCTCGCTGTAGTTGCCCTTGGTGAAGAACAGCTTCTTGAAACATGGCTTGCAGTAGGACTTTGATTGCATGGAGGCATAGTTTCCGAGCTTCAAGACATTGTTGCACACTGTGCATCTGAAACAGGCCTTGTGGAACACACGCTCATCTGATGCCAAACGCTCAGTGGCAAACACTGTCTTGGTGCACACTGCACACTTCTCTGATGATCCAAACGACTTGAATTTTGGAGTTGAGTTGTTTGTGTTGGTGGAGTTGGAGGTTGTTGCCATGACCATTGTTGGATAGTTTGTTTGTTAGTTAGTTAGATATATCGGTTTATAAATATAATGGGAAGGTAGGTAGGATGTGGATATCGGTCGAATTATTAGATCGTTGGGAATATTGTGGAGATGAGATATGACAAGTCAGACGGACGAAGAATCAATAACAGCAACAATGAATTGATTGTGGAATGATTTGTTGTTGGATTGATTGTGAAAGAAGAAGGTGGATTTAAATAAAGCTTTTGGGTAACGATTGTTATGAGGTTGGGCACTGACTGGACTGGTCTGGATTGGATTGGACTGGACTGCCAGATATGTGGAGGTCGACTTTCGATTGAAGTGATTCACGTAACACATATGCACAGCAACAACAAACTCAACACTCCTCCCTCAACTCCAGCATTACCGTGTGTGGTAGCATCACATGGTGAACAGTCTCTTTAAAATAAGTGACTGTTCCATTCTCTACAGAGGATCATCTGAGTTGTGTGTTTGTCTATTGTGTGTTTGTGCGAACAAAGACAACACCATAGTAGTAGTTGAACATTGGTAAAGATAGGACACTCACAAGAGATGTGGTGATTGGAATGAGTGAATGAGTGAATGAGTGATTGAGTGTTGTTGGTGAATAATAATCACCTTGTGGTTATTCGTGTTTCGAAACAAAGAGACATCTTTGTGTGATGTGTGTGTGTTGTGTTGTGTGTGGCTGACAGAGTGAATATGTTATAAATAGAATAGGATCAGAGATCTCAATGTTCGATCGGTGGTAGGTAGTGTAGTATAATGTTGTGGTGGTAGATGGATAGGACAACAACTAGACTGGATAAGTTCACTTACCTTTGGAGCTGCTGCTGCTGCGGATGCCATTGTTTATATATGTGAGAGTGAAAGGTTGATATAATAGTAATACAACAAGTAATAATATATGGCGCTCGCTAATCGAGTATACTGCTGATATTGCTTTTGTGGTGAAGAACCGTTTGGTGATAGTAGTACAACTAATACTAATACTGCTTGCAAGGTAATATGTAATAATAATGAAAGGAAGTGTCTAGTCTTGATTCTAATTAAAAATAATGAAGGATATTTGTTGTGTTTGGATGGCATTGACTTGTGAGGTGGCCTTGCCAATGCCTGTTTTGTGTGAAAACGAACCAAAACCATCCCATCGTGCGGGTTGGCTTTGGGAGGTGCTTTTTGTGGTTGGAAGTTTGCGAAAGAGTGTGGGTGGGTCGGTCCAGACGTGAGAGGGTGCGGGTCATCAAGATGGTTTGTCACGTGGAATGAATTGGTTACTCGTACCTCAGTGTTTATTGGAGAATACCACACGAGCTTGGATGATGGACGCTATCTCTTTGCAGAACTCCTCTACTATTATGACTGCGTGTAGGAAGTCAATCTCTTCCTTCTTGAGAGCACTGAGAAGTGTGTTCTTGGGCATATTGTATTCATTGCTGTCAATGGTGGAAACATCCGTCAGGTATATTCTAAACTGGTCCAACACCTCATTGAAGAAACTAAAGGTCTTGGATCTATCTGATATTTCAATTGATAGCTATATCATTGTATTGTTAATCATGTCAGTATGTGTATTTAGACAATCAATACAATCACATCTCTTACACTTTGCAGAATGGAGTAAATCGACTGGATTGGTGAATTGGAGGGAGGAGAAATCGTTGTGGAGGAAGAGGAGGAGGAAGAGGTGGAGTTTGAGAGCGTGCTCTGAATGATGTGAACCAGGTGGGGATAGAGTTGTGGACATGGGTAGTAACACAGCTTTGAGATGATTCCAGTGATCACAATATTGATGTCCATTGGAAGTGTAAGCATCTTCGAAAATACTTTGAACACTTCCTCGAGGAATGATCCCATGTATGTATATCTCTTGTTGTTGTTGTTGTTGTCATCGATGACATTGTTGTTGTTGTTGTTGTTGTTGTTGTTCTTTTGTACATTGAGTGAGTTGTATGCATCATTTGTTATGAAGAGATACTTGCTTGGCCATGATGAACAGGCAGTTGTGAAGTTGGCAATCTGATAGCGAGCATCCACCAGATAGGCAGAGTATCCATTGGTTCGCGAAGATGTCTTGTTCTGAAAGATATCAGCCATGTGACCATCGCCATGGTGAATATTTGTGTACTTGCTGCCAATCAATGTCAGATATCTCGTGATTGACTTTTGTGCCGTCTGCAATGTCGCTAGGTTCTGGTATGAGAACGTTGTCGCAGTGTCATCCACTGGAGGTGGAAGATTCACCAATATCAAGTTGTACACCACTGCAAAGTTTTGAAGACTAAGGAGTGTAGAGAACAATCGAAGACTTGATATCGATACCTAATGTATGTATATGTTTGTAAGTGATATGTGGCATGGTTCGATCTGGACGATCAACTACTTACATGATAGTTTGGATGTGATATCCTTTTTATCAGAGTGGACTTGATGATCAGTTCATCATAATCATTGCCAGTGGATTCCTTTCTTTTCTCTGGAGTGACACTATCACCAACAAGGAATGTAATCGTCTTTTGTCCAATTGGTCCTTGCAACAATGGTAATATCTCTCTCAGGTATAGCATCGCTGTCGCTGCACGATAGTCCTCGTTGTGTAACAAAGTCACTCCCAATGTATCTGTGATGAACAAGTCTTCCCATAGTTTGGTAATATATTCACCAATGCTCTGCTAAACATGTTAGGCAATCATTCCACCAGCCATTTGAGAATTGAACTTACGTTATGCTTGATTAAGGAGAGCTCGGAACAAAAGGCCACACGTGCTTTGTAGCACTCCAAAATGCATATTCCCTCTGGAGCAATTGGTGGTCCAGAGACACAGTAGCTTGGTGATGCTACGGTTGGAGGTAACAATGAGTGTATCTTCAATAGTTCAGTCATCTGTGATTGTGTGATTGATTGAATGAGTGAGCGAGATTGTATATTCGGGATGCCCATTGTGATCGATCATATCATACCTGTAGATTGATAAAGTTGATGTGATTCAGCAGTGACAAAGGGTCGGTAATTATAAAGTCCTGACTTGCCGTATCTCCTTGTGAGCTGTTAAGAGGTGATGGTGATTGTACTGCCATCAATGGTGAAGGTGGCATCGTGATGTTGCCATTGTTGTTGCTGCTGCTTGGGGACACACCAGAGGTATGAGTTCCATTCATCTTTGATATCAGTACTCCATGACGAATGCTGTCTCTGTTGTTGTTGGCAACGAGGAAGTCGCTTGTTGCACTAGACTCTGGCATAAGCTCCAGACATTCGATCATAGCCTTGCGAGCACGCTCGCCAATCGCACCAGCCGTCCACAAATGACACAACAGTCCTTGAAACACGACAAAGTTCTCTCCATGTTGGTAGCCATCCTCGTGGAAGAAGCCCAACAGTGTTGGATAGAGCTTGAGTTGTTTGATGAGAAGGTCAAGCATTGTCACAAACTCGCTGTCATCATTGGTCTGTTCCAGTGTGTGATTGATCGGTTGTAGTAGTGCTGGCACCAGTCGAGTGATCTCAGGACTGTTGACTCGGGTGGCGCCTCGTTGTATGGCAGAGGACAGTGCTGGTGACATACTCTTCTGTTGCTGTTGTAACTGTTGTTGCTGTTGTAACTGTTGTTGCTGCTTTGCAGTGAGTATCGATTGTATCAATCTACATATCGGTCTGTGTACACTCATATGAGGTAGTAATGGCAGTGATATATCACCTAAAAGTGTGACTGTTGTCTGGAGAACGAGTTTCCTAACGCCTGGTGGAGTCTATAGAGTATGAGTCAGACATTGATCATTCACCAAACAACATCATTCACCAGCCAGTGTGTACATACATCACGCTCACCAATGTGACATAATGTCTCCAATATCCTATTCTTTAGAAAGAACTCGAGACACTGACCAGCATCACCTATCGACTTGTTCTCATCAATCAATATTGAAACCATCGATATAATATGACCTGGTATCTGATACTCTTGGAACTTCTCTATACCATCTGAGAGGTTGTTGATAGATGATTAATGAGTGATCAATTGATTGATCGATAGGTCTATCACACAACACCTACCGTTACGCTCTAAATAGAACAACTTTATCGACTTCCAATGGTTCTTGAGATCATCAAGTGGAGAGTGAAAGGTAGGAGCCAATACCTCACCGATGGAAGAGAGCAGTCGTTGCATCGATGATAGGTTATTCGCTACTTGTTATCCTGTATCCTATACTAAATGTGTTGTGTTTGATGTTTGAGTCGGAATGAATGAATGACAACATTGTTGATCATGTGATTGGTGAATGAAAATTTGTGTGAACTTCAAGACAACCAACACCTTACGATCAAGTAGGGTTTCCCCTTCAATAATGTATATACATTTAATATTATTATCATGATGGATGGAGGATGAGGTGAAGAGGAGGAGAATAGGAAGTGGAATGGGGGGGGGGGRGGGAGCCAAAGAGTTGAGTTGAGTTTCAAACAAAGTGATGGCCATTATAATGAATGAGGGATATGTTTGATGGTTCAAGCCCTGTGTGATTGTTGACTATCTATCTATATAGTTGATTGCGTGACATTGACCTTGTAAACTATCTGTTTGTGTAAAGGTCACTATTGCGTTTGGTTGGGAATCGTTGTTGTTGCTCTGCAAGGAATTGTCGTCGTCGTCCAATAAAGTAAATTAACAGAACCACTGATCCAATGAGGAATGCTGTCGATATAGACAGCACTACCACTGATGACACCGTGTATTTAGGTGAGGCGAACCAATTGACATTATATGGATTCATTGATTGGTAGTAACATCTGGATGTTGTGTTTACCTAATAATCATCATCATCAACAACATGTTAGTTATCCATTAATCGATCGATTGATTGATTGATTGATCGGTATCCACCATCATATCATACCTTAAAAGCCACTAAATAATCGTCGACCCATCGCAGACGTGAATTCCATGTTCCACTGATGTTGCTATGAACCAACACATTGTTATAAGCAGCATCGAGTTGATACTCCACTACAAACAGTCCTTGATAGCATGTGATTCCAACGCCTGAGCCCTCGCCATCCATGCCATCATTGTTGTATCCTTCCCAATCATCAGCAGAGTCTGATGTGTTTCCATGTTGTACTACATTGTGATAGAATGAGTTCTGACCAAGTAATGGATACCACCATATCTCACGATTCAGCTTAATACACTCTTGTCCCATGTAATGTTGTGTAATATTGATTTCATGTTCCTTCACCAAACATGATGTCTCTATGAACTCTTTACCAAGTTTTATCTGTTGTTGTTGTTGATGTGTGTAGATTGTTAGTGTCAGAGATAGACAGACAACAGATCATTATACCATTTGTACTACTACTACATACACTTGGTAGAAGATTTAGAAAGGTAGTCATTCCTATTGCCACTAGAGTCAGTAGAATCATAAAGGACAACAGATATATAATGATAAGATCACGAGTACTCTTTGAGTACTTTGACAAGAGCGGTGAGTACTCTTGTTCTTGTGTTGATCTTGTCATTTCTGTTCTTGCTCACATATATGTATATATTTATATCTATCTTTAATATATGTGTATGATAATCAAATTGAATAAGGGCGACACCAACTCAATTGGGTCCTTGATGCCACCCACACTTTGTCAATCAAACAACTTGATCGAAATATCCAAATCACCGAAATATCCTAATCGATAGTAATTGACAAGTTTAGACATGGTTATTATTATTTGTTATTGACAAACAGTTAATTTGCAGCGCCCTCGGGTGGGACAAAATGAGCTGCAACTGCTGCTGCCGCTGCTGCTGCTGGATCAGGTGCTTGTGCATATAGTCCAGGTTGTTCTGCAACAGGTGGATGTTCAAAGAGGTATTTACTAGATTAATTGATTGATTGGGAAGACGAATGGTTAGATGATGTCGTCATTCATTCATTCATTCATTCCATTGTATACATACATGAAAGCTGGTGTCTGTAGGAGACGTCGATGTGAGATGGCAGGATAGATGTCTTCCAGGTAGTAGTAGATGTGACCTACTAGGATGCCCATGCCATCAAAGATCAGACTCTGTTTGAAGAGATAACTGAAGCCCAATATCACCCAAGGCAGCATTGGTGCCTTGAATGTGAATATGCCAAGGAAACTGATGTGCATGTTTGGATTCCTGACACTCCACACATATACAACCATAAACGACAGTGATGATGCCATGAACACCATCTTTGTATAAATCTTGCTATAGTACATTACTGCATTGATGAGCTAAGGATGTATGTCATGTTATGTTAGTATAACTAATCCAATGACATTGACTCTTTGTTGTATCTAACAACATACCAACAATAAGGTTGCTCCAAATAGCCACATAAAGAAATAGTCTGCTGATCTACCTCTAAATGATCCCTCCTCCAACATTCTACTGTGTCTTACTCTGTAATGTGATGATGATGTTAGCAAACAGTGTGAACAACAACCATGCCATGTATTATTGTGGCTCTTGATAAACTGACTTACATAAAGAACATATGGAATAAGAAGTTTAGACCAATCTCTTCAAAGAAGAGGAAGTTTGTTATCAATCTCCATACTTCCCAACGATTGGCTATCAGTGGGTAGTTGAGATAGAGGTCCAATGGATTGATCACGTCCAAGTATACAAACACCGATGTCACAACACAGCCAGTCATGTACATTCTAGTCACAATTGGTATATGACGGTACCAGTCTTCAAATGGTTGTGCCATCACTTTATATCTATCAATCTATCTATCTATGTATCTGTGGAATATTATGTACTACTTATTCGATCAATCTGGATTGTAGTCGGGTTCTGTCAATAAGTACAATGAGTGGATGACGAGGCTAATGAATATATATTCACTCTTCTGTTTGGCTTGGGTGAGTCACAAACACAGGGAACACTCTAATTCTGAAGTTCTAACTATGTTGAATCTTATCAAGTTGACCAAAACAATTAGAGCTAATTTTTTCAATTTTTATTTTATTAATGAAGTGCACTTCACCTGATGACTCTTTGGAGGCTTTGGTTGTATGGGTCATGCCTCACTTTTGGACCTGAATGAACATGATCAAAGTGACTGACCAGCCAACCACACCCGTTCATCAGATCATCTAAGCAGCATAGCAATATCAATCAAACAATAGAAAGAGAGAGAAGGTAGTTAAGTGTGTAGTATATATACAATAACAACAACAACTCAATCTAAGGCAATAATGGCAATTGCAAAGAGCTCTTTACAGCCCTCAGTGGCTGGCCTACCAGTGGTACCAGCATCAAAAGAGAATCAAGAGTTCCTCCTCAAGATCCTCATCCTGTCAATTATATACATCTTGGCATTCTCCACTCGTCTATTCTCTGTACTCCGTTATGAGTCTGTTATTCATGAGTTTGATCCGTATGTATAGTTACTAGTTCATTCAAGTTGTCATTCATTCATTGTCACTAACATTCATACACTCATTCATACATATAGATACTTTAACTTCCGCTCCACCAAGTACTTGGTCAGTGAGGGATTCTACAACTTCTTGAACTGGTTCGATGAGAGAAGTTGGTATCCACTTGGACGTATTGTCGGTGGTACCATCTATCCAGGTAAGTTAAACATGGTTTGAACTACTACTACATCTTGTCCACGTCTAACACAAACAAACACAATCAAACAATACACATACACATAATATAGGATTGATGGCAACAGCAGCAGTAGTTCACAACATCCTCAACTCTTTGAACTTGACAGTCAATATTAGAAATGTCTGTGTGTTGTTGTCACCATGGTTCGCAAGCAACACTGCCATGATCACATACAAGTTCACCAAGGAGATCAAGGACACTCAGAGTGGTTTGGTGGCCGCCGCCATGATTGCCATCGTGCCAGGTTACATCTCACGTTCAGTGGCAGGATCATTCGATAACGAAGGTATCGCTATCTTTGCGCTCATCTTCACCTACTACTGCTGGATCAAGTCTGTCAACACTGGCAGCTTGTTCTGGTCTGCCATCGCCGCCCTCGCCTACTTCTACATGGCAAGCGCCTGGGGAGGCTACGTGTTCATCATCAACTTGATCCCCCTGCACGTGCTCACCTTGTTGCTCACAGGCCGTTACTCCCACCGTCTGTACGTGGCATACTCAACACTGTTTGTCATTGGCACCATTCTCTCGATGCAGATCAACTTTATTGGCTTCCAGCCAGTGCAGTCCAGCGAGCACATGGCCGCCATCGGAGTGTTTGGTCTCCTGCAGCTCTTCTCTGGCCTCAACTGGGTCAAGTCGCATCTGTCTGCCGAAGCCTTTGTCCGTCTACAGCGTCTCACCATCATGACCGTCCTGTCCGTCGCCGCCTCTGTCTTTGTCATTGGTACCCTGACCGGCTACATCTCGCCATGGACCGGCCGTTTCTACTCGCTGCTCGACCCAACCTACGCTCGTGACAACATCCCCATCATTGCCTCCGTATCTGAGCATCAGCCAACGACCTGGGCCTCCTACTTCTTTGATCTGCACATCCTGACCTTCCTCTTCCCCGCCGGTCTCTACTTCTGTTTCCGCGAGTTGACTGACGCCAACATCTTCTTGATCCTCTACGGAGTTACCTCGATCTACTTCTCTGGTGTGATGGTCCGTTTGATGCTGGTTCTTGCCCCAGTGGCCTGTGTTCTGGGTGCCATTGCCATCTCCTCCACCCTCCAGTCGTACGCCAGCAAGTTCAAGTCGAACAACAACGACAACAACTCCAAGGAGTCAAGCGGAGTGATTGTTGGTGTGCTCACCGTGCTCCTGATCCTCTACACTTTCCACTGCACCTGGGTCACATCGGAGGCCTACTCATCGCCCTCGATCGTTCTCTCTGCCAAGCAACACGATGGCTCGCGTATCATTTTCGACGACTTCCGTGAGGCTTACCGTTGGATCGGCCAGAACACCGCCGACGACGCACGCATCATGTCATGGTGGGACTATGGCTACCAGCTCTCTGCCATGGCCAACCGCACTGTGTTGGTGGACAACAACACATGGAACAACTCGCACATTGCCCAGGTTGGAAAGGCCTTTGCCTCGCCAGAGGAGGACGCCTACAAGATCATGAAGGACCTCGACGTCGACTACGTTCTCGTCATCTTTGGAGGACTGACAGGATACTCGTCGGACGACATCAACAAGTTCTTGTGGATGGTCAGAATCGGTGGTAGCACAGACCCCTCCATCATCGAGTCGGACTACTTGGCCAACGGACACTACCGTATCGACGCCGGCGGTTCGCCCAAGATGCTCCAGACGCTCATGTACAAACTATGCTACTACCGTTTCTCAGAGGTGCACACCGACTATGGTAAGCCCCCAGGTTTCGATCGTGTCAGAAACGTAGAGATTGGCAACAAGAACTTCCAGCTCAACTATTTGGAGGAGGCTTTCACCTCTGTGCATTGGTTGGTCCGTGTCTACAAAGTCAAGGACTTTGAGAACAGAGCCTAAACTCTTCTTTCGATCGTCGCGCGCATCCGTCCCCTTCGTCCCACCCAACCCACGCGTACACTTGGGCTGGCACACCAATCATTCATCCCTACCTACCCTATCCTTACTAAAGACCAAATATTAGCATGCAGCAGCAATGGCAACGACAATAGCAGCAGCAACAAGAGTACATTAGCAAACATCTCCCCCATTAATCATATATACATATATGAAATGATCATTACAATAAACAATAACATTGATATAATAACAACTACAAGTAGTATTTGATTGATTCAGGTTGTCAACCAGCAGACTTTATTGTTTTTGGAAGTGAGGATTACTGTTGTCGGTAGGATGTACATAGGAGTCAACAAGGAATGACCAAGACATGTCTGTTGCCATTGTCATTCAATTGATTAAACTACATGGATGGATGGACAATGGTTAATCAACAAATCCATTTAGCACCAAACCTTTCTCTCTGTCTTTATTCCCTCCTTCTCTTCCAGTCCTTCTATCTCTCTCCTCTCAGCTCTCTCTCCTTGATTGCCATCCTATCCTCCTGTTGATGTTGATGTCTCTCTTTTGACATACCCTGTGGCTAAAGCATCTCAAGTACACTTTAAGCAGGTGGGAAGCAGTCAGCGAATGATTTGCCAGCGTGCTTGTTCTCAGCGTGCTGTCTCAACTCTGGCTCCTTGGTGGTGCACATGAAGCTGGTTCTGCAGACGTTGCAGACGATGCTCTTGGCGGCCTCGTTTGACTTCAACTGGCTGTGAGCCTTTGCCTCACCAGCAGCCTTCTTAATGTTTCTCTCTCTCTTTTGTTGAGCACGGGCACCGTTTCCAGAAGGCATTATGTATTCTGTTCTGTTTTACTACTGAGTAGTGATACGATAGTTATATAGAATAGGTATTATGTATTTGTATGTATGTTTCAAACAAATAATCAAAGGTTGTGTTTGATTGAGAGAGTGTGGGCGAGTGAGTGAGTAGCTGTCACCAACGTCCAAAGGGTCGTTGACGAAAAAAGGGAGAAATTAATAGGGTGATTGGGCTGTGAGATTGAAGCATTGTAAATGTCCCCACATAGGTACGTTCGAACAGGTACAACTAGGACCTAGTCAACAATTAACTTGGCTTGATGATAATAAGATTAATCGTTCCTAAAGGAAATCCTTATTACTCTAAACAAGTATGATTAGGATACACCTTTCAACTGAATGAATGCGATACCAATACTTTGATTAATAATCTTCTCTCTGACCAACCAAACTGTCTCACATTGCGCTACTTCCTCATTCAAATGATTGTCATCCATTCGATACTAACATCTCTTACTTTACCAATACAATAGGTGAATAGTCAACAACTAGCTGTACATGAGGATTGATAATAAACACAAGAGGAGGTCATCGGTTTCTGTATTTACAAGTCATGTTTGATAGTAATAACAACACTTATCTCTTCACCAAGATGTATGGCTTACAAGGCTCACTCTTGTTGATGTTGACATGGTTGAATATGTTCTTGAGGACGCCACTCTTTTGGTAGTCCAGATGTGATGAGATGATCGCTCTGACGTCCACATTCTCAATCATGTCCAAATAGAACTCTAATCCTGTTGGTAAGGCAAGGAATGGATGTTAGCTTGGTTGGTTCACAATTGCTCATAAGATGTTGGTTATGTTAACACATACTCTTCTCTTTCAACTCTGCCTCGTTCTGTTGTTTGTTGGTCTTCTTTGATGATGAGGGTTGCTTGGTAGTTGATGAGGTAGCTTCTGGTAACAAAGGCTCTTGTTCCTGTTCTTGAATGTTGTTGTTGTTGTTGATATCGTTGTAAGTCTTTAGTTCAACTGTCTGATCCATATTGTTGGTTGTTGAAGTAACATTGGTGGTATCCACTGTTGTGGTATCCATTGTAGTGTCAGTGTCTGTCTTGGCTGGGTCAGCTGCAGACACAGCTGGTTGACTAGATGCAAAGATGCCATCACCAAACACCGATGAGAATGAGAAGATCTCATTGTTCTCTTTGCGAACCGGTGAGAATCCAGCAGCAATATACTTCCTCTCATCTGGCAAACTGTTGGCTTCGTAGCAGTACTGCAACAGTACATCATCGGATGAATAGCAATTGACCACTCTTCCACTGACCAGTTTCTGTTTGTTTGGATTGGATTGACTCGTTAGATTGAATGGTTGATGGTGATGATGGACAGGGTTGATCAAACTACTACATACCCTTATCTTGCCCCATATCTTTAGGTCCACAGGGATGGGAGCACCAATAAAGACAACGTTCTCAATGATACCATACTGCTTGTGTTTGATGAGCTCCAGTAGACAGTAGTACATCAACCTTGCACCCATTGAGATGCCAAACAACGTGAGAGGTCTCCTTCCGAATCGCTTGTTCATGATCTCATCGGCAAGCAACACTCCTGCCTTTTGTGCACGCTCCTTGACAGTGCCCCAGCACGTCTTGATCAATGAGAATGCCTCCAATATGCTGGCCGAGGGAAGGATGGCATCGTGTAGCATTCTCGATGTGAACTTGGCAAACTTTGAGCTGTCCTCCACAGACTTTTTGTAGTTCTTGAGTGATTCAAACAGTTGGAGTAATAGCTTGTTCTCCCATTCGATGATGTCGACCTCCCCCAGACACAGGACACCCGTGAGCAGGTTCTGCTCCCACTCGATCATGTCCTTCTTGCCGTCCTCGCTCTCCACCCAGCCAAGAGCGCCAATGTTCACGTGCAGTCCAAATGTCTGGTTGACCTTGTTGATGGAGAATTCCTCCAGGCCCGAAGTGTTCTTCTTGACAATATCGGCTGACAATGTTGCACCAGCTGCGCCAAACAGCAGTGATGTAAGTGCGGTGCCACTGATTCCAGCGGCGGTCAGGGCCGTCAGCACATAGGTCGCGCCCACCAGGTGAAGCACACCACCCAAGATTGGTGCAGCAACAAGTCCACCTGTGACAGCCAGCAGTGTACCACCAACTGCAGCAGCAAGTGCAATCTTGAGTCCACGATAGTTGGATGTTGTTCTTTCAAAGACATTGCGTATACCATTGCTGATTGACTTCTTTGATTTGTCATCAAACAGACTCTGTCCAACGGCGACCTCGGTCACCACCAATGAAAGGTACTCTGCAGGGTTTAAGAGGTATGACAGCTTGAGTATACCTGAACGTACACGAGAGTCATATGTGCCATCGGATATTGCCAATGAGACCAAGATTGCCAAGATGTCCATGCGTTGGGAGAGTATCTCTTGACAAACAGGATCACTCTCCTCAAGAATATCTCCAATGCTGCTCTTTGTATCATTGTTCTGTGTGTTTGGAGTGTCCAATAGTATGACACTCACATCGCCCATTGAAGTATCATCTGATTGATTCAAGTTCTTTGTTGGTGTTGTTGTGGCAGTAGTAGAAGTGGTTGTAGTGGTGGTCGTCGTAGTTGTAGTCGATGATGATAAAGTAGATGACAGTGATGATTGATCACCTTCAAGGTCCATTGGTACTAGGTCAATGTCTGGCAGTGGTAGATCAGGAGCTTGTGGCAGTGGATCATGTGTGTTTGAATCGGTAGGTTCTTTCAGACGATGATACAGGTCGGTGATAAAGGTGATGGCATTTTGGAATGTACAAAAGTAATATGATGCTTCACTGACCAACAATTCATTTGATCTGTATAGCTCTATGTACCTATTTGTCGTGTCCGCCATGTTAGGTCAATGATCGGGTATTCTCATCATCAACATTGAATACATACTTGGTGTTTGTATAAAGGAAGTCAGGGTTCTTTTGAACAATGACATAGACGACACAGCTGATAACCTCGTCTGAACCAAATGTCTTGCCAGTCTCTCGAAGACCTTGACAGATGGCTCGTGTGAAACGTAGTATAGTCATGATCTTATCACGAGGTGTCTGATAGAGATTGATATGTGACAGCAATGCCTCTGCCAGTTCCCAATCTACAAACTGTGTCTGATTCATGTCCAAATGTTGTTTGATACCATTCTTCTTGAGATAATCAATTGCATCTCGAATCTCTTTGTCCTTCTCATCATTGATAGAGCATATACTATGTATATGGACATTGATTGATTGATTGATGGTTAGACCTAACATGCCAATGCAATCCCATCATGAACATTGTAATACATACGTATCAAACATATTTACAAGTATAGTGGACTCTACCACTTCGATGATTATATTCCTATTGTCTCTGTTGTCCATGTTTGAGTTGATGTAGATCTGATTGACAAAGCGTGACAGGTCCACTTGGAACTCTCGTGCCTTCTCCTCAAACTGTTCCTCATTGGTACCATTCAGTTCATTGTGTAGTTTGTCAGAGTATACCTTTATCTCTTTGAACACATCAGGACGCTCTTTCTCCAACCTCTGCAACATTGAGTTGTTATAAAACTCTGCTGTACCCTTGTTTGTTGTATCAGCACCAGTGTTGTTGTTATTGTTGGGATCGGATGACGATGATGACTGGTTTGTAGTACGATGTCTACTATTGGCATAGAGAGTGTAGTTACATAGAGAGTGTGACTCTACAAACTGATTGATCTGAAAGTTTGACAGATGGTAGTGATCATAGACCTTTGAGAAGAACTGATTGACTGGTTCACTATTAAAGTCGCGCTCACTGTAGCACCACATCAACAATGTGATCACTGATTCTCCAAGTGATGTGTCTTTTGATATACAATTGTTATTGTTGTGGCCTTTATCTGTTGTTGTTGTTGTTGTCGTTGTAGGGATTGGAGTGACAGTGGTCGGAGAAGAAGAAGATGATGTAGCCTCAGAAGCTCCACCATCATTGGTTGACTGAGCGTCATTCCTCCTGAATCTAATAAGCTTTGATATATTCTTCATTAGGTATGTATGTATGTATCTATTATTTACAAATGATCTATATATCTATCTATACAAATACAAAGTTAGACAATACTATTGTTGTTATTGTTGTTGTTGAGAAATGATGAATGTGGTGTGTTGACGTATGTAGTGTTAGTTTGTGTGTGTTAGTTTGAATTCCCAAGTTTCACCAACCTGGTCAAATTAATATCGACAACTTGAGAATCCAATATCAATCATATCATTATCATTGGTGATATGTTAGAGGAATAATCAATATTGATCAAGATAACTTAGTGATTTGAATCACTTCTTAATTTAGTAATGGAGGAAGTTCCTTTTTCAAATGAACTCTGATCTTCAAAAACTGAAACAAATTAAATAAATAAATTCAAAGTCCACTTTGTGTGTGTGTTTGAAGAGTCTCTCACAAAACACTTCACCATCAGCCAATTTATCTACCATCTAGTTTGAAGACTTGTAAAGAGCCTACTACATACATACATACATACATATATATATATATACATATATATATATACATTCATTCATTCATTCATTCATTCATTCATTTACTCAAACAAAAGTAGTAGTTTGCTGGGTCATTCACTCACTTACCCACTCACTCACTTAAATCTATCTCTCACTCTCTCACTGCAATATATCACAATAATAATAATAATATAATATAGTCAGCAAAGATGTCAACATCTGACATTCGTTACTTCACAACCTTGGTAAAGAATAGTAAGTGTCATATTCACTCGATGTTGAACATGATCATCACACACACATGCACACAGAGTATTAATGATTGAATGAATGTCATGTCATGTCCATCTGAACAGCCACAGACTATGGTGAGATTGCAGGTGCTTTGGACTACTTAATTGAGAAAGGTACACCGGTTGTGCAACAACAGCTACTACAACAACAGCCAACTAGTCCTTTGGACAGTGACAACATCATCTCTCCAATATCAGATGATGCCACACCAATATCAACAGCAACTGATGACAACAACAATAACAATGACAATGACAACAACAATATTATCGAATTTCATCAACAAGAGTTAGAGATACCTCTTGAACAGTTTAGCAACCTTGAGAATCTATCAGAGTTGGTTGAGACACTATGGTGGAAGCTGTAAGTATTATCATAATCAAACATCAACATCATAATCAACTTCATCATACTAACAACAACAACAATACAATCATTAGTGGAACATCAATATTGAACAAATCAAGAGATTTCTTTCAGATATGTATCGATATCACCTTGAGAAAGATTTGTTCCAATGACCTACCAGCAGAGTATATCAAGATGTTGGCTTGTATCCTCTCGCCAAAGCTATTCCACAGGGGAGGTGATAATGGAGGCTACAATCAAGACTTTGAGTTAATCCTTCAGGTATGTTATATTGTTGTTTTACTGAATGATTGATTGATTGATCAAGGTTAGTACTGACTCTTACAACTCATTAATTACATCTAGTTACCTGCACAACTTGCCAACTACTTTGCTCAACGTGGAGGTATGTCAATCTTAATGAGCAACATCCAACTCAAGAAGGGTTCCTTTGATTCTCTCAAGAAGATGCTCTATATAATGAAGAAGGTAAGATAGTCGTTGATGGGAATCCATTGCTGTTGTAGTCCATCTCATGCTAACATCAAAATATCACCTATAGGTTACCAAGAGAACAAAGTTAGAGTTCTCAGAGCCAGATGTTGAGGCATTTATACAGGTCGTGTTCAAGAGGATATTGGATACACCGGATGAAGAGTTCAAGAACGAGAGTAGAAAGGATTTGGACATCTGTATGAACAAGTACCTACGAGCCATTGTGAGAAACGTATCGGATAACATGTTTGCCGATCTGATCCACTCCAAGTTCATGGAGGTGGCGCTCAAGTGCTTCAAGTCCGTGTCGCTCGAGAAGAGAAACTCGGGCCTCAACGATATTATCAGCTTCATCAAGCACGAATCCCTATATATGTACAGTAAGGCGTACACGCACAGCACCGACAAGGTGGTCAACTGGCTGCGCGACAACAGGATCGTCGAGCAGCTCTACGGCGAGACTATGCACATTCAGCTGCTGCAAAAGTGCTCCGATATTCTCAAGTATCTGGCCGAAAAGAAGGCCTTCCAGCAACAGTACCTCGATCTCATGTGGAGCGCCGCCGAGGGCAAGCACGAGACCATCGAGAACACAATCTACGAGACCATCGGCAACATCGCCCCGTTGTTGCCAATCCAACACATTGAGTACCTGTTTGAGAGCAAGATTAAGGCCATCCCATTCGAGCACTACACACCACAGACTCTGCAACTGATCTACTGTCTCATCCAGAACCGACAGGCCCCTTACTCCAACAGCGGATCGGCCGTCTACTCACAGGAGGAGTCAAGAGAGCACATCGTTCACCATGGACTCGAGATCTTTTGGACATTGCTGCAGGATGAGAACGAAGCACTGATCGCACCAGAGCTCTCAAACAATGTGCTCACCTTGCTCCAGGACACGCTATACTTCCATCAGCCCCAGCGACACGACTACCTCAGGAAGAGTATCGAGAACATTGCCAATCACAAGTCGGTGCTGTTCTCGCTGCGCATCATTCAATTCAGCATCACAATATTCACCGATCGTCAGAAGAAGTCCACGTCCATCGCTGATTCCTCAGCCGTCATTGACCACATCAACAACTCGATGCGACTGATGGAGAAGCTCTACGAGCATCTGTATTTCTACAAGCAACAGTGCAAGTCGATCATTGACAACAGGATGTCCACCAACTGTGACGAGCAGTCGTTGGGTGACACCCCAATCTATGGTCGCCACAGCCACTATGAGCAGATCAATGAGTTCTTGGCCTTTATCAGCTTTGTCTGGGAGAAGTCCACGCTCTCTGCCAGCAACGACAATATCGATGTACTGTGGCAGGTGTTTGCCGTCGATCCCATCACCTCGAACGATCGCAACATCTTTTTCAAGTGGGCTCAGACCTGTTTCACCGAGGCCAACTTTGAATACATACTTCAAAAGTTTGAAGAGATATCATTCGTCAATCTTGAGCCACCAGGTGCCTCCCTCTACGTCCACTGTATGAAGACACTTAATCAAGGTAGACCTGCGTATGTATTACTTTATTACATGTTATGACAACAACATAACAAGTTAACTAACATATGTTGGACACACTCATATAGATCAAACTATGTTGGTATTGATATACTTTGGAAGATTGCACTTGAGGCAGAGAATGAAGAGGTTGGAAAGGAAGCTATCTCTTATATTATTGATCTTTACAAGAGTGTAGGTAGTCTACTCATTCAATCATGTACATGACACAATATCACTAACAATAACTTATAGATGCCAACAAGAGAAAGCGAATTCCTACCAACATGTATATCGAACTTATCAAACATTGCGACGACCTCTATCGATGGTACATTGACATTGAGCCACTCGGATCACATACTTGTCAATCGTACATTGGCCCTGCTCCAGACATACTTGGAGGGCTTTGGCTCAAAGTACAGGGACTCGTTCAAGAAGAACTTCTATCCATCGATCAATGTCACCTTTGCCAGTCAGAGGCACAAGATCCCCTTGCAGGTCAGGTGCAGCGAAACCGTTGGACAGATCAAGCAGCGTCTTGCTAGTATCATCCACGCACATCCAGGATCAATCTACATCGTGCACAAGACCAAGATGTTGCAATTTGACTACGAGACCTTTAGCGACTACCAGGTGCACAACCACGACCATCTGATGTTCAACGAGTGGCCAGAGCCAAAGATTCAGGAGCCCGCTCAGATGGTCCAGATTCACTTTGATCAGAGCAAACTCAGTCTGTTGTTCTCCCTTTTGGCTATCGAGGAGATTGCACCCACCGTATGGGACGTACTCATGCTGCTGCCCGTCAGTCATCAGATATTCCAGGCACTGGCCAACATCCCATCAAGCTTCACAGAGACAACACAACAGTTCAATTGGGGCGATTTGATCAACCAATCGTCAGTCTATAAGCTATTGTACACGCTGTTGATCGTCGAGAACTTGGTGCAGCGTGAGGACAACAACTATGAGTGGAGACACAGATTCATCACAACGGGTGGCCTCTCTCACCTGTTCAAGGTACTGATGCGCGATGACTTCCACCAGGTGTGGACCTGCAAGTCGTCCAACAAGCGTAAGAGATGTCTGTCGTCTATGATCAACACCATCGTCCTGCTCGTGATTGACCATTCGAACCTCACCATCAACCTTTCCGGTGTCTCGGCGGCTGTCGTGCCAAACTTCACACCAACCGCCTTCCTGAACCGTCTGATGGATCTGGCCTGGAAGCAAGCACTCCCCACCGTTCAGAAGGAGGACCTTATGTTGCCTCACGTCACTGATGACGGTGACATCATTAGCAACTTTTTGACACTGATTCTCGCCATGGTTCAACACAACAACGATCTGCTGGACCAGTTCTGTACAAAGAGAAAGGACATTACCAAGTGGATACAGTTGCTCTTGTTGGACAGCAGCGATCCATCCATCCGCGAGTGCACCAGCAACAGATTCTACACGCTCTGTCAGCACAACGCAGTGGCACATGAGTTCTTCCAGTCACAATGTCTGACTCTGCTGCCTTTCATCGTTGGCTCTGACAAGTATGCCTTCAGTAGCAACCAATTCTTCCTCCTACTTCTCAACCTGTTGCAAGATAGCTGTCGCAATGGTGACACGCCCAAGTTTGCCAAGCTCCTCCAGGAACTGGCGGCCATGCTCAAGTCTCACCCAATAGTGGAGTCGCCCAACATGTTCCAGTCAGACTACGTACTGATTGGCATTATCAATATGCTGCGCACACTTGTCGGCTTCTCACACCAGTTCAAGGTCAAGGCAGGCAACGACCATCTGATCCAGGAAGTGTTCCACGAGTGTCTCTTCAACATTGCCACGGCAGACAACCATGGACCCCTGTGTCCACCAAAGGCCAAGTCAAAGGATTCGCGAGATGCTTGCTTTGCACTGTTGCTAGAGTTGGCCAACAACTGCGAGGAGAACTACAAGGAGCTGGTGCTGCAGCTCATCGAACAGAACAAGCCTGACGAGAGGAGATCAGTCTGGAACTACTTCCCCATGGGCAATGAGAAGTCATCGTGTGGCTACGTTGGTCTGAAGAATCTTGGCGCCACCTGCTACATCAACTCATTGATGCAGCAACTGTTTATGATTCCAGGCTTCCGCTACAGTATACTTCAGGCAGAGGACTCGGCCACCAACGCCAACCCAGACTCCCTGCTCTACCAGCTCAAGATCATCTTTGCCAACCTGCAGGAGAGTGAGAAGAAGTCACACGATCCCAAGGACTTCTGTCTGGCCTACAAGTACGAGGGCCAGCCAATCAACACCTACGTTCAAATGGATGTGGATGAGTTCTTCAACATGTTGTTTGATCGCTTGGAGAACCAACTCAAGGGCACCAAGGAGGAGAAGCTGCTGAACCAGTTCTTTGGCGGTGCCTCTGTCAATCAGTTTATCTCCCAAGAGTGTGCTCACGTCTCTGAGAGGGAGGAGCCATTCTACACGATCAGCGTTGAGGTTAAGAACAAAAAGGACATCACAGAGTCTCTACAACTGTTTGTCGAGTCTGAGACATTGGATGGCGACAACAAGTACTTCTGCAGCCAATGCTCACAAAAGGTCAAGTGTCTCATGCGAAGATGTATCAAGAGTCTTCCAAACACACTGATCATCCACAACAAGCGCTTTGAGTTTGATCTTGACACGATGAAGAGGACCAAGCTCAACGACGCCCTCAAGTTCCCAATGACCCTGGACATGACCCCCTACACCAAGGAGTATCTCGAGGGCAAGGAGGCCGTCGAGAAGGCCAAAGCCAACAACCTGCCCATCCCAAAGGATCTGCCCGCAATGCAACCAGCCTCCTACTACCAATACGATCTTAGTGGCATCCTGGTGCACTCTGGAACGGCAGACTCTGGTCACTACTACTCGTTCATCAAGGAGCGTGAGCCACTGATCCCCGGCCGGCCACGCCACTGGATTCAATTCAACGATCAGCTCACCGAGGTGTTCAATCCAGAGGACATCTCCAGGGCATGCTTTGGTGGCTACGACTCGATCTCTCTCGATCAGGGCAAGACCAACATTCGCACTTCGCAGCGCAACAACAATGCCTACATGTTGTTCTACGAACGTTCACACGTTGTCAACAACACTACGACCACTCCTGTCGGCCCCTCGATGTTCAAGAGTCTATCACAGGCACAGCAGTCCAAGTTGGTGCCTCGTGAAATGTTCAGTACCGTGTGGAAGAACAACATGAAGTTCCTCACAGACAAGAACATCTTTGACCTTGGCTACTTTGAATTCATATCGAACATCATTCATTTGAATCAAATCACCAAGAACAATGTAGACGGTCTACACAACATTGCGATCGACCACAACAACAACAACAACGATGTTGTTCACATGTCTGATGATCCAGACTTTGATCAGAGAATGATGTCAATCGAGCTTGGCACCAGGTTCGTCATTGAGACTCTGTCCCACTCCAAGGAGCGCAAACAACTCGGCGACTTTGTCCTATTCCTCAACGCAATGTACGAGAGCCACCAAGGAGCATGCAGATGGTTCCTGGACACGGTCACCACTGACCCAACGTGGATCAAGCAGAACATGCTTGTCTGCATCACCACCGAGCCCCGCGAGGCACTGTCCAAGATCATTCTGCAGGTGTTTGCCACACTGCTGCCTGAGGACCGTCAGTACTACTTTGACATGGAGAGCGTGTCGCCCGACAGCAACGGTGACAATGACTCGCCAATGGACATCATTGACATTGACAGTGACAGGTCTGCCAGTGGCAAGCAAAAGGCACTGAACCAAAACGTGATGGACCAGGAGTTGTCCTCTTCATCTCATCTCATTGGCCGTCCCAAGTCATACATTGCTCGCTTTATGGACACGTACCTAGACTTTATCAAGGAGGTCTCACTGTACTGGAAGCACTTCCATCAGTACTTCACACTGATACGTGACTTTGCCAACATTGGCATAGAGGAGAGGAGGTTCCTGCTCAATCGTTGCGTCATCTCGCGTCTGATCCACTTCTACATGGGCGACGACTCTCCAATGGCCAAGACCAACCCACCACAAAAGAAGGTCAAGATGGGCGACAAGTACAACTCTCCACAGCTCCAAACGATGCTCGAGACAATCGCCATTCTCGTACAGGCTGCACACACTCGATACTCAACACAGGACGACACTCGCCTGCCGACACACACCGATGAGCCAATCGCTATCAACGAGGATGACTTGTACATGCTCACCAACCCACACTTCTACATCAAGACCGTCATTGACTCGATCAACCTAAAGGCATCCAATGACATCATGCGCCATATGTGCTTTGGAGATATCAAGCTCAGCAAGAATCTGATAAGCCAGCTGCGCCAGACAGACAGCAGGAGCACTCCAGACGCACTGATCACATTGATCACCCTCGAGGACCACTGGCAGAGGGACCGTGCCCACAGTGCCATCAAGGCGTTCATTGAGTTTATGGAGGAGGTCAAGCAAAGCGCATTTGCGCCGCACATCAAGTATCTCTTGCAACAGGCTGCCGAGACCCCGATCATTGGCCAATGGTTCATGCTCAACAAGGACGAATGGCTCATCCGGTGGCTGGTGGAGCACGATTCGATCGATGTGCGCTACGAAGCCTACAAACTGCTCATCGCACTCTACAGTCTGGACGATGCACAATCCAACGCAGACCGTGTCAACGAACTCTTCCAATACCTAATGGAGCAGTCCAAGGATGTCAAGGTGATGGCTCGTGAGGAGAAGGACGTTCAGAGCGGCAGGTTTGAGTACTACTTCAAACTGCTTACACTGTGCACCATCTCGGACGAGGAGAAGAGGCTGCTCGGAGAGTACAAGCAACCAATGTTCAAGATGTTGGAGCAATTCATTTCCTGTCAGGTGGCCACCGATAGGAACCGTCAGGAGTGTGTGCGATTCATTGCCAACATGCTCAATGAGTACCCTGACAATGTGCGTCTCATGCTGGATGACCCCGTCAAGGGCAAGCTCATGGACTACTTTATCAGCATTTCGCCAAACGAAGAACTCAAACTGTACAACAAAAAGTCACTGCCAGGCTTCTACCAGATCATTCTCTACCTGGCACAGGAGAAGATGGAGTTCCTAAACATGGTTGGCACACATAACAACTTCTACTGGGCGATCAACTTCCTCTATCTAGAGTGTGGTGAGTACGCCGAAGTGGGCAAAGTGCTGATCCAAATATTGGAGTTGGTAGCACAGAGGATACCAGCCGCCACCTACAAGATCCTCACCAACTGCATGGGATTCATCAACTTCCATCACTATCCACCTCATATGTTGCCATTGCTTAGCATCCTGACAACCAAGCGCAAGGATGCCCAGGCCTATCTCAACACATACGGTGGGCACCAGTCCAACGAAAGATGGGTACCCATTGAAGTACTGTGCAAGATACTCAAGAACAAGGCACACACCACCGACCTCAACATCGCACCAAAGCTCCTCGAGGTGCTGTCCAAGGTACTGAATCTTCTTCGCAAAGACAATACCTCTCCAGCGGCATCGAATGTTGTGGGCGAGTCCATGCCACAGTCTCCACCCCAGTTGTGGGATGCCTCAAGCCAATCCTTCAGGACAGTTGTCAACTCACTGATCTCTGCCGCCGAGCAAAACATACATCTTCTGCCTCACATCAACAAGTTAATCAATCAGATTGCCATTGAATGTCCAGAGGGCTTCATCGTGGTGGTCACTGAGATATTCAACAAGAAGAGTGCAGACCTCGACAACTTGGCCGCCAACCAAACACAGAGGAGCGAGCGATTCTACATAATGTTGTTGGATGTTCTCAACCTTTGTGGTGGTCACAGCAATGCCAACTCGCCCGTCCAGCAAAAGTCCATCATACTCATTTTCAAGATCATTAAGGAGATGATTGCAGTTGGTCTGGAGAATGGCTACAAGGTATTGGCTACAGCCGTTGGAAAGTATTCCGCTCAGATCAAGGACGAGGAGAAGATCGCCATCATCACCTTTGCCATCAAACACACCAGTACGCTAAGCAACCAAGAGTTCTTTGATATCAACAAACGATTCGTGATCGACACGGACGGACTGGTGTCCAAGGACTCCAACCCGACATACTCTCTCTGGTGCCAACTTCTGTATGACCAAGTGCAGACGTCGATCGCCTCAATCAATTCACTATCCAACGACAATGCCGCCTCCGAAGTCGACCAGCACTTGGCAGACCTCACAAACACACTCAAGTCATTGGAGTTGTTGGGCAATGGACGATCAGCCACTTCGACAAACTCTAAACACCTAACCGCTGTTTGTGAGATGCTCGAAGCATTCAACAAGGAACTTGCTCACACTCCAGCTTTTGAGCAGTCAGACAGGGCCAAACAGTTCAAATCGTGTCTCGAATCACTGCAGACTCTCTTTGCCTCTGCTGCTTCCTCCACTTCTTCATCAAAGTCGAAATAAATACACTCTCGACCAAGCGTCCTAAACCTTTAAGGCTGGCAACAGTGGGTATTGGATGGATACATTAATTATTTATTATCCTACATATACATATATATGGTGGTACTTGTTTGTTTAGTAAGCGTGGAGGAAGGAGATGGCGTCTGCAGCCTTCTTCCTGACCACTGGACTCTTCTCTCCCAGTAGTTGCGCGAGAGCCTTGGTGATGATCGAAGGGTTCAGGGAGGTCTCTCTCTGTCTCTTCTCGAATGGAAGGTATCCAAGTATGAATCCAGTGAGAGTGGCGGCGTTTCCACGTAGCTGCACCCAAGGACTCTTGTAATACTCGATGCTGGTCATGATGAAGTAGTTGATGCGATCGGTGTAGAGTGTGATCATCACCTTTGAGAAATCCTCAAGGAATGCGTCGTAGTCCAGTGTGGCGTCCACGTCAAAGTTCTTTCGATGGAACAGTGCCTTGGCCTCTTCAGTTCGCAGCAGTTTGCTCAGTTGTCTGAGCGTGGTCTTGCAGGCCGTTCGCACCAATGGTGATTCGTCGTTGAGATGCATGATGATCGACGGCAAATTGTAGTGTATCTGCTCGTAGAATGGATCGCATGCCATGCCAGAGCCAAAGCGCCACAGTGAGCCAAAGAGTGTGAACGAGGCAGCGCGAATCTCGTTGTTGGGCTTCTCAAAGGCTGGCTTGATTCGGTTGCAAATGTTGACTAGGATAGGCGCCACACGAGCCTCGTCTACGATCGTGAAAATCTTGGATAAGCCTAACATGGATTCCATAGCCATCACCTCGTCGGAATCGTCGATCGATGATGATATGGCGTCGATGACGGTTGGCGCGTAACGGTTGGTGGACTCCTCTCCGGCGCTGACAATGTTGCTCAGTCCTTTGAGTGAGATCAACTTGAGGGCGGGCTCAACCAGCGAATTGAGCAGCGTGTTAATGAGCTTCTGCAGCAGATCCTTGTCCTTGCAGTGATTGATGAGCTCAGAGTAGATGGACAGGGTGATCACTCGTTGTGGAACGTAGTTGGCGCGTTGGTATGGCAATAGGAACTCAAACACACCCTTTATCAACTCTGGGTGGCTATGAGCAAACTGTGCCGTTATCTCCTGAATTGCGATGTGGTATGTTGGTCCTTCCAGTCCTGCCATGCTTCCCTTGTTCTCAATCAACTCCAACACATCATCCTCCTTGGTGCACTTAAAGAACTGTCTGAATGATGTAACAAGTTGTCTGTATGATTGGGTGAGTGGTGTTATTAGTGAGTGATTGAGTGAGAGAATGAGTTCCAAATTACATACTGTGATGGGATGATGTGGACTGGCTTGGCCTTTGAGCCTGCAGGTGGCTCAATGACACCTGGAAGTGAGTTGTTTGTTGTTCCAGCTCGGAGTGCAAGAGTTGAGAAGAACTGACAGTAGTATGTGTTGGCAATCTCACTAAGCTCCTCAACTTGGAGTATCTCACCGATTGAACAGGTGGCAGCCAATGCAATTGGGTAGGGTGATGGCACTGTCCTCTTCTTGTCCTTTGGATCAGGCTTATCATCATAGATTGGCTTGTTATTGAGCAGGTCCATCAAGAATGTAATGGTTGGCACTACCAAGTTCTTGTCCTTGGCAAGCGTTTGAAGTGATTTGATAACATGTCTGCAAGATAGGGTTAGCGACTAATCCATCAATCATTAATTAATCGTTCAAGAACTAGATACTTACACAGAGTGTGGCATTGGATACTCAAGCAGGACTCCAAGGACTGGAATGAGGTGGTGATTGGACAAACTCCTGATGGATGCCAACGTTCCATTCATTGTGGTATCAGAGGTGATGGTCTCCATGGCTGACACCAGTCCCTTGACCAAAGGTGTGACGTAGTCACCGAGTTCTCCACCACGTGCTTTGATCACTCCATTCAATATGATACAGGTACCGTTGGTACTGAGGGTCTGGTGGTCTTGCAGACCCTTGAGTGTGCCCTCCAAGAACACTGGTATCTCATCAAGTGTCAACATCTTGGCGATAATATTCGAGATCTCCAATGCCAGAGTGAACTGTTCGTTGACCTCCTCCGTCATGATCGTCTCCTTCATCTGTGTGAATGGTTGAATCGTGTCAACTGGCTTCACTCTCCTGTTCTCATGTGATACATTCTTGAGCATGTGGTCAATGTCTGTTTGGAATGATTCCAGCATGTAAGTGAATGATCAAGTGAATGATTCCAGGATATGACTTACAAAGTACCAATTGCATGGACTCTACGGCGTTCTTCCTGATCGATGACTCTGGATCACAGATCCTTGGAACGATAATGGAGACTGCATGACCGACGCGCTCAAACTTCTTCTCAGTGGGGAGTTGCTCGGCATCGGTGGTGTACTCGATGAACTTCTTTACAATGTGCAGCATGCAGTTGAGTGATCGCTCGCGTAGATGAGTCTCCTTGGAGCGCGTCAGGGGGTCCAGATACGCGATGAGTCTGTTGAGACACACGATGCTGGTCTGATTGAAGAGCAATGTGGAGAACAGACTGTTGATTGTCTCCACGAGTTGGGCGGACTGCTCAGAGTCCTCTGGTGTGTTGTAGAACTGCAGTAGCAGTGTGACGATCTGGGTCTCCAGCTCGAGTGGTAGGGCCGGGCTGAGGTTGATTAATGTGGCACACGCGTTGATGCCGTCTATCTTGACCTGTGGCGTGACCGCACCCACAGACATGTATCCAATGATGATTTTGAATAGTTCATCGCGCTGTTTGAACACAAAGTTTGGCACCTTGTCCTCATGCAATGCCTTGCCCAAGTGATCAATCATCTTGATGGCCGACAACTTCTTTGGTGGCTTCTTCAGTGTGTTGATGCAAGGTCTAATTGGGCTGAGTATATGTACCTCCACTCTAGTCGACAACAATGTAGCTTGCGAGTATGTGGCGCAGTATGCCAAGCTCAGCAAGATACAGTTCTTAATACCCTTGATACCTGTCTTCTTGAAGAATCCAGACTTCTTGGCCATGTTGTCTAATGTTTGTTTGATGTGTGAGTGTGAGTGATTGGGACAGTTCCATGATTGATGATTACTTACTCTTGATAAACGATCCAATCTTCTCAAGAACAATGTCAAAGTGAGAGGCTGAGCAGTATCCGAGTCCGATGGCGCAACCTTCGTTCTCGAGGTGGTTGGTGTAGTCGACAGAGTTGAACATGTACTCGATCTTTGTCTTGACAAACTCCTTGTGTGAACACTTCTGCATGATCAGTCCAAGTTGTTTGAACAGTGATCTCTTGAGGATTGGGTCGCGCTTGTAATGATCAGTCTGATCGGCCAGCGCCGAGCCCAGCGACACAGTCCACTCGTCGTCGGCGGCGTTCTTGATCGTCTCGGACAAAAGACGGAGCACCAGCTCCTCCCATTGATTCTTGTTGAACTGATCACCATCGGGATGGTCGGCGAGGTACTGTCCGAGCTTGGGCAATGTGATGTCCCACATGTCACAAATGGACGGATGGAGAATGGGTCCGATAGAGCGCATGGCCTCGAGCACACGTGTGCCCAACTCATTGCGACGATGTGGTGCCGTCAACAACACAAAGTAGCGAGCAATGATCTGTGTGGGTTTGGGCAAGTTGACCTCCTTGTCAAAGTCAATGTAATAATCTTCGGCCTCCTGCTCGCGTTTGTTGCTGGCAATGTGTCCGATGCACTTGGCCACGATAGCGGCGGCGCCCGTGTACTCGATCGGTGTGATTGACTCAAAGAGGTAGGGCCACAGCACGGCATCCATGTCGGGGATGGTGGTGGTGATGAGGTTGAGCACATCATCGCATATCTTGCGGAACTCGAGATCGGTGACGGTCATCTCGTTGACGGGCTCCTTCTTCTTCTCTGCAGGTGGCATTGGCTTGCCAATGTCCGAGTCGACAAAGTAGCTGGCGCCCTTCACAATGAACTCGATCATGCTCTGGCCACCCTCGAGATGGAGGTAGCCGTGCGAGGCCATGGCAATGACGACCTGTGCCAGATACTTCTTGACAAACATCGATGTCTCGGTGAGGATCAGTGGCTTGATCGCAGAGAGTATCATCATCTTCTTTTCCTCACCCAGCTCGGCGTCGAGACGCGTGACCACGTGCTTGGTGATCGAGAGACAGCCGGCACGCGACCTGGGGTCCTTGATCTCAAGACGCTGTGAGAGGAAGTGCACCAGCTGATCTGGGAAGCCACGTCCAATGATCTCGAAGGCGCGCAGCACCTCGTTGAAGATCTTGAACGACGACGGGTTGTTGTAGTCGGGCGTGGTGCACACCAGTGGGTGCAGTGTGAGGGTGATAAGTGGCAGCGTGGGCTCGACCTGTGTCTTGAGCTCGTGCTTGACGCAGACGTCCAGGATGTTGGTGAGCGCCTGACAGACGGGAAGCAGGTCCTTCTCCTTCTTGAACATGGGCATCAGGCCTGAGATGAGACGGTTGGCCTGGGCGTCCAGCTGCTCCACCGACAGGATGGCGCAGATGGATCCGATCGCCTGGATGGTGACCAGTCGCACCTTGTCCTGGTTGTTGCTGAGCCACTTGCCATACATGAGCTCCAACGCTGGATAGAACTCTGAGCTGAAGCTGTAGAGGTTGAGTGACTTGTCCGATCCAGAGTCAATGTTTGACACGTATACAACGATGGCGTCTGCGAATTGTCCAAGCGCTGATGCAAACACCCATTTGATATTATCATGTTTGATTGATCCAAGTATAGGTAGTACTCTAGACAATACCTCACGTATTCTTGGTACAGTTGGGATTGCTATATTTGGCAAATATGATCATTGTTAGTGAGTGATGATTATGTCATTGGAATGATTGGAATGATTGAGTGATCAATGAGTGGGATGGTTCCAGATGGTATCATATGACTTACGATTTGATCCAATGACATCACCCAAAGTCTTCATGATGAAGAAGTGAGGGATGGAACCAGTCTCGAAACGCTTTATGAGTTCATCCATGATCAAACCTGGATATCTAAGACACAAGGATACTAATATTGATGATGCAGCCTGTTGCCAATCAGGATTGACTTCTTTATCACGTGTCATTTCACTTATTCCCAACTTTACCAATTCCAACGCCAAAGAGTCAACAATCTCATCACGTTTCTCTCCAATAATCTGATGTATTGACTTTAATATAGTGACTCTATGTGTTTGATCGATCTGGATTTGTTTGATTGATTTAGTGAGTTAGTGATTGGTGCCTGAATGGTGGAGTTATGAACAAAGTAAACTTACCTTTGGGAACTTTGTAAGATATTCACTGGCAAGTGATAGGACAGTGTTTGGTTGTCTGAAACCAATCTCATAGGTTGAGGCAATGACACTGTTGCGTACTGATTCATCACTGTCATTGGCAGAGTATAGCAAGGCATTGACCAAGCCCTCAATGACTGGTGTACGTTGTAACTTCTTATTGGTATTGTTTACAAATTGTGACATTATTACAACATCCACACAACTGTTAAGTTATGTGTATTATTTAAATAATATATATTTTTATATATGTTATGATAATGACCAACAGATATCTGTTGGACCGTATATATCTGTCTTATGTTTGAGTAATAACAATGAGATGAATGAATTAATGAAACAATCCTCCTGAGCACTCAGGACCTGGGTCAATGTTTTTTCTTGCGAGCTTTCCACTCATAAAGGTGGGTTCTGTTGTTGCTTTTTTAGGTCTAAGTATCACCCCCCTCCTGATCTACACTAACTAATCAGAGGCAGTCTACTCTCGTACACACACACACACACACACAAACACTTCAACACCAATCATAATGATCAGATAACAATAATTAAGGATGGATTGTTTACCAACGATAATAATCAAACATATTTATGAACTTTTATATAGTAATACAATTGATAATGTTATTGATATTATATGTCTTTCATTAACATGTAAAAGATTATATTCAACATTGATCAATATACATGATAACAACTTGATCAATAGTCTCAACACTAGTATATTTGATCAACTATTACTAAACATCAAACAACAACAACATGGATCAAAGACTACTACTACCAACACCAACACCAACACTACATCAATTACATCAATGGACTTTTCAAATGTGTACAATATTAAATTGGTACCTGGATTGTTGCCAGTGACATTGAGATCATTGACACTGCCAGTTAAATTCGACCAACCTTTGTCAAGTGATCTCTTGCCATCAGGACTCCAATCATTGAATGTTGGCTCATACTTTGATCATCCAATCACACCTGGTACCCTACCAAATAGTTTAACAAGGCTTTGCCTTGGATGTGATTTTGACCAACCATTGCAAATTGGATCACTGCCCCAATCACTAATCAAACTATCAATGGGTATACGTTATAATCAACCAATCACAATTGATACCTTACCAACATCACTACAATCACTATCATTTGGAACAATGTTCAATAATACATTGGAGTGTGGATCATTACCAATATCACTTAGATCTTTAACATTTGGACATAGTTTCAATCAACCTATAGTTGATAGTCGTGTGTTGCCTCGCTCCCTAACCAAGTTGTCATTTGGTTATATGTTCAACTCTACACTTGGCATTGGAGTGTTGCCATCTTCCATCACAAACCTATCATTTGGCACAGCATTCAACAAGCCACTTACACCACAACCAGATGGAGGTGTACTGCCTAGTAGTCTCACACGATTAATACTTGGCATTGAATATCGACAAGACCTAAATGATCGATTACTTCCCGAGACATTAAGTTCCTTGACAATATATGAAGGTCTAGCTAACATGGTAATGGATTCACCATGTATCCCAACAACACATGTAGACCACCGACCAATCACCCGTCGACTAAAGTACGTACATCTTATGATGTCTGGAAGACATCTTCGAGAGATACCCTTCGAACAAGTGGAACGCCAGACAATGACAGGATACCGAATGCTCTCAAGGTATTGTCTCAATGCAGAGACCTATCATGTTTCTCACAAATGTGATCCACTTTCTGGCAAATCATATCTTCATCTATACATTAGAATCCAACCTCCTGGTTTAGCAATTGGAGTAATGCATGCGATTGGACATTCGGATGAGTCACAACATGACATTGACAATAATGAACATTCCAAGATGATGTTTGGTTTGAATCAAAGATTGTTGAGTTCCTCGAGGAACTCAGACCAGCACACCAAAGACATACTTAGGGAAACATGTTCGTCACATTCACTTTTCAAATTGAAGTTGAAGATACAATAACAACATTCATCTTATTACCCTATGTTATTCGGTTGATTCAAACCAAGTTTATTTGATTCATTATTATTGTCTTTGTTCCTGGATTATTGTATTGAAATTTGAAGTTCGAACGATTAATTAAAATTTCAGCTCGCAAACGAACCACCAACAAACTTGTCTTTGGAAAAACAAACAATTAATTGCTTCATTATCAATCCTTGTTACAACATAAACATACATATATATATATATTAGTAGTATTTAGTATTAGTAGGGATGAGCGAAAATAAAAACACTACAATAACAACAACAACAATAACAGATGATATACCTGCAGATCTGTCATCGTTGACAGTGACTCAACTAAAGGCTATACTCTCTGCAAAGAATCTATCTACTACTGGCAATAAACCTGCTCTAGTATTGAGGATAAATGAATATAAGCAACAATCTGTTACAACAACATCATCACCAACAACAACATCAGCATCACCAACTACGCCAACAACAGTAGTATCAGAGACAAACAGTACAGTTGCATCTTCAACAACACCTCCACCTTCGTCAACAACTCCACCTCCCTCCTCAAAGAAACAAGCAAAACAATCACCCGCTGCACAGCAGAGGAAGAAACAACAACAGCAACAACAAACAAAAGTTGAAACAACTACAACTTCACCAACATTGAATGGTGACTCCTCTGAGGGTACCGTAAAGAATGAATCTGCTCCTGAGCAAGAGACAATGACCAAGGTTGAGGAAGTGCAACAACCAAAGAATCAAGAACAGGAGGAACAGATGGAGGAGTTGAATGGAGATACTCAGGATAGTGCTACAAGCACTCACAAGTCTGAGAAGGATGCCGAGCCACCTGTAGAGACAAAGAACATCGAGCTGCAAGAGGCTGATCAAGCTAAGGATGAGGAGGAGGTCGCAGCAGAGGAAGAGCAAGAAGAAGAAACAGTAGAAGAGGAGACAGCTGAGTTTATGGATGAGCTCGTTAATAATGAAGAGCTTGACTACTCTGACAATGAAGCAAACTATGAAGATGTCATTAAGAACAGCGGTAGTGGCAATGATGAAGATGATGATGACAAAGACAACGAGGCTGATGATGACAAGGATGGTCAACGACAGCAACAGCAACAGCAACAGCAACAACCCAAGCAACAACAGACCCAACAACATAAACAACAACATAAATCAGCTGCTGATGATGTTGATGAGCAACTAGTAGAGAAGGCTATAAAGGAGGCAGAACAATCAATTGCTGAGAAGATCAAGGCCGACAAGGACAGGAAGGGTGAGGACAAGGCCAAGGTTGCACAGGTCCTGGCAGAGATGGACGAGGCATTCAAGAAGCCACCCACGCTCAAGATCACCGGACTGACAGAGACCGTCATCGAGAAGGACCTCAAGGAGTATCTCAGCGTGCATGGCAAGGTGCTCAGCATTACATATGACGGTCCCAAGCGTGACATTGCCGTTGTGTCCATGGAGAACCAACAGGCGCATGATGATGTCAAGGAGAAGTTGAACAACAGCAAGCTAAAGAACTGCACACTCAACATTGTCGACATGCCACTAGCCGACACACTACTATTCGTTGGCAACCTAGGTCCAGAGGCTGGCAAGGATCAACTAAGGAAGATGTTTGAGAAGTATGGTGAGGTAGACCGTATCATTGTATGTATTCATTCGTTTGATTGATTGATTGATCGATCACTTATACTCACTCGCTCGCTCAAACAAATAGATCATGAAGAATAAGAAGAATGGAGACTCTAAGGGATATGGATTCATTGACTTTAGAACTAAGCTACAGGCCAATGCTGCCAAGTCATCACTGGGCTCAACCACTTACAATGGAAGAACACTCAGAGTGGATTGGGCAGACCAATGTACAACACTCGAGTCAATGCACTCCCGTACAATCTTTGTTGATCGTCTACCTAGGAACTTTGTGGTAATGTACCCAATCCCTCGTAATCCACCATCAACACACATGATCACTAACCTTATGATAACAACGACAACAATAGGACCCTGGCATTCTCAAGAAGTTGTTCTCTCCATTTGGCAAGATTAAGGACTGTAGTGTAGTGCCAAACCCAGCAACTGGTCAACCAAGAGGCTTTGCCTTTATCGACTATGAGTTGATGGAGGACGCAGAGAAGGCACAGAGGACGATGAATGAGAAGGACCTCCAAGGCTACAAGATCAGAGTGAGCTTTGGCAATCCTTCAAAGCCTGGCTATACCTTGGGTGCACGTCCTCAAAGACCTGCCCAGGGCGGTCCCCCTCACCCTCCCGCCTCTCCAATGGGCGGTAGAGGTGGCCATCCCGGAGGACCTCCTCCTCGAGGTGGAGGAGGTGCCAGAGGTGGATTTGGAGGTGGTGGTCGCGGTGGAGGTGGCGGCGGTGGTGGCAGAGGTGGTCATCCCGGAGGACCTCCTCCCCCTCACTACAACGCCCCATATCCTAACCATCCACCAATGCCAATCAATCAGTCGCCACAGCAATTCCCTCCACCCTACCGTGGAGGACCACCCCCACCCAGAATGAACCATCCTGGTGGTCCTCATCCCTATCCCAACCAAGGCCATCAGTATCCAGGCATGGTTGGACATGGTGCACCATATGGCTTCCCTCCTCACATGAACAACATGAACGTCAATCCCAACATGAACAACCCCAACATGAACAACAACTTCCCGCCTCAACCACCTCCCCCTCAACAGGCCGTGGTCATCAACAACATGAAGGCACAACAAGACCAGCTGGCACAGGCCAACGTCCAGATCCAAAGGATGCAGGAGCAGCTGAAGGCTCAGTCAGAGATGTTGCAACGATCGCAACAAGCACAGGCAGCTGCCGCGGCCCAAGTGCAACTGGAGAAGACACAGAAGGAGGCACTGCTCATGAAGCAGCAGATGCAAGAGAAACAGCGCAAGCAGCAGGAGGCCTACCTCAAGCAACAACAACAGCAACAGCAACAACAACAGACCTACATGCAACAGATGCAGAAGCAGCAGTATCCAACTCCCCAACCAACACCGGCCGTGCCCCAACCCCAAGTCAATCCCGCCATGCCAAACGCCGCCAATGCCCAACAGAACTACTACCAACAATACTATGATCAATGGGCTGCATACTATGCCCAGAACAATCAGGTAAGTACCCAAACACCAATCAATCAATCACCCTCAACCGATCAATCAATCATCAATCAATCGATCAAACGATCAATCGATCAATCAATCATTTACACAACGACAACAACAACAACGTACAGGCATATCCAGGATATTCACCTCAAGACCTTTCACAGTACTATGCGTCGTATGCTGCACAACAGCAGCAGCAACAACAAACAGAGCAAGTTGGACAAAAGCGAACATATGATCACACACAAGCAGTCAATTATAATCAACCATTCCATCCACATGTACAACAACATCCCAATGCACATCACCCTCACGATGGCAAGAGGACAAGGCACTAGCGTAGTTGCTGGCCTCTCTCTCCTCTTCCTCCATATCACTCCCACTCTACCTACCTACTACTATCCAGAATGCTTAGCTTCCACCACCTATTGTCCATAACAAACAATCAATCATCCAACAATCATTCCAATCAATCAAACATATACATTCATATTGTTCATACATATACATCAGCGATCTATTGCACAAACAACCTCCAGTGGAGTGTCGACATTGACMATTGTGTGAATAATGTTGTTGCCAGTTATACAACAATCAACCATTATCGTCCATACATACACAGTGATAGTAATCATTCACTGGATATGTTTCCACAAACCATAACTTGTCCTTCACCAACATATATACCATCATCGTTCAGTGCCATACTATCGAAATAAATACACCAACATCAATCAATCAATCAATCAACTCCATCGATGGAATCTAGTACATCCATCACACACACCATGCCATCCAATCCAACATGATCATGTAACAAGCTAAGCTAAGATACTCGCAGAGTATGGACGATTAAGGTGGAGGCCAATTATTATATATATGTATTTGATGATCAATCAGTCAGTCAGACATTGCCAGTCTCTCTCCTACTATCTTATCTGCCGCCCATCGATGATGGGAAGCCATTAATTTTGCGACATCTCTCTCTCTACTACCCTCTACCCATATGGCCACTCATCCAAGAGAGATGGAAGCCATTTACATTTATATATGCGACTGTTTGGGTAGATACCTCTCCCGACTATTTAAATGGAGATACCAAGTTCTTTTCTCGCGAATCATTTATGAGATGAGGCCACCAGGTGGTACTATTCCTTCCTTCCTTACTTACTTACTTCCATTGTGTAATGTAATTGCGTTTAAGTTTGTTTGTTGATGCTCGAGTATTTGATGTATTGTTGCAAACTATGAATCTCTCAACAACGAGTTATATGATACCAAATCAAGAATCTGATGTCTGTTGACCCTCGCCAAGAATGATGATTGTTGTTGGATGAACCTCACACGTGACCCAGATCATTGAATAAAACTTTGAACCCAATGCATGCAAGCAAGCACCATTGGTCAACTTCCTTTCAAATATCATATCTTGATCTTGTTCAAACATTCATACAGATATATACATTATACATTATATATAAAACAATGGAGGCACCAATAACATCACCACCTACATTGAAGTATAATGCAACGCCAAAGAGGAAGCCGATCCTTGGTAAGCGTTACATCATGATCTACAACGTCTTCCAGGCTCTTGGTTGGTACTACGTCATCATCTCAATGTTCATGAGGATCTTCTTCAAGGTCCATCATCTCTCTACTCTACATTCGCATCACTAGGTTCAATTATTTGTAAGTGTCCTATCTTCCTGCCTGTCCGCCTTCAACCATCATTGCTCACTCAAACCATCATCATAGGCACTCTTCAGGTGTTTGCCTTCTTGGAGATTCTCCACGTCGTTCTTGGCATTGTCAAGAGCAGTCTGGCACCAACGTTGGCTCAAGTATTGGGTCGTAATCACGTGCTGCTTGTTGGTCTTCTCTACTGCCCAACTGTACAGTTCCATTGGGGTGTACCTCTCATGGTCTTCTTCTGGGGCATTTCAGAGTTGATCCGCTTCCCATACTACATTGCTCAGGCCTACAATGAGTGTCCTCCATTCTTGACTTGGTTAAGGTAGGATATCATCATCGTCATCAGAGTCAGATGATCAATCACTCATTCATACAATCAAACGATATAGATACAACGCATTCATTGTCCTTTACCCAATCGGATTTGCCGCAGAGAGTAAGTAGTATTCGATCACACTGTCATAATCAATCATGAATGGAACACTGACAATTGTACTCTCTACCTACCTCTAAAGATATCCTGTGGTATGAGATGTTGCCAATCATGTTGGAGGATAGGATTCACTTCTTGGACATGCCCAACTGGTTCAACTTCTCGTTCAACTACTACTACTTTGCATTGATCTGGATCACTCTGACCTTCCTGCTCTTCCCCAAGCAATACCTGTACATGTTTAGTCTGCGCAAAAAGAAGCAACAACAAGCATTGGCAGAGGCAGAGGATATGTCAAGGAGTGCAAAGAAGACCAAGTAAGATTTAGAGATAAACGTTTGGAATCAATCAATCAATCAGTCATACTTGACTGTCATACAGACAGACTGGATATCCTAGGAGTATCGAATGATGATGGATATGTTTATTGGCAATAATATGTTGGTTTGAGTGTGATTGATTATATGATTGATTACAGGAGTTTGATCACATCGGTTGTCCATCCAGCAGCAGCAGTGGCATCAGCAACAGCAGAACTGGTGATTTACTTTGTGTTTGGCTTGCCGCTTCCGGAAGCAGAGCTGTCCTTGTCTTTGCTCGATGGCGCTGTAGTGTCTTTGGTTGCGGTGGCGGCAGCAGCGGTATCCTTGTCCTTGCTTGGGGTGGCTGGTGCGTCGGCCTTCTTCTCTGCATCGCGGTTCTCAAACTTGTTCAAGATGAGGTTGTGAAGAGCAATGACTGAGCGAATCAACGATGACAAATAGATCACTGAAGCAGTATCATTCATCTCGACAGAGAATGCCTTTGCCAGCTCCTTGACGTTCAAGTTTGGTGAAAGATTGATAATGTCCTGGATGAATCCAATGATCTGTTGATTGGCTGGGATACGTCTATTTATACATAACATATTAGTAACTTGATTGATTGATCGATCAATGGCAACATACTCTTGAACTACATAGTCTAAATAAGTGGTCATCTCTTGAAGGTTGGTCAACAGGTGTCGCAATGATATCTTCTTGTCCAGCACTTGAGTGGTCAATGATGATATAGAGCTGTCCTTCACATCACGGAGGAGATGCTCAATGCAAATCTCCTCTGCCTCCACTGCATCAATCATCGAAGGAATGTGTTGGAAACGCATTGTTGACTCTGATGTTTCCTGTTTGTTTGTTGAAGATGTTGAGTCAGTATGAGTGAGACGATCGATGAGTTGGAGAGAGATATAACATACTTTGTTGACCTCCTCAACAGTGACGTATGACTTTGTAGGGATGCCCAACTCCTTTGGAGCTACCTCGATGATAATCATCACAGGGTTTGGTGTGTATCTTCTAAACAACTCATTGATGTCCTGATCAGATGTTCTGATCTTTGGTCCAGTGCTATACCATCCAACTACATTCTCTCTAGCTAAAAAGGTGTTTGAATCAATGTTAGCTATCACACTGGTGTATCCAATCTGCATCATTCAAACGTACCATTGATCTTCTTCAACATTGAATACATGTTCTCATGGAAGTTGTGATCGAGGAACCAAATGTTTGAGTTGTCATCGTCCTCCTCAAAGGGCACACCATAGCAGTTTGATACATCGACTACACCTTTGTTGTTTGCTCCTAGCAATGCACCAACGACACGCTTGTTTGTATCCTTTGCCACACGATTATAATGATCGACTACACTGAGTAGAACAGTTGGATGGACTACAGTCTATAAATTATATGTTCACATCATTATATTATTAGTATGTTGGTCATTGGAGTCGACAAAACTACCTGTCAATCTGTATTCCTGCCTGTGTCCACATTGTCGTTGAATCATACACTTGTTGGGAATGTTGACATTCTGTATTATAATTATATATATAAATGTTATATGTGTAAGTGTATATGTAAGTAATTTGTAAATGTTTGATTGTGATTGATTGATGGTGAACATCACACAAGGCACTTTGATCATCTCACCCACTTCATTTCTTCATTATTCACACAACATCAAGTTAAATTAAATTAAAAAATAAAACAAATAAGTTCACAACAACAACAAACTCTGAATGACCGTGAGGAGGAGGAAGAGGCAACAAAGAGTAAACAATAGAGAACAGTAGCCAATATCACATCACATTGATTGTATGAGTTAGTGAGCGAGCAACAACACTATGAGTCTGTTTGCACAGTATGAATCAGATGATGAAGATGACGTTGAACACGATCCACAGCCTCAACAATCGACAACAAACACATCGACAACAACTACAACAACATCTGCTGTAGATCAAAACTCATTAGAGTATTCAGGTATGTCTGTTTGCTATACTCACCTCATTCAACTAAACTCACTAACCTACCATCCATCGTTAAGAGTATGATGTCGATCGTAAATTGCCAATTGCAAAGGTATCTGATAAACCTTATGGTCTAAAGGTTGAAGAGAATAGTCAATCGGTTGATATGGACAATGATGATGAAGATGAAGAGAACAAACAAAACAGAGATGGCAATACAAGTAACAACAACAGCAACAGTGTCTACAGAAATAATGGTTATAACAACAAACAAAATGATGACAACGGTCGCAACAAGGACAACGCTGCAGACGAAGATGATAATGATGAAAGACAACGAAAGAAGAAGAGATACTTGGAACCAACATATTCAATGAAGAATAACTACATCAACACAACATTAGAGAACGCTACACCACCTCCCTCTGTTGCCAACACTCGCACACCACCAACGCCCATCCTCTACTCTCCACCCTACGTCAGCAACCTACCTCAGTCCACCAATCCCAGTTTCTCTGGCCTCTATCCAAACGTATCATCACCATTCCTGCCCGAGCCGGAAGGTGAGTTGGATGAGCGAATGAAAGTATGTTACAACTATCCTACATCAATCATATTCATTCGTATCACTCACTCACTCATTCAATCAATCAAATGATGGTCACATGAACAGGAGAAGATAATGAAGTATCATAAGATGAAACTTGAAGGTATTAGCTTCAATGAGACATTGAGGAACTCATCAGCATTCAACAATCCATCGATATTGGAGAAGTTGATAAGCTTTTGCGAGATCAAGGAGAATGGTTCAAATCTACCATTGACCTATTATAATCCCAACGCTTACAAACCAGAGGAATATTACGATCAGCTGGAGATCAAACAAAGAGAGATGGAGGAGCGAAAGGAAAGAGAGCGGCAGAGGCAAGTCGACCTGGCCGCCAGCATTGCTTCACAACCAAAGACATCAACAACAACCACAACTGCGCCACATTCACAAACATCAAAGAGTATGTGTCTCTACCAAAGTGCTATACTGATTGACTGGCTGACTGACTGACTGACTGAATATCTACATCATCTTTAGAGAAAGCTTGGAACAAATATACTCAGCAATCAGCTCCATCCAAACAAGTAGTCGTTTCAAATAGTGTTAAAGTTGGAGCAGTTATCTCATCAGCGCCAACTCAAGTGTATGTATACAAGGACATGTCCATGCCCAAGTCAATTCTTCTAACATTCATCGCGGGGAGAGTAGCAAGAAGAAAGAACCAGAGCCATCAAAGGACAAACCTGTCTTTAACTCTATATTCAAACAACGCAAATAGAATCCATACGATCACCTGGCACCATCCAGTCCACCAACCCACCTATCTACCGACTGGCCTCCAATCAATCACAGTCAAGTCCAACTGACTTGATCAATAACGACAACAATTACATAATACAATTACACAATAACCCCCCGATTAACATGGTCCAATAGTAATATTACACAGTTTATTTAGTGATCATTGTTTGGATACTCTTCCAACTCTGGTAGTTAAGCTTGATGGGACCTGACTCTGGAAGAAGTTGGAGCGAGTAGACACCCTTTGCAATCATCATGTCAATCAATGGTATGGCCGTCAACATGTTTTGTTGAGTGACCACTGGTAGCTTGACAATTGAATGGTTCTCGAGAAGATACTTGGCGCATCGACCAGCACCGAGGTCCAGGGCTGTCTGGAACAACTTAGAATAGGTGTTGTCCTTCTTCACGGCATCCGGAAGAGAGAGGATGTATTGAAACATGGACAACTGATCCAAACTAAGACAAAGACGCATGTTGACCTCCTTCCAATCTGGCTTGGTGTCCATCTTGTAGGTCTGTAGTACTTGCTTGACAAAGTCCATACGTGAGAACTTGACAGCTTGTCTGAGTGCAGAGCTGGCAGCCCACTCTTGATCCAATGTAGCCTTGGCAGCATCTTGATGATATTGGATTGCCTGCTCAAAGTATTTGTATTGACCAATCTCGCCAACCAATCCCCAGAGTAGAGAGTCGACTGCTGGGTCCAACAACCATGTCTTGGCAAACTGCATCATCTTGTCGTGATGTCCCAGGTAGTAGAGACCGAGGAAGTACTTCTCCTTGAGGCTGAAGCTCATGTGCTGTGCGTACTTGTTGGCAATGTGATCGAGTATCCTATATTGATGTGTGTTGTGGTATTCGAATGCTTGGATATAGGACTTGGCCAAATGGCTGCCAATTATTGAGAGGAAGTGATCAAAGCCCTCCAAGTCAACGTTGGCCGTGAGGTAGAAGTTCAACGAGTCGAACTTGGGATTGATTGAGTGAACCAATGTGAGCACCTCCATTTCAGGCAGTGGATGCTGGATGAATGCAATAAAGTCTGGCGGGAGGAAGGTCAGTTTGAGGTGCGGCGCCAGCTTGTGTGCCTGGCGGAAGTGTCCATTCTTGGCCAAACAGTAGGCAAAGTGTCCCATGTGGTACTTGGTGCGAGGGATCAATCCTTGATCATACAGATACATAACGGTGTCGGGGTCGATAGGATCTTTGACAGATGAGAGCTTCCACTCGTTGTCCTCCATAGAGTGATGCTCAAGTATGAACTTTGCCACCTCCAACTCCACATGATAGATGTTTCCAATGATTGCCACTGGAGTTGGATCAATTGACCATGCTGTCTTTACACTCTCCAATGAGCCTTCAGTGAGTACTTGATTTAAATATCCAATGTCCATTAGGAATTTAATCAATCCATGATGGCCGTTGAAGTAGTTGGCAATGGAGATCACTTGACTAAGTCCATTATTGAGCATGACAGAGTAGGCACCAAGATCTTTGTTCAATGATGATCGATTATATCTGGCGTATTGATACAATCTGATGTATGCGTTTATCTCTGATGGCAATCCCTCACATACATGATCCACCTGTTCATTGATCTTAGCTAATGAATCCAAACCAGGGTACTGTTGAATGATGAAATACTCCACGAGGTCAGCTCGGTCACGAGTCATCTTCTGAGGCTCACTCAACAGTTGTTCAAGTGAGCTCGACCATGATCTAGACGTGCCATTGACATCTAATGGATGATGCGACGTGTAATATTGATATATCTCCACGCTGTTGGTTTCAAACAATCGTCCCAAAGTGTTGGTTGAAAGATAGTGATGCATGATATCATGCCTATCAAACTCCTTAAGTACTTTGAATATCTCTGGTGATCTGATTGTAGTGGACGTTGAGTTTCCACCTTTGAACTTGGCCTGTGGACGGTCCTCCAAGATGGCTCTCAGTAGCTGAGGATCATTCATCTCGATGACCTTTGATGTGAGCAGAGAGTAGTCATTGCCACAGTCGTAGGCCAGTCTGAATCTATGTAGTACATGTCTGAACAATGATGCATTGGTAGTTGATGACCACTCCAACATGTTGACAATCACAAACATTGATGGACAATCGTCGTAGATCAGATCGAACAACTCAGTATCCGTGACCAGAGTAAAGCGTGTGATTGTTGATGAATGGTAGTAGAGGTTGGGGGCCAGCGGTTGCTGCAACCTCAACTTCAACTTCTCTTTGAGTATTCCAAAGTGATTGTTTCCAAGCATCCATGCCACGTCAAAGCACTGGGAGAAGGTGAGGCGCAGGGGATAGGGTGATGGCGACTCCTTGTGATACGGCCTATTGGATCGAATATCAAACAACTCTACGTACTTGTCGACATTGAATGATTGAATGATCAACTTTACAAGTGATCGTTGTCTCAACACTGTGTAGATGGCCAATGAATGTCTATCAGTTTGACATGATGTATCATTACATTGTCTCGTGTAACATGGTAGGTAACTATTGATCAATCTTCTTTGTGTTGCAGATATTAAAGTAGCAGATGATGATGATGATAACATCTTTGTTGTTGGTTTCCTTAAAGATGCCGACTCCGCTGATCCTACACCGGACGTCGCCTGTTGGTGATTAAGTATTGGAAACCACAACTCCTCCTGTGTAACTGTAATCATAATATTAAACTATTATATATATATATTTATATACTTATTTTGTTGTAAGAATGTCAATAAACTATGATTGGAACATGATGAGACCAAAGGTCGGTATCTCATCACGATACCAGATTCTAATTCAGAAATTTCTTTGTATCGCCAAGTTATGCAACAAAGTCAGGTCTTCTGCGTGATCGGTCGCCTTTAGATCCTTTGTACTGGATCAACTTATGGTCTCGTTGAAGAGCAGTTCGTCTTGAAGTTGCCTTTGGTGATTGCTGGCATATCAGTCGAGAGACTTGAACGACAGATTGTCGTTCAGACGGTTCACTGTACGATGGACCCAAGAGACCAATGAGAGCGTCTGTCGCCATCGACTATCTATCTCGCAATAAGCACTCTGATGCCAAATGAATTGAATCAATGACCAGCATTGTGGACTGAGACTAACAGACATTTCGACGATGATCAAGGATTGCCTATCTCTATCTAATATCTTCCCTTTTCCACATCGATCTTTAAGTAATAACTTTAAGACTAAAATCCAGAAAAAAGGTGGTATTCGAGATTGCTCTCACCAAGGTTGCAGATGAGCTCACTGCTCAACTCAAGAAGTTGACCTCGTTGAACCAACAAAGCTCCAAAGAGATTAATCTTGCTCGCCAGAACCAGAGAGTCGGTAAGTAATCTCAATTGTCACCAGTCGACTGAATTTGACACTTATTGACTCTTGTTTCATACAATTCGATAGCGAACATCACCAATTTCGCTCATAGCATAAGGGCTTCACCTATATCGCCTGGAGTCAACCAGGCCTTAAGCAACATGCTCGATGTTGGAAATCTGGATGCCCAGATCAGGTCATCGATTGAAGACATGAGGAGGAGAATGGCCCAAGGCGAGTCACCAATCAACCCGCCCATCACCTCCACAACGTCCACCTCGAGCTCCTCCACGACGTCCACGACTTCCACCTCACCGATGTGCCTAACACCGAAGTCGATTCAAGAACTGTTGGAGAGTAGTACCGCCAACAACGATGACCTCAACCGGATGCTTACGTTGTCCAAACAGTTGCACTACATTGTCTCACCCATCCCCAATAATGTAGATGTCAATTTGATCCTGTATTCGCTCATCATTGATCGATCGAAGACCCAGAGGGACAAGAAGACCAACGAACTCTACATCGATGGTTACCGCGTTCAGGAGGAGCCAACGGGTCCACGTATCTCGGACTATCTATTGGAGTACAGGGAACCCAGAGCTCAAGACAGACCCTACAGACCGATCAAAAGGGAGCCATCCAATCTAGTCGAAGATGCAATCAACTGCGACGAGGATGACGAAGTGGATGAGGAGGCCATCTACGTCAAGAGAGAGCAACAGTAACAGCAACAGCAACAGCAACAGCAACAGCAACAGCAACAGCAACAGCAACAGCAACAGCAACAGCAACAGCAACTGAAACGGTAGTTATGTTGCTCTATCCCAGGCCTGCCCTGGTGATCACAATAAACTTACAATCAACATATAAACAAATACATTAATTATATATTCATTGCTTTGTGGAATGTAAGTTTGCTATGGTCACATAACCCCACCTTATTGGTTGATCTATTAATAATCCATTTTCTTTTATTCTATCTTTTATGGACAATTATTAACGAGTTATTCCGGAAACATTTATATTATCACAAATCCGTCCAGAGTTGTAATATTGTATACAATATTACAAAAATTACAAACTTGAATGATTCGACCAATAGTCGTTAAAATAATGCTCCATAAATGGTCATAAACCCAAAATACTAAAGTGTACTTTTGAGATTAGTAGTAATCGATGGGAAAAACAAAAAGTGTCAATTTTTAGAGATAAATGAAGGTGTGAAGAGACAACTCTCAACCTTCCAACCTTTATTAATCTTAAGATGACAAAGGGGGTTCTTTGGAGGTGTGTTGTTGTCGTCGTTGCTCACAAAAAGGTGTAATCCTTTCCCCCATGGTGAAGATGGTGCTCATTCATCTTCCCAATATTTATTACTACTCATCATTATTATCATATATATATATATAGATTAAATAACTATAATGGATCCAGAGAGAGAGTTTGAGAGTGTAGAATTAAACTCGATAAGTGGAGGACATAATCAAAATAATCAACAACATCATCAACATCGACATCGTTCAACAACAGGAAATAGTACTGGAAATGAAAGTAATAATAGTAGTAATAGTAGTTCAAATAATATTACAACATTCTCATTAGAGGATGGAAAGTCAATTGGTGATTCACCATCTACTACTCATCCAACAGATAACTCAAAGGACAAGTGTAGTGGTGTTGATCATATGTCAGCAATATCAGATCATGAGTTGACAACTGTAATAGAGGAATCTGGTTCATATTCGAAATGGATAAAGATAAAGTATTGGTGGTGGAACAAAGGTCTTGGTCTTGTAATAGTTGTACTATTCCTTCTGGCCAATATAGGTGTAGTTATACATAGTGTACTCAAGAATGTATATACACAACAATGCGAATTGTTAGGAATGGGATTATTGGTTGCAAAGGGTGGTGCAGCAGTAATCAACCTCAATGCAATGTTGATCCTACTACCTGTTCTGAGCAATGTAATGACATGGCTTCGTGGAACATGGATAAACAACTACATCCCAATTGATCGATATATATCACTTCACAAACTATGTGCATCAGGTTTGATAATTGGTTCACTGGCACATTGGTATGTAACAATCCTCCCTCTCATTGATTGATCAATTCTAACAAACTAATACTGTATTAGTGGAGCACATTTCTATAACTATTATACATTGTCGAGTACACCTGGAGAACATTTGGCCGAACATGGATTCCCAGATTACACTCCTTCAACACTTTTTACCTCATTTCCAGCTATCACTGGATTTTTGATGACTCTGATTATGATTGTAATTGTGATCACATCAATTGAATCAATACGTAGACCTCATTTCGAACTATTCTACTACACTCATCATCTATTTATAATCCTATTCATATTATTAATATTCCATGGTATGTCAAATCATCCCATAATTTACTCAATCAAACATATTCTAACATCTGCATATTTATAGGATACACGAGACAACTAAAGAGTGAACCTACAACATATTTATGGGTCACTGCACCATTTGTAATATACATTGTTGAGAGAGCTTATAGGATTGTTAGAGGTAGTAGATCTGTAATATTACACTTGGCCAAACAACATCCTTCAAAAGTACTCGAACTTAGAATGAAGAAGGACAACTTCAAATTCAAACCAGGTCAATTCATCTATCTAAATTGTCCAAGCTTGACCCGTAACGAATGGCATCCATTCACAATCACCTCAAGTCCAGATGAATCTTTCATCTCTGTTCACATCAATGTAAGCCTCATCATACATCCATCTCACTCATTCAATCACTAACTATCCCAAAACATTTAGATTGTTGGCAATTGGACAGGTCGACTTTATAAGCTACTCAACCCGAATGAGAAGCTTGGCATTGTTCAGAATGAAGTTATGACTGGTCCGGATAACTCACCGATACTCAAAATACAAGGACCTTTTGGAGCGGCATCGGAGGACGTGTTCAAGTACAAGGTTGTGATGTTGGTCGGTGCTGGTATTGGCGCAACACCATTCGCCTCCATCCTAAAGCATATCAAGTACAGACTGGTGCAATCATTGGACGAACAGAGACAGAAGGGCAACAACACGTACCTGCCCATTCAAAAGGTGTACTTCTTTTGGATATCACGCGAGAAGAACTCATTCGAGTGGTTCACATTTATATTGCATGATGTGGAGACGGAGCTCAACGACCTGGTCGAGATACACACCTATCTGACGGGCGCCATCGAGGTGTCTGATTGGAACGCCATCGTTGAGGGTCTGGCCACGATCGACTCTGAGTCGCACACGGACTTTATCACTGGACTCAAGTCACAGACGATGTTTGGCCGACCAAACTGGAGCGGTATCTTCCAGGAGGTGGTCAGACTGCACAAAGAGAGCTCGATAGGTGTGTTCTTCTGTGGGCCACGACCCATGGCCAAGGAGATCCGAAGCAATTGCCATCGCTTCAATGGAATGGAAGGTTGTAATCTACATTTTTATAAAGAGAACTTCTAGCTTCATCATCATATACATTACTTAGAACCACTGTTTGTTGTAGTTCCTGCTCTGGTAGTCTCTACGAGCACTGCGCCACAGTATATCCTGTCGGCATTGTCCTTGCCCAGGTCAGTCCAATGATTTTCGCGCACTGAGTAGCATCTCGTGCCAATCTTGTTGCCGCCAAAGAAGTAGACCAAGTCATTGTTGTCCTTCTCGGGCGAGGGCATGTATACGAATGAGTGATGCTGGGTTGCGGGGAAGGGCGGGCCGGCCAGCACCGTCTTCTCGCGCATCGATACGCACACTCTAAAGAAGTGTCCAGTGCTGTCCAATATGTACACCATATCGTTGCCGTCGTAGCACGATGAGATGATTGACTTGTTGAATGTGAGATCCTCCATTACGGTCTTCTCCTCATGTGTCTTGAGATTGATTGTTCGCAATGAACGTCTGTGGTTGGTGCCCAAGTAGCCGCCCACGATGTAGAGCAGGCCGTCCTTGATGAATGTCAGTGTGCCCGCGCAGCTGTACACCATGCTGCAGACATCCTCGATGATGAATGATCGGATGCTCATGCGCGACACCTTTGTGGAGTAGTCGCTTTTGAAGATGCCTCCCACCAGATATATGTACTGGTCTCCATCGTAGCAAGCCGAGACGTAGAAGCCGCAGTGATTGTTGAGCTGGCCGATGTTGTCAAACTTCCTGGTGGTCATGCAGAAACGCGAGAAGGTCTTGGAGTCAGTGTCACCACCCATCACATAGACCATGTCGCGGACGGCAACAATCGAGTGATACGTGAATGGACGACCCTTGTCGTCTGTGCCCAAGTCGCTCCATGTGTTGTTCATTGTGTCAAAGAGGTGGCATCGGCCATTGGACGTGTATGACACGATGGTGGTGCGCGACTTGGCCTGATCCTCGCGACTCATGTCCACCAACTGGAAGCAGTCCTGCAACCTCAACTTGAGCATAGACACCATGTTCTCGTCAGTCCTGATGGCGAGCTTGGTGGGTGGTACCAGTGACTTCTTCTTCATTGTGTCAATGCCGTCGAGCAGCAGCACCAGGTTAACCTCCTCCTGTGCCGGCGACACTGGGACCAGACATTTGGATGTAATGATGCTGACAAAGTCGTCGAGTGAGTGAGCCGTCTGCAGTGAATTGACGATCGGCAGTAGGTTGGCCATTGCCTCATCACTGTCGTACGCCTCGTCATCACCGACACAATGCTGCTGGTCGTTGGGCAGATATCGATGGGTCTTGCTGCGCGTCTCGGCCAACACCTGAATAGTCATCTTGACCTCCTCGATAATGCATCTGAGCGTGCTCTCTGTGGCCTCTTTCTGCTGCTTGAACTGTGCCAATATCTTGTGCTCCTGCAGCATGAGCTGGTTGTGCAGGCCTCTAAAGTACTCGGTGACAGTGGCTTCATCCTGGATGAATGATGGCAATGATTGAACGAGTGGCTTGGCCGTCGCCCATAACGACCCCAATCGTTCATTAAAGTCATGGTCATACTCGTCCTGTCTATCCAACATACTGATCAACAATGATTCATTATCAAATATATCATGATCCTTATGTAATGGTCCAGGTACACACTTTACACACATTGATTGCTTACAATCCGAGCAATATAACTCTATTGATCTACCATGTTTTAAACATATTCCATTCTTATTATTATTATTATTAGGATCCATCTCTATGTATATATCTCTTGTGTATGTATGAATGAATGAATGTGTGTAAGAATTGTTGATTGATTGATAGAGTGATTGGTGCAAATGAAAGAAACAAGAATTCATGTGCCACCTGTTTGAATCAAACTTTGTTTTTCAAGTGTCTCTTCCCTCAACTCAACGACATACCCTGTTACAAACCAGTAAACTTACAAATACGATCATAATGAATGAATCAATGAGCGAACGAAAGAATGGCAAATGAATGAATGATCCTATCATGATTCACAAACTTGTCAATCATGGAAAGAGACCAAATATTTGAACTTCAATGACCCCTAGGTCTCACAGATTGCTTGGACATGTGGTCCTCCCGACTTTAGTTGAAGTGTTCATTCACCTGACATTCATGTATCCATATTACCAAAGAAGATGTTAAGTCGTACAATTACAAAGTTATTGAGACAACAACAATATCAATATCAACATCTTTCACTTAGATTCTATACATTATCAACAATGTCCAATACATCATCATCATCATCATACAAGTTTGCAGGTATTCAATTGATGGTTGGAGAGAACAAAGAATCCAACATCAAAGCTGCACTAAAGTCAATCGAGGAGGCTGCTGGCAATGGTGCCAACATTGTTTGTCTACCTGTATGAGTCTGAATTGCTCGTGATCACGATCTATCAATCAATCACTCACTCATTCAATCAATCAATGAACAGGAATGCTTCAATTGTCCATATAGCACAGCAGTATTCAAAGAGTATGCTGAACAGTATGGTGGACCAACGACGACTATGCTTAGGGACGCTGCAGCTCGTCTGAAGATATGGTTGATTGGTGGTTCTATTCCAGAGCGTGGAGACGATGGAAAGATATACAATAGTAGCTTCATCTTCTCACCAAATGGAGAACTGGTGGGCAAGCATCGCAAGGTACATCTATTCGACATCAACGTGCCAGGCAAGATCACATTCAAAGAGTCCGAGACACTGTCATCGGGCAACACACCAACCGTTATAGACTTGGGCAATGACTTTAAGATTGGTGTTGGAATCTGTTATGATATCCGTTTCCCAGAGTTGGCAATGATCTATGCTAAACGTGGATGTAAGATGCTCATCTACCCAGGTGCATTCAACATGACCACCGGTCCAGCACATTGGGAACTCCTCCAACGTGCACGTGCCGTCGACAACCAACTCTACGTCGCTGCCGTATCCCCAGCACGCAATCCAAACTCCAAGTACATTGCATGGGGACATTCAACAGTCGTTGCTCCATGGTACGTGTATTCAACCAATCATTCCAATGATGATCACAATCACTCACTCATTCATTCAATCATTCAATTGAATCATTTAGGGGAGACATTGTAACAACTACAGAGCATGAAGAGACCATTGTATATGCTGACATTGATCTTGGCAAGGTACAAGAGATGCGTTCAAGCATCCCAGTCTATGATCAAAAGAGACACGACCTATATGCTATCCAAGACAAGCTGTTGTAATCACAAATATTCAATCATTCACGGTCCAACATCTAAATGCTTGTTCTCCTGCTCGCTCGATCGGTCCAACGACTTTTCTTTTATCTTCTTTGAATGAAAGTAGATCAATGTTGTTGTTCTCTTGCTTGATTGACCAACCAATATGGGGTGATAATAACAATGAATATTTGTTATTAAGTTGAGAAGAGGTGTATTCGTTGGGAGAATAAGAACGTCATTCCTTCGCGAATCTTCAAAGTGCGTGTGTATTTAATCATCAACTTGAGGTTGTGTTGTGAAACTCACTTCATTCTTCATTTTGTTCAACAAACCCACAAACAAACAAAGAAACACACACCAAAAGTAGTGTTTTTTTGTTTTTCTTGCAAATCAAACTTTATTAATTTTAAACGAAATATTTTTTCAGGAGACGACACTGCACACCCACAGCGAGTCACTCCCCTGCAGCAACAACCTCTTCAATAAGCGTATCCATCTTCTTTGTGACACAAAGGATTCCTTCACATACAATCAATCACACAAAATGGGTAGACGTATGTATATCCTAGATCAATCCATCGATATCCAGGTGTATCCAACATCCCAACTCACAGATTACTAACAATCATCATCCTTCAATCTTCATTATTGTTCATAATCAACAGGTCCAGCTAGATGGTAATTATCACATAAGATTGAATGAATCATAGCGATCATTGATTGAATATGGATTGACGAATGATTGATTACATTGGGATTGATTGATTGATGGCACACACACAGAGATGATTGATTGCGAGGTACAACAGAACAGGAACAGATTGATTAATACGTATGACTCAACATAACAACAACAAACAAACAGTTACAGATATTGCAAGAACAAGCCGTTCATCAAGTCTAGATACTGTCGTGGTGTCCCAGACGCCAAGATCAGAATTTACGATTTGGGTCGTAAGAAGGCATCCCCAGATGAGTTCCCATTCTGCGCTCACTTGATCTCGTTGGAGTACGAGCAGCTGTCCTCTGAGGCTTTGGAGGCCGGACGTATCTCCTGCAACAAGTACATCTCCAAGGTCGGAGGCAAGGACTCGTTCCACATGCGTGTCCGCGTTCACCCATGGCACGTGCTCCGTATCAACAAGATGTTGTCGTGTGCCGGTGCTGATCGTCTCCAGACCGGAATGAGAGGTGCCTACGGAAAGCCCGTCGGTACTGTCGCCCGTGTCAACATTGGACAGGTCATCTTCTCGATCCGTTGCAAGGACAACATGTCGGCCCACGTCATTGAGGCCCTCCGTCGTTCGTCCTACAAGTTCCCAGGCCGTCAGAAGATCGTCATCTCCAAGAAGTGGGGTTTCACCACCTACGACCGTGAGGAGTACAAGCAGCTCAAGGCTGCTGGTCGTGTCATCAACGACGGTGCCAATGTAAAGTTGATCACCAACCACGGTCACCTCAAGGACTATGGAAAGTTGCTCAAGGCTGCCATCTAAGCATCCCCTATAATGCTTGTCGACATCAATAAATGTTCCTTCGTCTAATACCCATTAACTTGATCTTGGTTGTTTATGTGAGGGCAAGGGTAAGGTCTTTATCAAGACTTGGTAATAGTTTATTAGTGGAGGAGGAGGAGGAGGGTTGTGATGAGGATTGAGGACAGTTAAAGGGTTGGAACGCCAAGTATATATCTCCTCGCGGCCCTCCAACAACCAACAACACTGTCCATGTCCTCTCTACATATAGTCCCAGCCGGGACTTGTTTGGTTTGTACACAATGTCAGCGAGGCAGGCACATACACAACGCAGTGCTCGAGCTCGGTGGGGGAGGGAGGTAGTCTCATTCATGTGAGGAGGTGGCCATCGTTGGCACTTGGTCGGCGCCCGTCATCTCTGGGGTGTTGATCACCTTCTCGAGGAATTGGCCATCCTTTTGGGGCAGCGGTAGTAGCTCGGTGTTGGCGGTGGCCAGGTCGGGCAGTGAGAGTGGTGCCTTGAATGTGGTAGGCGACATCTCTGCCTTACTGTTGTTGCCGTTGCCTCCTGAGATTGACACGCTGGGTGGCACTGGAGGTTGTTTCAGGGGTGTGTCGGAGCCGCCAATACTGTTGCCGAGTTTGCTTATTGATACTTGATGATGCGCTTTGACTGTGATTGATACTGCCACTGCTGCTGTGGTTGTTGTTGTGCTCAATCAGTAGCTTCTGACCAAGAGTTGTCGGTGACATCATGGTTGGGGAGTGCAGCGATTGGTTCAGCAGCTGTGAGAAGACGATATAGAATGGATTGGTCGACAACGAGGTCACGTCAATGTTGGTGGACGATGCCGCTGAAGCGTTGGGGATCACCGAACGAATGCCAACCGACACTGTGTGCGAGACGTTCAGTAGACAGTCGCGCACTGTATACTGGGCCTCCTGCTTGAGAGCGATTGGCGAGCGACGTAGCAGGAAGCGGAACTCTAGACCCTTAAGCTCGGGAATCTCCAATTCCTCGATCTCGCGACGCAGCTGTCCAAGCTCGGTGGTCAGGCCCAGGCCGGTGAGGAAGCCCACGGTGTTCTGGATGCGCTCGTCGTAGATGTTGACATCCATGTTGTCCTCCAGAAGGTCCTCGTCCAGGACGGCCGAGACCTTTGGCGCCTTGGACGAGGGTGAGCTGGTGGACGAGGCCTTCTTTGTGTGTGACGTTGAGGAGGTGAAGGTGGACGATGTGGAGGTGCCACTTGAGGAAGATGGGGCATCACTGTGCTTCCTCTTGCCCAACGACGCTGTGGGTAGGTCGTCGTCGGCGCCGCCATGGTGGCTGCCGCTGCTGCTACTATGGTGGTGGCTGTGGCTTTCGTTGGAAGCGGCCGTGCTGACGCTGGACGAGGAGGTGGAGCTTTCCCTATGCGACACATTTGGAATGGTAAGCTTGAGTCTCTTTGTAGTCTTTGATGATTCCTCATCACTATGATCGTCATCATAGTTGTTGTTGTTGTTGCTGCTTGAGTTTGCGCTACTGATCACTATTGATGTGTTGTTGCCGCTGCCGCTGCTGCTGCTGCTTGAGCTGCTGTGATGATGAGCGCCACTCTGTCCGCCAACTTGCTTCTTGTCGTCCTGGGACACGTTGCCCCACATATTCCTACCAGAGGAGCAGAACAGGTTCTTGTACGACGACAGCACTCCACTCAAGTTCTTGTTCAAGTAGTCAATTGTCTTGCCGCCCAGTAGCAATGTGGATGCATTCTCCGAGATGAAGGAGTAGAGTGCTTTGTTGGATGAGAACTTGCTGCCACTGCCAAGCTCAAGATTGTAGAGTGTGGTGTGCACGATCACCTTCCATGACTTGGGCAGATGTATGAGTGTGGCCACCTTCTTGTCATTGCACTTGGCACACGTGTATATGTATCGCGTGTCAATGTGCGATGGTATGATCGACTTCTTGTTCTCCAGGAGCTCGGCCGCACCATTGACAAACACCAGCTTGCATGCGTTACAATAGAGTGGTGTCAGCTTGGCCGGACCTTGTGACGCGCCGCCGTTGCCAGGCGCCATGCTGCCCTGACCATAGTGGCCGCCACTGCTGGCACCCGAGCTACTGCTGTGGTGCGTAGAGGAGACACTGGAGCTGCCGCCGTGGCTGTGTGTGGATGGTCCCACGCCGCCATCGTCGCTGTACTGCTGGTCGCCAGTGATGCCCAGCTGCTGTTTCTTGTCCAGCTCCTTGCTGAGCACCAGCACGCCGCGACCGTCAAACTCAACCTTGTCACGCTTCTTTCGGTTGCACCACAGACGCGAGTTGATGCACGAGTTGATAAACAAGCTGCGGCCAGACGAGAGGATGTAGTTGATGATGGCCAGACTGACGTCTTGCTTGGGCTCCGACACTAGGTCCTTCTGATGCGAGGCCACGTACTGGAAGATGTCCTTGCGTGAGTGGAAGCGAATGCCCTTCTCCAGCTCCAAATTGTGCAATGCCGTATGAATGATCTTTGTCCACGACTTTGGCATATGCTTCAGTATAGGCTCGGCTCCATTGGCTGTACAATACTTGCAAGTATACTCATAGTTCTTGTCAAATGGACCTGGAAGTACTCGATTGGCATTGAACTCTGATTGATTGATTGGAATAGTTCCAGTGTTAGTAAGTGATTGAGTGAGTGGACTGGAACAGGATCATCGATTGATGGCAAATACATACCTAGGACAGCATCATTCTTGCATCCTGTACAGGTGACGGTGGACTTGTAGTCTGCCTCGTCAGAGTCGGACTCAGAGTCAGAGTTGGAACGTGAGGAGGAGCGTGAGGATGAGGAGCGACGGTAGTTGTGGCCAGAGTCAGAGTTGGATGATGAGCTGCGGCTTCTTGAGCGACTGCGACTGTTGCTCCTGCTGCTGCCACCACTCTGGTGCTTGGTGCGGCTTGGCGAGCGGCCACGACTGTTGCTTCGAGACATCACTCTCTCCTTGTCACGCTCCTTCACATCGATGTAGGTGCGCTCACGGTCGCGTGAGTGATGGTGCGAGTTGGAGGAGGAGGCGTGGTCGCGCTCAAGCTTGGAGTCATGTTTGTCGTGCTCGCTGCTGGACGGGTAGGTCGATATGGCGTCCATTGGTGAGTCGGCGCCCACGCTGTCGCCCTCGAGCGAGTCCACCTCGGATGGCTTGGGGTTGGCCCACTTGCCCGTGTAGGGTCCGCCCGAGACAAAGTAGCCCTTGTTGTTGAAGAAGGCCATTGAGACGGCCTTGGAGATGTCGGCCAACGACTTGTCGTGCAAAAAGACGTGCGGGTACTTCATGACGTAGGAGGTGACGTCCGAGTGATGGAAGAAGCGATTGCCCGTCATGCGCTCCAGGTTGAACAGCGCCGTGTGAATGACACACTTCCACGATTTGCCCAAGTGGAACAACATTGGCGTCTTGGACGAGCTGCACTGGCGACAGGCGAATGAATACTTGTTGTCGTGGAATCCCGGTATCACCTTCTCGGACAGCTCGCGCACGTCCTGCATCACCTTGTTGTGGCACGTCGTGCAAACCAGCATCACCTTGTCGCTGGTGGCGCCTCCGGTCGCACCACCGCCGCTCATAGCCGTGTCTTTAGGTGCACTTCCATTTGACATGTTATAATATCTCTATCTTCTGTCGGTCTATCGATGGTCTGTCTGTCTGTCTATATGTTTGTTGGTTGTTGCGGTGTTTCCTGTCGCCACTCTCACTAGTGATGTTGTTGTTATTATTTGTTGGAATGATGATGTTAATACATGGGTAGTGAAAGTGAGGTGTGATGGTTGGTTGGTTGATTGGTTGGTTGGAAGTTAATGAATGAATGAATGAAGGAAGGAAGAAAGTGATGGAAGTGATGGAAGTGAAGGGGTTTGATGCGAGGAATGAATGAATGAATGAATATGAATGATCATAACCTAACCCAGAAGGGTGGTGGGTTTGTTAAACAAAAGTTCACGTAAAGAGGAACAGTCTTGCTTGGGATTGATTGGTGTGTGTGTGTGTGTGTTTGATGATCAATCACACTCATCAATCTCCTAATTTCTAGATTCATAGTTTTATAAATAATAATTATAAATCAAGTCGTGCATTATCTGACATTCACACACACACACACACACAATCACAAAACAGATAATATTATCTGATTGTTGTTGTAAGGTTGTTGTTGGATATTGGATATAAATATTACATTCTATTCTATTGATCTGATTTCCAATTCGCTGTGATGATGACCAAACAGATAGTTTGATATTGATTTGGAGTATTAGTATATAAATAATAATAATATGATCAAGTTTGTTTGACTATTTGATTGATTGATTGAATGTCTTGAGACTGTATGTGCTGTATTTGGAAGAGAGAGAGAGAGTAAGAAGAGTGGAGATAAGAAATGAATGGATGTTTATTTAATTAATTGTTTGTTGGTTGAGGGATGGTGTTCCCCTCAGGTGGAACATGTAAGAGTTAAAGGTTTTAACACATAGTTAAAATAATTTATACCATATTGTTGTTTCATCCATCATACATACCTACATAGATAGCATCAAACAACAACAATCATTCTCTTATCACTCACTCACTCACTCTCACATATGCAACAACAACAACAACAACAACACCCACTGGTGTGTTGTAGTAGTAATAGTAGCAATAGCCACTAGCACCACTCAATCACTCATTCACTCAAACACTCACTCACTCAATCAATCAAACAAACAATCATCAACCACACCACACCTAAAAGAGGTGCTACAGGCAACAACAGTAAGGTGTTGAGACACATATATATTGGTGATTGATCCTTCAAGTGTGGGTGTGGTGTGTTCTCATTGGTGATTGATTATTATTGTTGTTGTTGTTGTTGTTAATGATTGATAGATTGTAGAGTAATTAGTAATTGGCCTCAAGGTAGTCTTAGAGAGGGTAGTTGGCCTCAAGGTAGATAGATAGTCACAATTTCAATGATAGACCAATAGTAATGTATGAATTCCATCTACCTACAATGATGAATTGGTTAGAATCATCATCATCATTTAATGAAGGAGATAGATACCATCCATCCCAGAGTGCACAGTGCGAGTGTCACAAAGATTGATATTTATATCCTTATCACAGACTTGTTCCACCCTGCTCTACTATTGTAGTAGTAATCCTAAATGTGTTATTCACCAGGGTCTTACCAGGTTTAGACATCAATAACGAAGAATGGCATGCATGCCAATCAAATCAACAACATTAATGGGCTTCTCCATGCTTTTTCTGCTGACACTGATCATCATGAGGTGTGGTGGGGAGAGTTAGTGTGGTGTGTGATCCACCAATCATTTTGGAATTGAATGGTGAGATGTGAAGCTCACTCAATTTGTAATCAATCAATTATTAAAATCTAGTTATAACTATATCTCATCATTCACATATAATCTATTATCTTATCTATCTCAAACAGGACAGACAGACAGACAGACTTTGGTGTATGTCAAAGATGTCATTACCAACAACATCCACTGCCTTCAACAATGTCGTATGTTTTGAATATTCCTTAATTATGTTGTTGATGTTGACATTCAAACTATCCTTCCATGCCCTACCAACTTTAGATTGATGAGACATGTTTGATGCTGTATGGAATAGTATCAAGATTGGATTCAAAGCAACAACAACAACATGTACAGATTGCAAAGAGAACACTTGGACAATATAAAGCATCGGCAACACTATCTATCGATATAAAGAATAAGACTATTGGTTGGAGTAAGGAGTCGCCATCATCGGATGTATGCCAAATATATCATGATCCAATCAATCAAGCGTTCAAGTACTTGATGGCCAAGAATGGCTTGGAACACATCAATGCTGCTGGTGTACTCAACATCAACGTGGAGTTCTTTGAAGGACATTGTTATATGGCATCATACTTCAATGGTCATGGAGTGATTGATCAATCAATTGTCGATGTCTCTGGCGGTTCACCAGTCCTCACATCATTGTTGCTTACCTTCATTATACATTGTGTGTTGGCCAAGAATAGCCAGCCACATCGCGAAGCCCTGCACTCCACACTCTCCTACCTACAACGATTACACCACGATGACAACACATCATTCAACAATCTGATCGACCACCTAAAGAGCGAGTCCAACCCAATCGATGCCAATCAACTGTTTGCCACTCTGGTCATGGACACGATCGAGTTGAATGCCGAGTTCAACGACGAGCTGAAGCAGGCTGGTCTGGCGTCGTATGTCACGAGTCAACAGTTGGAGAACGCTCTATTTGAGCAAGGCGCTGGCGCCGAGGGTAGCAGCGCGGCGACCCGTGAACAGCTCGTCCAGCTGATCAACCGACGAGACTCACGAGTCTCATGCTACTTGTCGCAATGTTTGTTCGACCTGCCTTACAACCGCCAAGACCTGCGCCAGGCATTGGCCATTGACGACACAAAGTACCGTCGCGAAGCTTGCTACCAGGTGATCAGGAAGTTTGATCAACGTGTAGAGTCTGCCAACGCCGTGCGTGTGTCGAACCAGGTTCGCGAGACCTGGCTATCGGACACCGACTCGTTCTCGCCAACGATAGTTGTGGGACGTGAGAGTCGCGCGTTCTCCAACCAAGCAACACTTTTTGCCAGCTCCAACTACATTAGGATCGACGACTCGATTCGAGAGCTAATCGTGGCGCTCATCAAGTGTTCGTCGGACGAGCATGTTAGACAGTGTTTCGCGAAATTGAAGCCACCTCAATGGGCGACAACTGAGATCCAGCAGGTTTGTGACAAGCTCCTCAAGCTCACCGAGCATCTGCAACCTGTGATTGGACGATTCCGTGCGTTGGTCTCATCGGTCAACGACAATTTGACCTCGGCCACACAGTTCCAAGGTGCCCTACAGCATCTACGCGAAGTGTTGACTATTGTCAGCACCAAGAGTGTGGCTGTGATTGAGGACACACAAAAGGTGAACCTGTCCAGGCGCGCAGAGGGCGTGCATCGCATGGTCGACACATCAAGTTCAATGCACAAGGTGTTCCGCGACCTCCATGCCGTTGTCGATGATCTGTATGGCCGTGCGCGATCTTCCATCTGGACGAACCTCTACGACTTGGAGGAGCGCCTGCACTCAATGCCCGCCGTCCCCAGCTCCTTCTCCATCCTGCTTCAACGACCAAGTGTAAGTGGCAGTGAGCGATTCAGAACGAATGAGCTCGAGCCCAAGCTGGAGCAAGAAGAGGTGCTGCAGAAGTTGGTTCGCATCGGTGGCTCCAACTTGTATATGTCACCATCGAACGATTGGGTCGAACAGGCTACCGATATCATCGAGGCCATCCCACTGTTCATCTATGAGCGCACGATCGAGGAGGATGGCAAACACACGACAGTGTTCGAGGTCGACCAGGAGGGTTTGGAGCAGACAATCCGCGCTCTGGCCGAGCAGTGGAGCAAGAACATCCAGCTCACCATCCTGTCGGAGCACGTGGCATTGGCTCGCGACCTGCTCGTGTGTTCCGATTCCAAGTTGCAACAGAATGTCGACAAGCTTATGAAGTCGGATCATGTCACACGCCACACTGCTATCTGTCTAACACTGGCACCACATGTCGATCAGATCGTTCGAGTCACTGCTCACATCGAGGCTGTGTATGACAAGATGGCAGAGAAGGTCGAGGACACTGTGGAGATGAACTGGAAGCAATCAAACTTCATCACTAGGATAGAAGCACTCAAGATGTTGCTGCTTGGAGACATGTTGACCAACACTGACAAGGTTGTTGAAGAGAGCAAGCGCATTGTCACACAGGCAATGTCATGTGAACCAGTTGACAAGAAACATCACGATCGCATCTCATTCATGGCGCTCAAGAAGCAACGACAGATGCCAGCCTTCCATCTTCTAACCACCGAGGCGCCTGGTCTCGTCGAAGGATTCATCCAAGCTGTTCTAGAGGAGGAGATGGTAAGTTTGATTGATCGGTTGATCTAGATGCACTCACTCACTAACTCACTAAATCGATCAATCAACTCGAACAGACACTCAAGAACATTGTAGAGTATTATAAGTTGGTGTCAGAGGTGCGAGAGAGGATCAATCAGTATAATAGGGAGTTTGCAATCATTGGTCGCAAGGTGATTGAGGAGTTCAGTTATCAACCTATACTGGATCAGTACCAGACTCAAATGTCATTGGATGAGAACAGAGCAATCCTACGTGTACTTGGTGATCATGTTGTAATTCAAAGACAGGTGGCATTGTTGTCTGTGCTCTATGAGTGCGACAGACTTAGTGCCTCATCATCATGGTCTCTGGAGGAAGCTGTCAAGAAGGAGCCAAACCAGGTGCTCGGTGTGATGGCGGCCAACGACTCAACACATTTGTCCGGAGCAGCATACGAGTTCATCTTTGTACAGAACAGGAATGATGCAGAGTTCCAGAGGTTGGACTTTGCTCGCGATCGCGCACAGATAGAGAGCATCATCAAGCAGTCCAGTGTATATAGACAGGAGTTTGAGAACTACGTCAAGTGCGAGTCGAGACGCATCGCCCTTGAACAACTGGATTGTGAGCGTCCCGATCTGGCGCTGCAACAACGCGCCAACAAATATCATCGCAGCCGCACTGCAATGGCTTCGACGACTGCGCGTCGCGAGGTCGTTGCCAAGCACCACCTGCATGACCAGATGTCCAACCCAAGGTTCGCTTACAGCTGTGGTGTGATGTTCCCTTCGCCATCGAGCGCCACTGGCGAGATACGTCCATCTGGCTCACGTAAGCGTTATCACTTTGTCTACGGACCAAGTCGTGTCAATCTGGGCAAGGATGAGCGCAAGTCTGTGGAGATATGGCCACAGTTTGTTGGTGTGACCGATCCCCTGTGCGCCAGACATGCCCGTGCATTCTACCAACTGATGAACTACAACCCGATCGTTCGCACGACCACCGCTGCCGAGAATCTCAAGGTCAGCGAGAACCAGTGGACAGCCCTGGTGCGCTCCATTCGCAACGTTCAGGCATTGTTTGTCGAGAGGCTGGGTGTTGGCGATATTGAGGACTTGGCATACCAATTCAATCAACGTGGTGGCCTAGCAGTTGCCGCACACAAAGAGGCCGAAGGCTACATGAGTGGCCCGACAGCAGGCTACTGCATACCCAAGGACTTGCTATTCAAACTGTTCGTGGTCACTCATCAAGACTCTCGTAAGCTGTCCCAGGTGGGCCTTCCCGCACATCTCCACCAACAGRATCATCTCAATGATGGTTGAGGTTGTTGCAGCCACAACCAGGATTCGCCAGTGCTGGCGAGTGGGAACGCTGGGCTGCCGACCAGTTCCTCAGTGAACAGGCACTCCAGAAACGATTCCACTCTCAACAATCAATGAGCAATGTACGCGAGTACTTCTCCCAATACATTGAGCTCAGTGGAGGGGTTATCCTGTTGCATATCGCCAAGCTGGCTCAGATCCTTGGATCCGTTGGTGTACCTTCGCCACTCGTATCATGGGGCCGTGACCTGCACGCGGCACTATGGAGCGCATGGGCCGAGAAGAAGATCACACTGGGCGGTGAACAAGTCAATCGATCAGTCGTCTTCCCAATGACTCGCGAGATCCCAGAGTCTGGAAAGCTTGCCATCAAACTCAATCCAAAGGCTGCCCTCCCCGAGGAGGAGTCTTTGCGTGTCCACCTCTTTGGTGTGTACAAGGGCGATGACGATCAGAAGCCCCCACCCGACGTCCGATTCGCCTGGGTGATGCGTGCATTCCTCATCCTCTCTGGACACTACCGCGAGGTCGCGCTGTCCCTGGACGAGGAGGGCCAGCTGATTGCTCGTTTGAGTTGGGTCGGCTTCTTGCCTCACTCATCCGAGCCCGAGGACATCAAGATCCGTCGCTATCTGGCCACACACTTCCTCTCGCTCGATGACTTTGACAACAACAACCAACAGCACTCAGACATGATCACCAGGCTACAACAATTGTTCCCACCTCATACAACAGTAGGAGACATCACCATCACTGCCGTGCCTGGTGTTGATAGCGAGGATCTGTTGGGCTTTAGCGCAGAGACACTCACACTTCTTGGAGACGAGGCCAGTTACGCACAAGAGTTGTTGCGCAGTCGCGGTATCTCTGTGGATCAAATGAAGGCCAACGCACAGCTGCACAGACGATTCATCGATGAGTGGATACCCCTGTCCAACCTGCCAAAGAATGAACAGCTGGCATTGAAGCGCGAGATTGGTGGCAGGATACACCCACTGTCCTTGCGTCTGCGTGGCCCAGGAGACAACTTCCTGCGCGACCTCCAAGGTCAGGACATTGTCGTGTTCTCAATAACTCATCCACAACTCCTAGCCATGAACCCGGCAACTCTACGCGACCTGATGCTCATTGGTCGACCAAACAGCTCACTTGTTGCGCATGACCATGTGTCACAGGGTCGCCATCGATGTTGGTTTGAGCGGGATGTCATGCTCTGGTATGCTGCCTGTCGTGGCATCGATGAGCAGGGCAATCGCATCACCAATTGGAAGGATCGCAGCACAAGAGGTCGTCGCTCAGTCTACAAGGCATTCGGCTGGGGCACTGACCAGTACCAGCCAATTCTAGGCACAGACCTCAGAGAGGAGGTGGCACGCCAAGAGTCTCGCGCCATCCAAGCCTACGAGTACCTGGAGAAGATTGCCAACCTCACACAACAGCAGCTGGACGACAAGACCGAGTTGGCAAAGCTGGTGCACGAGATCAACACACGTCTGTTTGGCGTTGGCCTTGTCGCCGTGTCAAAGTCTGCGCCACCCAGTCTCCACTCATCACAGTTGCAGAACGAGATCGACATACTTGTACAATACGAACAGCGTGTATTGTTGGCCAACAGATATAGACGACGCGATGTAGTCATTCGCGAGTCACTCGAATCACTCAGAGACGCACCTCATGCCGGATCCTTGTCCCCACTGGCGTTCCTTGCCATTGGTGGATACCTTATACTCAATGGATCACCGTCACGTTCCATCAATCGTTCATTGACCACTATCCAACGTGCCTTCAATCGCATCAATGGTGTGGCACACATTGATATTATCCAGTTTGAGTCCAACGAGCGCTTCACTAGCATGCTCACTCCACAGCTCGCCACTGCCAAGCTACAGCTCAAGGATCGCAAGGGCAAGATGTTCAGTGTCAAGGCAAGCGAGGAGCATGTCGAGACCGCTGTGACACGTCGCAAAGAGTTGGAGACACAGTCAAAGCGCAATGCCGTACTCAAGTTCCGCGAGAATGGATTCAGCTCACTGGGAGCCCTGCATGATCAGCTCAAGTCAACACAGATGCGCGATGTAACAATCGACTATATGTACACTACATTGCTCACACCGATCCATGACAATCTCAACAAGTTGGCCAGCAGTCTGCTCGAGGAGACATTCAACATGTCTACAATTGAGCGTTCCAACCTAACCCTTGGCTCCACGTACAACCTGTGCGCCAAGGCATTGCTACTTCTAGTCAATCGTTACAACCCTCCCAACGTCGACAGGCTGAGGACATTGATCGCCCAGATGGCCGGCCAGGCGGCAGGTCGCGAAATAGACCTTCGCAGTTGGGACGAGCTCGTGGGCTCATACGAGGAGTTTGGTGCACTCAATCAACTTTATGAATGCGCACACAAGGTCGACCCAGCAAACTGGATCAGAGTGACATCAATCACAACAGAGATCATGGCCGTGTTGTTGTTGTTGGAGAAGGCCGCACCATACCTGTCGACGTCCACTGAAGACATTGCCGAAGCCAGCGTGTGGCGTAGTTTGGCTGAGTTCTTTGCCAAGACCATCGACGATCACTACTCTGAGTACACACCATGGTGTCTTGATCCCAAGCGCTATCCACTCTTTGGTCGATACTTTGATGACATTGGAATAATGCGTGCTGATTCACGTGAGCAACAATATCAACTCTACTGGCAGTCACATCGCGCGCTCTACCGCTTCATCCGCGCGCTCATCACTACCAAGACCAACAGTATCCAGAAGCAGCTTGGCAACGACAAGACCCTCTTTGACCTATTTGTTGGCGATGTGAAAATAGCCTCATCTGGTGTGGACATGGACTCTGTCATCGTCCAACCAATTGGCGCTGGCAATGGCAACAATCAAAGATCGTTCGAACAACTGTGGCGTGTGTACAATCAACTCCGTGAGGTGGCCTTCATCAAGAATGATGGCTTCCAGACACCCGTGGTATTTGATCGTCTTGACGCCAATGACAACAAGGGCCTCGACGTCAAATCGCGCGTCAACCATGCTTTCCTCAGTCCAATCGGTCGAACACATTACTCTCGTGCAATGATGGAGGGACCGACACTTGGTGACAACCTATTCATTACACGTGATGGACTGATGCAAACGCACAACGATCGATCATTCCTCACGATCGACAATGCAGTGTTCTGGTGCAGTGAGCCACAGCTCAGACATTACTTGGCCGCGGCCAAAGGACTGTCCGCTGACAAGGTTCAATCATTCATTGCTGAGCTGGCTGCCAACAAACAACTTCACGCCAAGGGTGTGCTGGTGGCTGCACGTTTCACCTCGCCAATCATAGTTGGCAGTGTGGTCACATTGCATCACCATCATCTCGAGTCTGCGCTGTCGAATGCAGGCTACCCCTCGACAGACAAGTCACCATTCCTCTACGAGATGACCTACAACAAATCATTGTACCCGCTTATATTCAATCCAAGCGACAAGACACAAGTGTTGCTGCCACAGGAGATTGATTGGCTGCAAATCGAGACCACCCAGATCATCAATCAAACCCAAGACAGCGAGCAAGCCAAGCAGCAAACATTGGACAAGATCAGAGCACGTTTGATACCCTTTGTCAAGGAGCATCCAATCATCATTGTTAAGGGTGCGGCTGAGTCTGGCGCCAGGAACCTCTCTCGTTTCGACCTCCTCTCGAGCTCAGGCGCAAGCACCGGCACAGATCTTGACGAGACAGCACTGGACAAGGCATCACAGTTCATCTATCATGTGTCAAAGGCACAGAATGTTGTGATACAACGTGCAATCATTTGTTCACCATTGTACTGGATGAGTCCAAGTGCTATTGATCGTATGGTTGAGCGACAGATTGCTGATCATGGTGTTGCCGTTGAGCTCAACAGACATCCAAAGGACACTGTCTATGGTACACTACGTGTGATCATGTCTACTAGTGTGCCCAAGTCAGGCGACCTCACCAATCATGAGAACTGGAGCGCATCACATCCAATCGCATTGAACAGTCTACAGATCGCCACCAATGTAGGTCGCCAGGGCTCTCTAGAGATCCTCACGCCCCAGATGATCAGTCCACATCTCCAGTCCATATTCATCAGCAAGTTGGAGGATGCAGGTCGTCGTGTGATGTCGGCCATCGCACAATTTGGACCAAAGTATTGGAGCGAGAAGGTCGAGCTCTATGGACACACGATGAACTCATACCATGAGCGATTCCCTCATATCAAGGAGAAGGATGCCACGGGCACACCCATCTGGTGGCCAAGATATCTGATGTTGGACTTCATCCCCGAGCCCATCTGGGTCAGGAAGGGCACCAATGAGCGACTGAAGCCCACGGCAAGACTGCTAGACATCGTGCCATACCATCAAAGTACCAAACAGGCGGTGTTCACATTCAAGGACGATGTTGATGGTCAGGAGTTTGAGGCAGAGATCGTAGACATGCAGTTCTGGCAATTGGAACCAAACGTTGGTATTGGATTGTGGCCAAACTATTGGAAGAGAGAGATGGAGAACCAGGTACAGGTAGCCAAGAACAACAACACGTCATCAATTGATTGGTCACAGGTTGGTGTTAGTGATCGTATCGTAATGGGTAACTTCCTAAATGTTGGACAACTGTTCCTGGATACCCTGCCCAAGGACTCATGGACCATCCTGCATCATGGTGGTGGCAAGGATGACACGTCGCATCCACCCATCCCAGCCCAATCCCATCAACAACAACATCAGCAACATGTCCATCACAACACGTCAACAAAGGACATTACCGACTCATTGATCGCAGATCCTAACCTCTCTGGCCTGAAAGGTAAATAAACTCATGACTGACTCAGTCAAGGCTGACCATGTTGCTCATATGTTGTCGCATCCATCCATATATTCATGCATGTTTCTAGACACACCGCCAAAGTACTTGGAAGAGGGTCTACGGGTATTGAGTGCCAAGGATTCAAGCAAATCGAACAGCAAAGAGACATTGAAGAGATTGGTCGAACATTCATTGGATCGACAGTTGAGTAATCAGATGACGCCAGACCTGGAGATATTGGATTCAATCGATGATGATGCACTCTCAAAGATATTCTCGACTGATCATCAACATGTGACGTGTGCGATCATTGTTGGCAAGACCACGTTGATGTTCAATCACCTCTATCCATTCTTCCACTCCCTACAGTCCACCTCCAACGTACCAATCAATCTGATTGGACTACACTACAGTTGGATCGATAAGAGTGACAACAGACTCCGACTCAATAGATGTGTGGCCATGTCCCGAGACACTCGTGGTAGTGATGGCACAGTATTCATTGAGTTCCCTCTGACCCCCGAGCAGAGTGACAGACATGTCAACATCGCGACATGCTATCTCCTCGAGCTCCCCAATCAGGAAATGAACCAAGAGACGGAGTTCCATCATAAGCTCGACTCTGAACTGCGACAAGATGGTATACATGTCCTCAACGATTACCTTGGAAGCAATGAGCGATGTGATGACAAGTATTGGTTGAGATCAAAGATGACCAACTCTGGACTGTGCAGCTTATCAGGCGTCATGGTGCTCCCTACAGTCTCTCTCCCTGCGGATCTATGTGTCACCAAGGAGGACATCAGATTACATGCTCAGTCAATCATACAACAGAGCGATCACTCCTGTGGCATCATAGTTCAGCCTCAATCCAACACAACAGAGTCTGAACATGTGACATACTTCACCACCGATCAGCTGGATCAATGCTTTCAACAGGCAATAGAGTTGTTTGACATTGGATATGATCATGTCATGCTCACCCCATTTGTCAAGTCGATCAAGACCAAGAGTGATGGAGTATCATTCATTGTAAGATTGAATGCATCAATTGGAGGTTTGACAACTATTGCTATTGTCAAAGCTGGCAGTCCAAATGAAACGATCATATCACCTGGTATCCGCAAGTCAAGATTCGTCCGAGTGTCAAGCATCCTACAAGACCTCCCCAAGCCTATCACCACTTCGCACTGGAGACAATGGAGTTCAATTGCTCAAGACATCCTTGAAGAGACTGGACTGCCCATCGTTGGAATTGACATGATACTCACCTGCGATCTCACTCCATTCATTGTGGAAGTGAATGCACGTCCAGGCAGTCTCATATTTTCCGAGGAGCTACAGTTTGATCAGAATGGCCAACTAACTGGTTCAACAATGGCCACACCAGTGAGCAAGGGATTCTGGTACAATGTGTGTCGCAACTCTTCATTGAGTATCAGCAATCTATCACATTTGTTGACAAACAAGTTGTTTGTTTCACAATTATTCCAGTCTAGATATTCTTTGGAAGATCGTGTATTGATGGATCGCCAACATACAATGGTGGAGCTACTTCAACATGCAATGGCCAATGGATTTGTCAAAGAGAATCCATGTGTAGTTGCTGCTTCCAATGGAAGAGATCGTGTGTTCATGGGTCATAGTGATCTCAAAGGGCTTGGAGGATTCACAATCAATGCAACAACACAGAGTGAGATATTATGTGTTGCTCAGCTCATCTCTGATGTCTCGACATCTGGCAGCGTCATACTCTACAATGTGAACGCTCAAACATTCCCCAATGCATCATTCACAATAGATCACATCATTCAACAACTTAGCGGAAATGTCCAAGGCCAGGGACAGGGTCAAGGCCAGCCCATTCCAACACTTTGGTCAACAAAACAGTGGGACAGCTACATCAAGAGTACTCTAGCATACATACTTTCAACCAACAACGTGGACAAGTATCCAAGCTATGTTGTCCAGGACCTACAAGGATTGAAGGATCAACGCAAGTCAATCGTGGCAATATTCTCTGCAAATGGTGAGCTGGGTCTGCCTCACAGTGGTGGTGTTAGCTCAAGCTCCGCACTCACAGGTGCATTCGCATTGTCATTGGACAAAATGTTCAATTGGAAGTTGTCATTGGAGCAGCTGGCCGAAATGGACTTTGGCGAGTACTACCTTGGAAAGGCAGCCGGTGCCTCGGACAAGACTGCCCAGCTCTTTGCCAAAAAGGGTCAGATCTCTGTGGTGGGATCATTCCCTGAGAGATTCATCAAGACACTTCATTTCCCAAAGGAGATCGTTGTGATGATGGCTGAGAGTCCAATTCCTCGTCTCTCAACACAGAGTGCCAGATCATGGATTATCGATCGCATCGCTGATGGCTACATCAAGGGCAGCACAACCACTGCAGATCAGGTCACTCAATGGGCACATTCAATCATGAAGTCATTCTGTGCCACATCATTCGTCGAGGCAATAGCAATGTTGAACCAAAGGATATTCTTTGCCAAAGAGGAGACCATGCGTGTCACTGGATTGGATCAACGACAGATCAATGCCATCACCAAGTGTTTGAGTCCTAACCTGGACAACAACACCCCTCCCCTACTTCGTGAGCTGGCTGCCGGTGGACTTATCGAGACTGAGCTCCCCGAACTCAAAGACAACATATACAATCGATACATACTCACCTACCGACTACTCAAAGCACTTCCAGAGCAGTCCGATGTTGGTGGTGTGACCCTTTGGCTCAGGAAGTCTGTACTCTATGCATTGTCAGAGGTAAGTACATACTGTTATCAATCATGATTGAGCATTGAACAATGCCCTAACACAACATACAGATTGAAAGAGGTATAGAGTATAAAAGGATAATTGGTAGATGGGTGACATATGAAGAGAAGGCTAATGAGGAGACGACAAGAGAGTTGATGAGGATTGTAAAGGCAGCTCATGATGGTGACAAACAAACAGTTGACTATAGGAACAACTTTGAGACTACTCCATGGGGAGTGCTCGAGCAACACTCATGCAGTGATCAACAACTCGACAAGTACATCCAATTCCTCACAAACAACATCGATAGCGCACACAAAGATTGTAATCTTGCCCATGTGCCAGGTGGATTCCAAAGATCATTGCCAGAGATTGATCAGTTGGCTGACTCCATCTATCAACAGTTCAAGGGTTTGGCAGCACTTAGAGTAGCAGCCGCAGGTCTTGGTGGCAGTGTATGTGTACATTGTCACGTATCAGTCCACGACCAAGTATCCCAGCTACTTCAAACACATCATTATCAAGTTCGCAGAGTTGATCCAGGTTCACCAAGTGGTATCCTGTTTTCTTAATTGGATGGATGGTGGAACACACACTTATAATATATAGATGGAAGGGTGATAGATCATCTATTAGTCCTATTATGGTTAACATTCACCTATTTATACTAAAATGGTATCTCTATCTCTCTATCTCTCAATCTCACACTCTCTCTCCAATCACTCACTCTCCTCTCTCACTACCTTGCTATTCATTGTTCTAAACGATAATGTATTGTTCAATGTGTTATAACATACAGATAAACAGACATATATTAATAAAATTCCTATCAACAGAATATTACAATACTATACAATAGAATGTCCACTCTTAAAATATCCTCTAACAAACTTATTATCTATCTCAAGGATAGAGTGGCTGAGAACCAACAAATTCTCAATTCTGATCTCTATCCAGAGATCGAGACCATAGTGAAGGCCTACATGTCGGAGATATTTGCAGACTGCTCAGACATAGAGTACAACCCGGAACTAGCCATGGCCATGATAGTTGATGAGGACTTTGCTGACTTAATTGAGCAACCAAATGAATATCTCCTCAGATTCCAGGTCGCAACATTATCAGGCGCATGGTCAGAGAGGTCCACAGGGTCAGACAAATCGGAATCACAAACAGAACCAAGTTTGGATATCAGATGGAAAGTCTTAGACTCAACATTGGCTTCCCCAGCAAGTCTGCCCATCATATCTCCGAACCTGACAGCAATTTCATTGTCATGTCCGCCCTGACAGGCCACTCTTGCGGTTATCCATACTGCTGTTTTCCTGCTCAAGAGATGATGGTCATCAACTTACAATTTATTTATTGTTATTATTTCTTTAATAAAGTGTCATCTAGTCATCCTTCTCCCATGATTCCTTCTCCTTGACCTCAACCTTCTCGCCATTGTTCCAGCTGTGCATCTCCATGCCCTTTGGTGGCGCACCCTTGACTGTCTTCTTGCCAACATCCTGCCAGTTTGTAGAGAGGACCGTGCCTCCAGACTCAAGGAAGGACTTTTGCATGGCACGTCTCTGCTCCTCACTGCCTCTTGAAAAGATGTCCTGGAAGACGCGATTGAGTGGGTCGCCCTCCTTATCGTCGCCAGCGTCGATCGCATCCCAGTTCTTGTTGGACGAGTATGGCGAGGGCACGCCAGCTGGCTTTGGTTGTGGCGTGTCTACAGTACCAACGGGGCGATCGACACCAGTGTACTCGAGGTTCTCCCAACGAATGGCTCGTGACTTCTTGAGTACGATCTCGACCTTTGTCGAGTAGTACTTTGTTGTGCTATCGGCTGGCACAATCGGATCAAAGAATTCAATGTCCAAGCTATATTCGCTTCCAGTGGCCATCATGAATGATATGCTAATCTGTTTGGTTTGTCGTGGTGTAAGTTCAAGTTCATCTTTGTTGTGTTCATGTTGGTCAATAATTTGTTGTCCTTACTGATTTGTCTTGGAGGTCAATCGTTGAGTTGGCGGCAGTGACAAACTTGGCATAAACTGTTAGGGTAACATGAGTTGCTGTTTGGTACCACTCATGCTTGACCTTGGTTCCAGATGAAGGAATGGGCAATGAAGTAGGAGCTGGAGTTGGTGTTGGTGTAGTTGTAGCTGCTGGTGGCTTGGCAGCTGCAACTGGTGCTGCTGGGGCAGTTGTAGCGGCAGGTGTTGTGGTCTGAGTGACCACTGGTGTGGTTGTCGATATTGGGGCTGCTGCTGGTGCTGCTGCTGGAGTTGCCGTCAGGTTATCAGTGCCCAACTCTGCCTTTGCCTTCCTTATCCATGTTCTGAACTGTGTGGACTCTGGCTCGAGTGACAATCCCTTCTCAAACACAGACAGTGCAGTGTCATATTCCTCAAGCTCGAAGCAGAATTGTCTAATCAATCAAAGTATGAGCGAGTGAGTGAGTGCATGAATGATTGAGTGACTTGTATGTTGATGATCGTTACCCTTTCTTCAGATAGCTCTTTGGATTGTTTGGTTCTAACTTTATACAGGTGTTGATGTCGTGAAGAGCATCGTTCAAGCACTCCAACTTCTGATGGCATTGTGCTCTCTTGAAGAATGCCTCAAAGTTGTTGGTCATCTGCTCGCATGCCTTATTATAATGTATCAGTGCCTGTTCAAAGTTCTCATCAACAAAGAATGAGTTGCCCTTGTTCAATTCATCCATCCTATAATATCTCTATTTGTTATCTCTAAGTGTGATAGTTTGAAAGTGAAGTTGATACAAAATGCAAAGTTTGTCAAAGCGTACCCTTTTCACTTTTGTTGAACTTTAATTGACATTTCGTTGAATTCCAACAACATTGTTGTGATAAATATGAACAGATAAATGGATACAGATACAGATACTGAGTGATTTAGACTCAATCAACCAATACTACAACATCCCAACAACATTGATCGCCACAACATTCATCACATGAACATGTTGGTGTTGTGACAACAACTGGTGGAGTGGTCACGATGACTGGCGGAACGGTCACGATGACTGGAGGTAAGGTGACTGGTGGTCGGGTAACAGTGACCTTGTTGCAACTGGGATCGTTGACGTGAAGACATCCTTTGACGCGATCACAACTGTCGATAGTACACTTGTCTCCATCGTCACAGTTGATTGATTGGTGCTGGCAACCTTGGGCCGGATCACAGCTGTCGGTAGTGCACGCGTTACCATCGTCACAGCTGATGGTCCTGTTCAGACAGCCACGCACGCGGTCACACTCATTCGACACGCACTTTGAATGGCCGTTTCCGTTGCAGCTAACCGGCGTATGCACACAGCCACTCGAGCGATCGCAACTGTCCACCGTACATTGGTCTCCATCGTCACAGTTGACCGGAGAGCTCTGGCATCCACGGACAGGGTCACATCTCTCCACTGTGCACGCGTTGTGGTCGTCACAGGCCACTGGTCGGTGAGTGCAGCCCTGTGTACTGCTGCAGGCATCGGTCGTACAGGCGTTGTTGTCATCACATGACACTGGCGTGGTCTGGCAGCCGTTGACAGGGTCACAGCTGTCTGTTGTGCACTGGTCACCATCGTCACAGGACACGGGCGCTTGTTCACAGCCAGTCGAGTTGTCACAGTAGCCAACATGGCAGGCGTCAGAGTCAGGGCAACCCACTGGCACGTGTTGGCAGCCAACATACTGACAAGAGTCGAGAGTGCATGCGTTGCCATCGTCACAGGACATTGGGGAGTGTTGGCATCCAGTGGCGCGGTCACACGAGTCAAGTGTACATGGATCTGCGTCATCACAGCTCACTGGCGAGTAGACACAGCCCGTAGCATTGTCACAGCTCTCAACCGTACAGGCGTTCTGGTCATCACAGATCACTGGTGTGTGGTGGCAGCCCGTGGCCTGGTCACAGCTGTCGAAGGTACAAGCATTGGAATCGTCACAGGCTATCTCCTTGTTCTGGCAGCCCGTGTTCTGGTCGCAACTATCCTCAGTACATGAGTTGGTGTCGTCGCAAGACAAGGGCACGTGTAGACATCCATGGACCTGGTGGCAGCTGTCCACAGTGCATGCGTTGGTATCATCACAGGCCAGAGCAGTATGTAGACAACCAGTGCTGTTGTCACAGCTGTCAAAGGTACAGGCGTTGGAGTCATCACATGCGATGGCCACGTGCTGGCAGCCCTTGGTCTGGTCACAGCTGTCTGTTGTGCAGGCGTTGGCGTCATCACATGGTGTTGGCGAGCTCTGGCAGCCGGTCGCAGGGTCACAGAACTCCTCAGTACAAGGGTCATTGTCATCGCACGAGATTGGCGTGTTGGAGCAGCCCGTCGAGTTGTCACACGAGTCATAGGTACAGGCGTTGTTGTCATCGCACGACAGAGGATGGTGTTGGCAACCATTGACTACATCACAAGTGTCCGAGGTACATGCGTTGGAGTCGTCACAGGCTATGTTGATGTGTTGGCAACCCAGTGTGGTGTGGCAGGCGTCGTTCGTACAGCTGTTGCCATCGTCACAGGATACAGGCTTGTGGACACATCCGGTACTGTCATCACACGAGTCCAGCGTGCAGGCATTGCCATCATCACAGGATACAGCCACATGCTCACAGCCATTGGAGCCACACGAGTCGGTCGTGCAAGGGTTGGCGTCATCACACTGGATGGGCACGTGGACACATCCCGTGCTGTTGTCACACGAGTCCACGGTACAGGCGTTGGAGTCGCCACATGACAGGGGCATGTTGATGCATCCACCTGCAGGTCCACACGAGTCCACGGTACAGGCATTGTTGTCATTACATGACACGGGAGTGTAGATGCATCCAGTCGGTCCACAAGAGTCCACGGTACAGGGGTTGTTGTCGTTACAGGTGATGGGAGCATGGACACAAGCACCATTCACACAGGTGTCCACCGTACACAGGTTACCATCATCACAACCCTTGGTACATGTAACCAGACGTGGACGGCAGCCACCAGGCAAACGAACACACACATTGACATCCCATTCATCAAAGTCATTGTCAATGATTGTATCCTCAAGTGCTACATTGTTTGATTGTGTGTTAGTGAGTGATTGATTGATTGATTGGTTTCCATCAATATGATACATACCATAAGTATTGGAGATTAATCCAATAATGATCATGGAGAGTGATAATAATATAAGTCTGTTGGACAACATTTTCATAATAATATTAAGTATTGTTTAGTTTAGGTTAGTTTATATGTATATTATTAACAAAGTGATTGATTGATTGGAGTCGCTCAACAGAGGGTAATTTATAACAATCATGGATTGACAATCATTGACAAACTTGGTACATAATACTAAACAATCAATCAATCAATTTAGGTAATCACTACCAATAATGGTAAACAATACTTTATTAAGTAATCATTACTATACTTAGGTATAATAATAACAAAATGTTATAACATTGGATATGGATATTAAAGTGTAATTGGAAATAGATAGAATAATCAATACCTTTTCAAGACACATCAACATCCATCATCATTGTGTGAGTGTGTGTGTGACGCTGTGTGAGTGGATAAGTGTTAGAGTATGATTGTCAACTCACATTCATTCCCTCCAACCACACATCACCACTCAACTCGTTGCCATTGGACAATGACAACCCACCCTTAGACCTTCCAGACTTCTTAATTCCAGGATGGCTGGAAACATCAAAGTCCCAGGCAAGAAAAATTATGAATTGTGACCAACGTGACGAACTGATGGATGTCACATGACACACAATGCAATTGCATTAATAAGTTCATTCAATCTCATCTTATAATTGTTATAATCAATCTTAAGTATATATACTTTATAATAATGTATAACAAAGTAATAATAAGCTCACTTGTGGCTGTGATATTACTGATCACATTGTATGCCGAACATACTGGTGCCTTCATATTGAGAAGAGAGTCCTCTTTGAATAGAGGATTGCGTCTGTCACATGGTATCGATACTAGACGAGAGCAACTGCAACAACATCGTTCAAACAAGATGACAAACAGACACTTGCCCCAGCCAATGTGGTACACGCAAAAGGTCGACCACTACGACCCGCTAAACACCGACACGTTCCAACAGCAATACTTTGTCAATGCCACTTATTGGAAGCCTGGCGGACCAGTGTTCCTGCTGCTGGGTGGTGAGGGTCCCGCCAGCTACACCGGCGTCACCGGTCACTTCATCATCAACACCTACGCACAGATGTTTGACGCGTTGATCGTCAGTGTCGAGCACAGATTCTACGGCAAGTCGATGCCCAAGCCAACCCTCGACACCAAGCATCTCAAGTACCTCACCACTCAACAGGCCCTCGCCGACTATGCCCAGTTCAGGAACTTCATTGCTCAGAAGTACAACACAGGAGTATGTTTGATTGATCGAATGGTATGATCCCAGACTGACCCCCACCCCTCAATCAATCAGTCTAGCAAATGGGTATCATTCGGTGGATCATACTCTGGATCATTGTCTGCTTGGTTCAGACTTAAGTACCCTCAGCTGATTGATGCTGCCATTGCTACATCGGCACCAGTACAGCCACAGCTTGACTTTAAGGAGTACCTTGAGGTCGTGTCCGCTTCGATTGGACCACAGTGCTCGGCACGTATCGCCAACGTCACCAACGTTGTAACTGCAATGCTAAACACTGATCGCAGAAAGGTTGAGAAACTCTTCAACACCTGTGATGAGATCCACAGCGACGATGATGTTGCCACCTTCTTTGAGAACCTCGCCGACTCTGTTGCCGAGATCGTTCAATACAACAATGACAACAATCGTTACACTATGTTCAACATATCAAAGGTAAGTTATCGATCGGACCTTGGAATGATCCCATCCCCACTCACACTCACTCCTCCAATCAATCAATCAATCAATCAAACCAAGATGTGCTCCATGCTTGAGGCAGGAGATGACTTGACATCATTCGTCAACTTTAACAATGAGTTCAACACGTTCAGTGGCAACAACTGCACACAGTCAAGCTACAAGTCGTTGGTCAACCAGCTGCAGGATGTTGATCCAAACGGAGAGTTTGCCTCCAGCCGAACATGGACATGGCAGACATGCATTGAGTACGGATACTTCCAGACGGCTCAGTCGCCCAACCAGCCATTCTCGCCAACCATCACCCTGGACTGGTTCCTGCAGCAGTGTCTCGACATCTTTGGACCAAGAGACGACGGCCTGCCCTACCTGCCCCAGACCAAGTACATCGAGAGCGACTATGGTGGCCGCAACATCCAGACATCGCAGACTATCTTCCCCAACGGCCTGGTTGACCCCTGGCACGCACTGGGTGTGCTCAACGCCACCAGCTCCGAGATCCAGACCATCCTCATCACTGGCACTGCTCACTGTGCCGACCTCTATCCAGCTCTGCCCACCGATCCCCCTGGACTTGTCCAAGCCAGACAGATGGAAGTTGATCTCATCTCGTCAATTCTGCCATAAGCAAGCAACAACTCAATGGTTGTTGTTGTTGTTCGATAATGTATCAATCACATAAAGTACCAATAACATCACAATGTCATTTCTATTCGCTTGGTGATCACCTTATTCGAGCTCACCTTGTCCATCTAATCAGAAACCATGATCAAGAAGGATAATGCACAAACAATGGGTGAATAAAAACTTATTAATTTAAATAATAATAAAAAAAATGAAATGAAAAAACAAAGGATTTGTATCTGAGATTGGAGGGTTGCGATCACTCACTCTCACACACACCTCTACCTTCTTTTATCCGTCCACTCATTCATTCACACAATTAATCATATACATACATATAATATATAATATATTTTAAACAAACAGAATGTCAGAGTCACAGTTGAAAAAGGTCTTGAAGGAGAATGAGGTTCTGAAGAGCCAGTTGGAGAGATCAACTCAAATCCTCAAGGTTTCAGACGCCTGCACCACGTACGTCTCTTTCATCTCATTCATTCATTCATTCACCATTAGGTTGCAAGTACTAATATAACATTCATTCTATGTATAGTCTCCAGGACTTCTGTTTGAAGACAGCCGATCCCTTCGTGCCGGGTTGGCAAGGAGAGAACGAGTGGACCAAGCCACTCAAGAACACTGGATGCTCAGTGCTGTAAAGAAACAATACGACGCGCAACTACTCCTCTTTCCCCCTTCTCTGTTGTCGATAGATACACATACTACTATACCAACAACAAGAAACTCGCGAATACTTGTATTATAAACATTCATCCAGTCTATCAACAACAACATCAACAACAACAACAACAACATACTTAACAAACAGCGCTACTCTCTGTCTGCATCTCCCTTTTTTATTACACTCCTCTCCGCTCACTCAGCCTCAATGAAGTTAAGAACATCCTTCCTCAAGCAACCTAACTCAGAACGGGGTGGGATGGTCACGACCAAGTTACTCTAGTTTGAGTAGCTTCGTCAATATATAGACAATAAACCTTGACAACAACAGCATCAACAACTCATCCCTCAATCATATCAGATCACTAATCAATCATTCATTGATCGATAGAATGAACACTACTTCTAGTTTGTTGTTATGTTCTATCTTCTAACTAATCACACCAAGATGTTTATTCATGGACTTGATCAAGTAGATGTTGTTGGCTGACTAGCATTGCTGCTGTTGCTCTTGGTATTGCTGCTGCCACCGGTGGTGGTGGGATGACCCTGGCTCTCTTTGAACTTGACCTTGAGGAACTTGGACCCGATCTGCATGCCATTCATTTCGTTCAGTGAGGCGACGGCATCCTTCTTCTCACGGAAGTTGACAAAACCGTAGCCCTTGTTCTCGCCGGTGTCCTTGTCGGTGATCACGCGCACGCTCTGCAACGGACCAAACCGTGAGAACAGCCGATAGAGGTAGTTGTCGTCAACGAACGCCGGCAGGTGGAAGACAAAGAGGTTGGTGTCGCTGGACGGTGTCTGCGATGTCGAGCTCGAAGTGGACGACACGGACGACGTCGAGGAGACAGAGTTGCTGCTGCTACTCAGCACGTTGCTGGAGGCTGCTACTGTTGTGGTTGTTGTTGAATCTGTTGCCGCCACAATGGCTGGCGTCGTAGAGGTTGATGAGGTAGATGATGAAGTGGTAGTGGAGGTGGTCGAGGTTGATGGTGGTGGCGCAGAGGTGTTGTCTACTGACGCGGCCGTGTTGGGAGTCGATTGAGAGGGTGCCGCCACAGGATTGGCAGATCGATGTGGAGACACTCCTCGGGAGCTGGTCGGTTGGCTGGTGGTGGAGCCTCTTGAGGGCGAGGGTGCCGGGGACAATGTTACTGGTGATGGATTGACATTGGTCGGTGAGATGGTGTTACGTCGTGGCGTGGCCGAGTGTGTAGATGGCGTCGAAGAAGATGAACTCGACGACCAAGTTGATAGAGTCGGTGAGTATGGCGGTGAGGCATTCGATGCTGACGAAGCAATGCTTGTGTCCTTCGTCGATGCTGATGCCGCTGCCGCCGGTGAGGGTGTGGGCAATGGTTGTGTAGTGTTTGGTGTAGTAGTTGGGGTCTGTGCTTGTACTTGTACTTGGGGCGCAGTTGAGTGAGCATGTTGTTGGTGTGATTGTGGGGCCGATGACTGGGCCGAGGCTGGGGCTGAGGAAGCGGGAGGTTGTTTGTATTTCTTCCCGGTTGTTCGTCTCATGTGACCGCTTGAACTCAAGCCGGATGAAGCGCTAGATGATTGTTGGGGCGGCGGGTGTTGATGATGTTGTTGGTGATGATGTGGATGCTGTTGGTGGCTAATAAATAAGGGTGGGAGGTGAGTTGATGTGGCTACGTTTACATTGGATGGGTTGTACATGTGCTGCGTATGCATCGATGCCTCCTCCAAGTTGGTAGGCGCTGCCACATAGTATCCTTGCGGTGGACCTGCCGCAGAGGGATGGTGTTGCTGATGTTGATGTTGGTGATGTTGTTGATGATGTTGTTGGTGTTGCGGAGGTGGAATGTTGTAATAATTATAAATAGGAGGTGGAGGAGCATTCTGTTGGTATATCTATGTTTGAGATTGCGTCATGGGTGGGGTTAGTGTTTGGCTGATGGCAAACTCATAATGGAAACTGGATTGTTGGTAATATTTACCTGTACTGGAGCGTGAGGGGGAGTTGAGTTTGGATCCTGAGGCGATGGATATCCATAAAACTGTTGGTAAGGAATAAATATATACGGGTCAACATAGTTATAATATTGACTCTGCTACAATGACATGACATGGAGGTGATGGAGTTAGCAAGGTTTTGGCCCAATATGAACCTTCCAGAGTTGAATAATTACTTGAACTTGATGTTGATAGTTAAGAGAGTATTTCCTCTGTTTCCTTAGAGTCTTCTGATGTTCGTTCTCTGCATATTTTACTGATGGATGGATATTGGTGAGGTCAATATCTTTGATTGATGGATGGATGAATGAATAATGACTTACCAACAAGTGCTGGTGAATCACCTTGTTTGGTTCCATTGAGTGCTTGGATGGCTCTGGTTGCATCCAACTCGTGACTAAATCGGACAAAGCCAGCCAACTTACTCTGGCCCATCTTGTCCACCATAACCTTGCATTCCACTACCTCTCCAAATGGTTGGAACAATTCCTTCAATTGATCTGGACAGATTGTATGAGTGAGTGTTGGAATGATTCCAATCAATAAATCCATAAACTTACCATCAGTCATTGCGGCTGGAAGTAGCTTTACAAATAGGTTGTTTGATGGGAATCTGTTGTTGCCATTGGAATAAAGGTAGGACAGACGACAGAGTAACTTCTTGTGTAGTAGAGGATAGCCATCCATGTGTTCGATGGCCACGCGTGACTCCTCGGGCGAGGAGAAACGTACGAATCCATAGCCGTAGGAGTTGCCCTTGGCGTCCACCATCACTTTGGCACTCATTACCTTGCCAAACTGTGAGAATAGATTGAATAGTTCATAGTCTCCATACTCATTTGGCAAGTACTTTACAAAGACATTTGTTCTGTCCTTTTCCAAATGGTCTGGTGATCCCGAGCGTGTACCCGTTGAACTAGTGCTACCTGCTGATTCCACCGAGTCTGTTGACATGCTCAATGATGATGTTGATGTAGTAATTGACCTGACTTGTTGTTGATAATGATATTGTTGTTGATGTTGTTGGTGTTGTTGTTGTTGTTGGTGGTGTACATTCTTGATATTATTGTTGTTGGTATTGTTGTTGATGGTATTGGCATTGTTATTATTGTCATCACAATTATACTCCCCAATGTTGTTGTTATTATTGTTGCCAGTGTCAGAGTCACTTCCTTGTCCTTCCATTATTAATATATTTCTGGTTGTTGCCTTGTTGTTATTATTATTATTATCCTGTTGTTGTTACTACACTGTTTGAGGTTGAGGTTGTCTTGCGAGGAAGTATCGACATGACCTTTGTTGTTCCCAACAATTGGTCTCTCTTATTGAGTGGTTGGTGTCAAGGTCTTTTCCAAGTGTGATTGATTGATTGATTGATTGATTGACTGTCACTGTGTGTCTACCTGTGTGTGTTTGTCCAACCAGTCAGTCAAGTCGTCCACTCGTCTGGAGTGAAGTATGTATAATAAATAAATAAATATATAATATATATATGTATATAAATGATATGATATGAACAATCAATCTCTATATTATTGTTGATAATTGATAGAGTTGATTTAATTGATGGTGTTTGATGATGGGGACGGATGGATGGATTGTTGGATGGATAGATGGATGGATAGAGATGGCGCACGTAGTATGTGGAGTGATAGTTGTTAATGGTTCAGAACCATCAATATACAAGAGGAGGATGTACAAACAAAACGACGGTATGTCCCATCAAACTCGTAGGGTACTTGAACAGGTGTAAGTTGGAGTGAGTATTAGAGAGAGAGAGAGCAGTACATCATTCATTCAGTCAGTAGGAGCGCACTAACTCATTCATTCATTCATTCAAACATTCATTCTTTCATTCAATCAATCAATCAAGCATTAAAGCCAGCCACCTCAAACAAACCATCCAACAATAGTTAGTTCAATTAATTAAGTTCCCACCCAGAAGGAAGCCACTTGTCAAAGCACTCTTTCTTTGGTTGTGATGCAATGGGGTGATTGTTGGTGTTGTGTGTGTTTGTTTGTTTGTCGACAACAACAAACTTTATGATAATTAGATTTTTACCAACAATTCTCGTATCCTTTTCAATTTGGATCTCGGGTTGTTGTTGTTGTTGCTTATTCGCACTATCTATCTCTATCTCTATCTCTATCTATCTCTTTGTTATACTTATACATGTATATCATTCATAATGAGATATATATAGATAGATAGAAGACAATGATGTCACTTGTTGACTTGATATTGATTGATTGATTGATTGATCGACTTAGTTAGTATTTCGTAATTCGAAGGAAGAAGATATTATGGTAAATTGTTTATTTCCTCTGCTTCTTGTTTGGTCTACCATCGAACTTCTTCTTGTAGGATTCCTTTTGCTCCTTTTGGATGAACTGGCTGGTGGCCTTGTCGACGTTGATCTGTGGCTCCTTGTTGAGCATACGGTCCAACAGCTTCATGTTGGACTTGCTCTCGGCCTCGACGTTGCCGTCCTCGCCCAGACCAGTCAGCTTCTTGACGTTACGCGATGGTGCAGAACGCTCGCCGTCCAACTGCTTGTCAAACTTGCCCAAACTGGCCGTGCTGATCTTGGCCACATTGAATGTGTTGTTGATATCAGTCTTCATCTGGATTCTATTATCCTTGCTAAAGTCCTTCACCTTGCCAATGCCTGCGTTCGAACGCATCGATGTAGTCTCCAAGTTTCTCAACTCTCTCTTCTTCTGCTTCTCCACACGTTGTTTCTTATCATCGTCTCTTCTATCGAATGGATCATCTCCAACCTCTGTTATAAGTTTGAATAAGTTCGAGTCAGTATACATCATTCATTCATACATTCAATGTCAATATCAATGTCAATAACATACTATCACCTGCTTTAGCTTCAATGATATAGTCCTCATCCTTATTGGCACGGTTGGCACCGTAGGATTGTCTGTACTCTTGATAATGTTCGTCCCACTCCATTCTTGACTTCTTTCCTTTCTTCTGGATACCCTTGAGAGCGGCAAATGCCTCCCACTTGGTCTGTTGTTGATTGACTGGCAACTAATTAAATGAACATATAATAGTTAGTATGTGAATGATGATGCTAAAAGTCATCAAATGTAGACATACAGGCTTCTCTCTTGGAATTGGTGTAGTTATCTTTAGGTCACTTGGCAACAGAGCCATGGCACCCTCTTCGATGACCTTGATTGGCAATTGGAACAATCTAGTGATCAACAACTGTACATTATCTCTTGACAACTTCTTTAAATACTCCTCTTCATCCTCTCTGTTTAATATGTTTGATTGATTGATTGATTGATGTCAGTGAGTGATCACGATTGATTGAGTGAATGATCGCGATTGAATGAACATACTTAAACTCTGCTCTATTTATACTGGAGTGATCGAATGCACATAGATTCTTAAGATCGTAGATGAGTGTATCGTCCTTCTCAACCAAATGTCCTGAACCAAACTTGTTGTTATCCAATATATCAGAGGCATTGACAACAGTTGTCGAAGTAGTTGTTGTTGTCATAGTATTCTATGTGTATGTATATTTATATATATATATGTTATCTCTTAGTTAATATATTGTTGATGATTGTGTGTATTATTGCAAAAGTTAAGTTTGTTTTGTCGTTCGTTCATTCAAAACATTTGATTTGTTTTGTTTTTTATTGTTTTCTTAGTTTTTTTTTTTGATCATTGAGTTTCATCAACCCTTGCCCTGTTATGAGTTCAAAACCAACACATAATTTTATCCAAGATGTATTCGAACACAACAGATGGACAGGCTATCACCTCTACTGCTGCGGTCGATAGTGCAGTGCCTGGACAATGACTGCGCAGTGATCGATGTGCTTTCATTCGCGTTGACATGCAAGGCATTCTACCAACACCTCTATGAATGGTCGCGATGGGTGGTCTATATAGAGGCCAGTCACTAGAGCCCCGCCGCCGACCCACTACTAACACCAAACACGCGCTGCACCTGGGTGGAGCGTGACAAACCCTGCAACATGGCGCCCGCCGCCCTGTGCGCACTCCCTCGTCGCTCACGAGGTTGGAGACGTGCAGCGCACCGATCTCGCCCGGCGCATTGCCTCGCTCACTCCTCGAACTCATCCTCGACTGCGACAATGACTTTAACCTAAACCCGCCCATCATGCCAGGTGCACTTCCCGACTCTCACTGTTCTGATGTTTGGCGTCTTCTTCAACCTGCCACTGGCGAGTCAATCACACAGAGACAGTGCTCTCTGAAGGGTATCGAGTTGGGCTTGGGTCGAGCTGGATCACCCTCAAGAGAAGCATACGGAAGGTCAGGAAGTGTGACAATGTCGCCCTTGGCCGACAGTGTCAGTCCAAGGTTATAGAATGCGGTTGCATTACTTGGGTCCATGGATTCAGCCTCTCCAAATTGGAGTAATTCCTTGCTCAATCACAACGTTCATGACCAAACCACCTGCCAAGATTCAACAGCAAAGGCCAAGAGGTATGGGACGAAGTGCAGAGATGGCAAGGTGAACAAATCACAACTGTCCACCGTGGCCATTGATTGGTTTATTGATCTTTGCGAAACGCGTTGAGGAAATACCGGACGAGATGGAGTTGTCCATATTGGATGGAAAGATGCAATGCTGGCAACAACAAGTTGGTCAGATCGAATGTTTCAAATGTTCGAATGAGGCATATGTGATAGTTGTGGCGAATGACTATGGCCAAGAAATCTTTCATATTGATGGCTAGTTGTTCGTTGATCTGTAGGCGCTGAACCTTCATCTGAACAAGTATATCCAGAACCTGAACGAGGGTCTGCGGATCACGATCGCATGCATTGGTCAGATACATCAAGCGTTGAATGTCCATGCGTTCAAAGTCGCTCGGGAAATGCGAGACCAGGAATTGGAATACTTGGGGATGCTTGACAGAGCCTGCAAAGGCCCAATCGCTGCACTGCAATACAGTTGGATTGTGGCAGAGACAGTGCACCACTTCGATGTGTCCTCCTTTTGCTGCCGCCTCCAAGGGCTTGACTCCAAACGGCTCCGTTCGATGAGATGACAGAAATCTGATCGTGTCAAACAGACCTTCTTTGGCGGCAGCTTCCATAGTTTTGACGATATCAGATCGAGTGTTGGTAAAGTGGAGATGCTGGACAATGGACAGGTCCCCTTCCACTGTACATCAGGAGGTCGGTAGAGTAGTTGCCAGTGTTGTTCTGAAGAAGGAATGATAGAGCCTCGACGTTTCCCTCCTGTTCTGAACCGATCATGGCAGAGGCGGAGAACAACCAAGCAGTTGGATACTTGGAAATAATCAGCATGGCCAGGTCGAAGTTCTTCTCGATTACGTAGTCAAGAGGTGGATAGGTGGACTGATTGGTTGGCTGACGTGGTCCCTGCTTGTATACTGGCTTGAAGACGTAGGTGTCGCTGACAATCCACTGTTTGAGGAGATCAAGATGGTTGGCCATACCGTACGATATGAGGGACAGGTCGGTGAGATCGAGCGGTTGCGGAATATGATTGAGCACCAGTTGACCAACTTGGACACTGGCTGTGAAGGCGAGACGGAGCATTTCATAATCAATAACCACATCTGGATGTCGTGCCAGATATCCAGCAACAAATGATGGAGTGATTGAGGAGTTGGGCAAGTTGGCCTTGAGACATTCAAGGAGTATTTCAGTATAGTTGAGAGTGATGTGATGAGATTGCTTCTGGAATACTAATAGGTATTCCCGACGTGATTGCTCCAAGTGTACATCGAGGTACTCAAGTAGGAAGTAGTTGTGAGCGACTGCCAGACTCTCGAACGACCTTTGTTTGAACTTGATGTTTGAAAAGGACAAGAGTCTTTGGATGAGCGCCAACGATTGAATCGACGGAGGTATCCATTCGACAAACCCTTCGTTGTCCTCAACATTAATGTCATTGTTGTCCGCAGCCAAGTGACAGTGTCCAAAGTACTATAGTGCAAAGCGTTTTCCAGTGGCGATAATATGTTTGTCACACTGCTTGATGATGTGATCATATGTTGCATCAGTTGAATATCGCCTTTAATGCAAGCGCGCTCAAAGATGACCTTCATCCGACTCGAAGAGTTCCTCACTGGTCAGAAATCTGTTGGTGCCTACCCCTTCTTCAAAGACATGGGACAACAACAACAACAAGTCTGGAGTACCTCCTGTATTACACTCGGTTATAATCTACAAGTTTGATCAACACTCTCTGTCTGCCTGTCGATCCCTGGTATCGAATTGTTGGGCACTACTCAAGTCAAACCCGAAGAAGATCAGACGAACTAGTACAGACTACTGAGATACATTTGGGCGGTCCACGATCACCTCTTCAAGATCTAAGTGACGCCCTTCACAGTTCCAATACTCTTTATGATGGGTTGACCCCCCAGTGTCCTTGGTTACCCTGAGTGACCTTCACCTTCGTAATATAATAATGGTAGCGAGGTGGCTGGCTGACCTGTCAATACCGGAAATATCTGGACTTCAAAAAAAGGAAATTCGTGCCCGATCACTTCCGCAGATCGGAACCTGGCCGAACCCAAGCCCGATACTACCTTTAGTTTTTTGTAAACAAATATCTTTGCGTCATTATAAATTTCGATCACTTCATTCAATCATTTATTCTATTTACCAACTTACATATATATAATAGTAATAATAATGAGGACAATGGTATCATCAACATTGTTGTTGACATTGTTGATAACATTGTTGACTGTTAGCAATAATGTTTGGTTGACATGTGCACATCCATATGCTATCGGTGTGCCAGTTGACTATGACGGTTGGAATCTATACTGGGAGGATGAGTTCAATGCCACTCACATTGATACCAATGTATGGACACTCACCAACTACACCCCTGGTGATGCCCAACTTCAATTCTACACACCAGAGAACTGTTTCATCGAAGATGGTAAACTTGTTCTATTAAGTAACTATAGCAAGTTATATGTAAGTAGTCACTCTATGTATGTGTACATCGTCATCACTCATACTGATTGATTGTCGACTCTAGGGATTCAACTACACGTCATGCCGCATGGATACATCTGGCAGTCTCAATGTGGTCTATGGTCGTTTCGAAGCTTTGATGCAACTTCCCCTTGGAAAGGGTTATTGGCCAGCATTCTGGTTATACTCATTGGAGTCTACATGTGATTTCTATCGTATGTTCAATCAATGAGATGGAATGATTCCAATCACTCGCCCACAACTCACTCACACGCTCAATCACACACTTTAGGCGAGATTGATATCATGGAGAACACTGGAGATGATAAGATCATTTGGGGAACATACCATGAGACCAACAACTGTTCAAACATGGGTAGTGTCTATAACACTACTGATGTGTCCACACTCAACACTGAGTTCCATCTTTACAGTGTAATTTGGGATGTTGATCTGATTGTATTGTAAGTAATTGATTGATTGAATGAGTGATGAGTATGTATGTATACTAACATGTACCATCGGATGACTTGTAGCATGGTTGATAATATTCCATACAATATCCTTGATTTGAAGAATAATCCAACAACTAGATTCCCCAATGATGTAACATTCTACATGATACTCAACACTGCCATCGGTGGAGGATGGCCAGGTGATCCCGACAAGAATTCAGTATTCCCTCAGAAGAACATCGTCGAGTATGTCAAGATCTGGAAGCAACAACAATAAAGTACTGGACTGGAATGGACTAAACTAGACTGAATGTGTGTTTGGCGCGCATCAATTGGATTGGTCATATCCAGGACTTGATCAACCAATCAAAGTAGTTTAATAATGTATGGACGACATTCTTAGAACCAAGTATCCTTCTGGTATCTCTTTGACTTCTCCATGTGATGGAGATGGACCTCGGCCTCTTGCTCGTCGGCACAGTGTTGATGCTTGACTAGGATTGATTTGAGTGTGTTGTGGACGTCTGGCGCCATGTTCTTGGCATCACCACAGACGTAGATGTGTCCGCCAGCCTTGATGAGCTCGGCCACCTGCTCCGAGTTCTCCATCAGACGATCCTGCACGTAGACCTTGGCGGGACCCTCGCGAGAGAATGCCGTGTTGAGCTTGATGGTGCCGGCTTGCGCGTACTGCTGCAGTTCATTGCCGTAGAGGAAGTCGATCTGGCTGGAGCGACTGCCAAAGTAGAGGTGCATGTCGCCCGTCGCCTGCTGCTTGACTCGCTCCTGAATAAAGGCAATGAATGGTGCGAGACCAGTGCCTGGTCCAATCATCAGTATGGGTGTGTTGGGGTCCTCTGGCAGACGGAAGTCTGGGTTGTTGTTGACATAGATCGAGCATTCATCGCCAATAGCCAAACGATCGGCCATATGTGTGCTGGCCACACCAATCCTATCGCTGCCATGCAGTTGATATCTTACAACTGCCACACATAATGAGACTGTCTTGTCATTCTATCAAGTAAGTGAGTGTTAGTGATTGATTGATTGATTGAATGAGCGAGCGAGTGTGTGAGAGATGGACATACATGTGATTGAGACGAGGCAATGGAGTAGTAACGTGGCAACAACTTTCCGAGTGCACCCATAACATCATTGATTGGTGGACGAGCTGATGAGAACTGCTTGAGCACATCCACTAGGTGATGCTCCTCAAGATACTTGTGAAGTGCTACATTGGTCTTGCTCGTCTATGATGATGTGGCCAGCATGTTAATACTTAATTAAGTCCTTGCTCACAGCACGTGTCTGGGCTACACTTACACCTTCCTTGAGCAACTGAACCAGACGTTGCTTCTCAGAGTCGTTCTTGGAATGGTCGCGGAGCAGGGTCAGAAGCTCAGGCTTCAGGTTGTGGAGATCGTAGCACTTGGTTAGAGCGTGGGATAGGGTGATCTGAGCAGGGTTGGCAGAGCCAAGCTTCTCTTGATAGTGCGACGATGGTGTGTTGATCTTGGTCGAAGCGGACACCTTGAGCAGGGCAATGATGGCGTCTACCTCGGTCTGCTTGTTGTGTGGGAGGATGGCTAGCGAGTCACCTGGACGCCACTTGAGCTCAGACTCGCCCAGGACAAACTCAAAGTGGAAGGCTTCCTTGTCGCCAGTGCCCGAGGTGAGCAGACGCTTGACCAACAGCTTTGATGAGTATGGCACCTTCTTGTTGTGCTTGCCAGCGGCAAGAGCAAAGGACTTGGCCACCTCGTACAGGTAGTCCTCCTTCTCCTCCAGATTGAGTGAGGGCAGCATCTTGACGACCGAGTCGATCCAGCGATCAAACACATTCCAGTCCTCCTGGTCGACCTCGACTCTGTTTTGCAGACGCTTGGCGCCAGACTTCTCAAACAGCGCGTCCATGGTCTTGCCCGCCTGGCAGAACAGGGGGTATGAGCGATCTCCCAGCGCCAATACACAGAACTGGCAGTGAGCGAGGTCCAGTGAGTTGGCCTCGAGGTAGTCAAAGAAGGGACGGGCGGTCGTGGGAGGCACACCGTCACCATATGTCGAGGTGATGACCAGGACCAGCTGCTCCTTGGCAAAGTTGACCATCTCGTACTCCTCCATATCGACGATGCGTGCAAAGATGCCAGTCAGCTGACCAATCTCCTGCTCGAGCTTCTGTGCAACCTCGTGTGACAGACCGTACTCGGTGCCGACCAGGATCAGCACGGGGCGCGAGGGATCGGTCGGCGCCACGTATCTCTCCTTCTTCTTTGCTGGCTGTTGTTGTTGTCCTTGTTGACCCTGTGGTGCAGCCTTGAATGCAATACTACCACCTTCAGCATTTGACACATTGGGCATCGTGAAGAATTGATAAAGGAAGTATGTTGCGCCACCTCCAAGTGCCAGCGCCCATGCTGATTTGCTTGTTGCCAACTTTTTAAAGTCTACCATAGTATTATGTATAATATGTTTATGATGTAATATAATGTTGATGTTGATGTTGATTGAAGTTGATGGTGTATGTTTGAATGATTGGTTGAACGATTGAATGGAATGATTGATTGGCCCGAACAATGAATTGATGTATTTACCCGAACCGATTGTGATGGTATAATGGAATAAATATTGTTGTTGGAACACACTCTACACGTATATGAATGAATGAATGAATAAAGAGATAGATAGACAGTAATGTTGAGAACAGGCCAAGTGATTGGACTCAAGTGAAGTGACCCCAAAACTCCAAAAAAGACGAAGAACCTCGTTTTTCCCATTTTGAAGATATTTTTGAATCTTAATTTGAAGTTCAGGAACTCAAGTCTGGTTGATTAATTATTATTATTTACATAAATATTTATTTATTATATATATTATTTACATTATCGAGCATTTAGACTTCTCTTTCTCTAATTTTGCAGTTGGACCCATGTTTGATGATAGTGATGATGACTTCTTTTGAACCAACTTCTTCTTGTCCTTCTTTGAAAGTGGTGCATAAGATGTCTTTCCATAATATGAGTCAATTACACGTTCGAATACACTATGTAGACCTTTCTGTGTATAAGCTGAGCATTCACAAAAGAAGGCAGCACCAATCTTCTTGGCCATTTGCTCGCCCATCTCTGTTGTAACAGCCTGCTGCTTCCTCTCGGCCAATCTATTTAGAATAACTGTGTTGGTCCTCAGGTCACTCTGGGCGCCAACGAGAATCACTGGTGTGTTTGGGCAGTAGGTGGTGATCTCCTTGTACCACTTGTCCCAGACATTGGTGTATGAGTTTGGATTGATAACACTGTAGCAAAGGATGAATACATCGGTCTGTGGATAACTCAATGGTCGCAGACGATCAAAGTCCTCTTGACCAGCAGTATCCCATAATCCAAGATTATATGGCTTCTTGTCGTACATGACCAATGCTGAATAATTATCGAATACTGTTGGTTGATAATCACTTGGAAGTCCATTTGTAGTATAACTGATTAACATTGATGTCTTTCCAACGGCTCCATCTCCAATAACTACGATCTTAATGTGTTGCATTTTTAATTTAATTTGTTTGATTGATATGATTATATTATATATATCTATATATATTTAATTGATTGATAGTTTGATTTGATGATTGATTCATTGTCAATCATCAATCAATATATATTTGTTTGATGATCTAAATATATCATCTGGAGCTCTCTACTTGTTTTCCACTTTCTCAAGTTCACCCACCATTACTCACACTGGATCAGACCTCAAATCAAACTCTTTGAAACAGGTTCAGCGAATTGTTTTTCACCAACACATTAATTCTGATTCATTCTGCAGACTCTATAAAAAGATGTATTGACTACTAGTAACTAACTAGTAGTTAGTTTATGATGCTTTTGCATTAACAACATACAGATAGAAAGATATACAATACTAGATATATACAATTGGAACAATATGTTCTAAATGTATAAAGTTTGGCGAGCTCAAGTTCATTCTCATGGCTCCAAACGTTGTGACAACAACAACAACATTGTTACTTTTATCCATCATTAACGAGTTGATGGATACTCCCACACTTATGCACTTGAACGCAAGCAAGCCTAAGTAACAATGATGATTGGGTTATCGTTGTTGCTGTGTTTGTGTGTCGACACACATTCACCCCAAAGAAAGACAAGTTGATGGATGTTGACCTAAAATGGTAATACAGATCCCGCTGTCTCTTTAAAGAGTAGAGCCTGTAATGTAAGTGTACACTCCTTATCATTAATTCATTCATCCATCCATCCATTCATACATTAATATAACAAAAAAACAAACAAATAATAGAAGAGGAGATTAATAATGCCTAAAGTTGGAAGAGGTTATTATATTACATTAATACTTACTCTGATATTCTTGGGTACAATGATATTGAGTGTACTCCAATATAAACATGCTGTTGAGAATCAGAGGAGTGATGATTGTCTAGTGACAAGTTGTACAATAGCCAATACTACTACAACTACAACTGAATGCCAAGAAGATCTCGAGAATCCAAGTACCAACAAACCTGGATTGGTATGCCATTTGATCCATGTCCAAGCCGCACTACTCTACATTGAACAATACTACAATTTGGACTCTTATATTGGTACCAACAATATGTCCTATGCTCAGAACTACTGCTCCACCACAAGGACAGTCAAGTGTTACTACCATTCCGATACTCCCAATGATGTATCCCTCTACCAGTACTCCCTTGGCCTTGACATTTACATTGCTCCAATCGTAGTCTCCACCCTACTACTTGCCTGCAACCTTGTCTACCTATGCTGTTTCTGTTGCTCATTGACCTTCACATTGAATGAGAACCATGGTGATGGAGGTTATCAGAATATTTGAACATGGATGGATCATTAAATCATCAAAAGCATGTCACTACGTGGCACTGCTGATTGATAGTTAATGTTTAATAGTAGTAGCACCATGATGTGAATGGATCTTCATCACCTCCAAACATGTTATCCCAATCATTCTGGGTCATGGCAACATTATTTCCAGTTTGTCCTAAATTGATCAGAGTCTGAGAACTTGTCGTAGAAGATATTATCTTGGTATTCTTGTTTGTTGTAATACCAACTGCTGAAGTAGTAATGTTACCAAGAGATGATAAAACCTCTGAATGAATGTACATTCATAAGTTATATTAGTAAGTCTTTATTATAACTCTATTGGGGGAAGTACATACTAATTATTGTCATTTGCTCTATCTATATCTTTCCAATTATTATTAATACAAAGATAGAATGAATGGATAATGACAATTAGACCCAATGTAATAGGATTCATTATTGAGATCAGTGGTCCACTACCACATCAACACACACTGATCACCCTGGAATACATAAATGATCGATCACATTGGGTGGTCACACAACCAATAGGACAATGATCCACGCTATTGGAGGATTCGCAATAACACTTGTCGACACCATCACACACACTTACTCACATGATTGATCACGACATATTGAATGATTGAATAATTGAATGATTGATTGATTGTGTTTTGAGGGCCAGGCCATTCAATGGGTCCATTGATTGAATGATTGAATGATTGTATGTCTATTTACATTTATGTTTGTGTTGATTTGGATGGTACCCAATGGATGGTATCTTGACTGTTCGGTTGATTCTTGATCGCTGCTCCAATTGTATATATCTATATCCTAGAACCCATGGCAAAGTACCTAATATTGTTGTCCAACACCTGATAGAGTATAGGACTCAATCTATGCAATGTATTATCATCCATCTTTTGAAGGAACTCAATCTATATAATGTGATGGTTGAGTCAGTCACTAGCACTACACTTCCTGTCATACGAATCAGAACATTACCTGTCCATCTATATCCTTTGAGTAACCAGACTTGAGACCACCAATGTTTATCGTAAGGTCAGCCTCGTATTGAAGCAACTTGAAGAATGTGTCGTCAACGTTGCAGTCTGAATGGAAGAGCAACAGTACACTGCAATCACCCTGTTCGCCGACATATGTGTGCAGGGTCTGCAAGAAGTGCAACAAGTCCAGATCGCGACAGCCACCAAAGCTGCTCAAAAGGTTCAAGTTGTCAATGATGAACAATGTCTGCATGTTACCGCCACTGCCAGTTGATGCCATCTTTGCCACTCTTGCCTGATGATCATTGACAAAGGCGTTGAACACATCGTTGAGGAACTGACTGACTGAGCCTTGATGCTTCGATATGGTGCTCGTGGGGAATGGCTGAAAGCCCTTGGATATGTTGTCGAGTGGACCGGCCTCGTCGATGCCGGCCTCCTCCAACGCCTCAGCCTGCAAGCGATCGATCCACGAGTATGAGTTGTGCAGTGCATTGATGAATGAGAAGCGGCCCTTCTGATGCTCGTTCGTCAGGTTGTAGCCGAGCTTCCTGCCAACACTATGATAGTGAAACAGACTCTGATGTAGACCGAGCAAGCAAGTTGCCATATCATCACGCTTACTAATCGATTGCAATACATCATGTATAATGAATGAGCCTTCGGCCTCCAATGTATCTGTCACCGCAATAAGCTTGCCTGGCGGTATACACTTGAGGGGTGCGCCATCATCCCTTGTTCCTCTATACCAATTCAAATGACTAAACAAGTCCATCGTATATATATGTATCTGTATCTGTATATTGTATATGTATGAATGAAGAGTGAATGAATGATTGAATGAATGCGTGGCGAAGAGACTTCAACTTCACAAACATTCAGATTCGATTTCAAAGTCGCGTCGACAGTCATTGCACAAGACATTCGACTTGCCACTCAAACATAGAGATAACAACAAACAAACAAGATGTTAGGAAGAGTGATTAGCACAACGACGCGAACATTGTTAACACAGTCGAGTACACTGACACTGAGGTATATGCCTCAGGCTGGATATTCGTCATTGACTGATCCCGACGCACCACTGACCGACGTGGAGAAGATGAGAAAGAGACTGCTGTGGCAGAGCAAGGAGAGAGGAATGCTTGAGAACGATCTACTGCTTGGAACATTCGCCACAAAGAACATTGCTACATTGACCGAACAACAGTTGCGCGATTACGACATACTCATTCAGCAGCCAGACCCCGACATTTACAATTGGGCACTTAGCAAAGAGGACGTTCCAGACGAGCTCAACACCGATGTCATGAAGCTACTCCAACATCATTGCACCAACAATCCAATGGGCTATCCTACAAAGAATAGGAAGTAAATAAATATTATATAAAAGAACATGTAGAACGAGGTATTATGGCTATGTCGTCGAGTGCACAATGACAATAGTATTGTATTTAAACTTGATGGTGTCGATAGCCGATTCCTCAATGACACTGTCTGGTCGGTCAAAAGAGGAGCGAGCACACTGGTAAAGAGAGAGAAGCGAGTCTTGAATGACTTAGCGCTCATCCAAGTTGCCATAACTCTTGTTGCTAGATATCGTTCGTTGTGATGGTTTGTTGAGTATGAGTATGAGTATGAATATGACACAAGTCAACGTCAGTCCACGTTTCATCACTTACAGCATGTATGCACCATGAATGAATGCAGCGCCAACAGTTAATCCATAGAGGGCAGCGTTTACTCTTGGATATCTGTCTCTACCGACAAACTTGACTAAAAGATGAAACGAGGGTAAGTATGAATGACGAATGAATGTTGTGATGACAATGTACACATACTCAGACCAATGATGGGAGCAGCAGCAAGTGGCTGTAGATACTCATAGTTGAGCTTTCTTGGAGGCTTGATCTTGACAGTGTCCTGAATTGGTTGAAAGTCGTTCTTCTGTGTTGACATTCTTCTGTTTCTATGTTCAAAGCATTTAACGCTGTTGTTATTGTTATAGTGATACAATAATATGATGATATATGTTAATTATGTCTATGTTGTTGTAAACATTGAATCTTTGTGAAATGGATTGAATCCAAAGGAACTCGAAAACTTTGAAGACAACACACGCAATCTCTAAGTCATTCAATTTCGAGAAAGAGATTGAGATAGAGATTGAGATAATTTATTAATGTTATTAATATCTGCCAACATCCTTATACCATTCTACCCACTTTGGTATTGGATACCGACCAACTCGATGTAATGACCATATTGACTTGTTGATTATTGTTGGATGCTTGTTAATCGCTTTGGCAATGTCATCATACTTTGGATATTCTTTGTCCAATCCAATGATGTAAAGATATTGTAGACTGGTATTTGATTGTATCTCTTCAATAAATTGTTCAACCATTGATGATGGCGTGTAGAAATCAATGTACAATGTCAATGAACATCGTGTATGTATGTTCAATTCGATGATACTTGATATCCATCCACCAACAACTATGTTGTTCACTTGATTGAGTGATTGAATGGCTTGCTGAGTGCTTGATTGCAGGTTGATCACGTGCATGATGAGTGAGTCCAGAGGTCGAGTGATGGGAATGTCAAACACTTCAAACCCAAGACTTAGATGTTTGATTGAGCAAGTTGATGGCGCCTGAAGTAGGTATTTCCTCAGTTCAAGGCTCACTGGTATATCCACTTTGAACTTCTTGATGATACTGGCCTGCTTGAGATAGGCCAGACAGGGCTCAGAGAACAGTACTTGTTCCTCCCGGTCAAAGTTGAACACCAGTGACTCCAACTCTGTGAGCTTGGGAAGCTCAGTGAATAGGGCACTGAACTGTATCTCCTCGTCTCCTTTGCTAATACAGATGCCAAGCGATTGGAGATCACTAAAGATCGGGTGGAAGATGAATGGTCGCAGTTTATCAAACACATCCTGTTCCGCATATTTCATGCATAATCTCAACTTCTTGATGCCTAGCTGATCTTGTTTGGGGCATGACATGGCCATGGCCATACGTGTGACGATCTTCTCCATTGCTGGTATGTCAGTGTCAGGTTCCAAGATGATGGTGAGTGATGTCAACGAGTCCAGCTGTGTGCAGAACCTGGTGATGTACTCGATGAACGGTGCAGGGGCCATCAGTGTATGCAGTGAGCTGCCAAACAGTCCAGATGACAACTCGTGCTTGTATAGCTTCAGCATCATTGTATGAGCGACACCACTAATCGTCAAGGATGTTATCTTTGATCGATGATATTGGAAGTATTGGAATGATTCCATACTTTGATCATCACTCCTATCGATATGTTTATGGTGGTGGATAAAGTCAACTAGTGATATGGCCGACTTGATGACGAGACGATCGTTGAATCTCTTGCTGATGTATTGGTGCCACTTCTTGGAGACCAGCGACAATGACTGACACCATCGCCACAGGTACTCGCTACGGGAGCAAGCCCCACACAGAATGCCAATGATGATGCCTAGCATGATGGTGTCAGGCAGTGGCGAGCATAGGTGTGCCAATGGCGTTGGCAGCTCAGCGCTCGATGCGAAAGTACCAAGAGCGCGACTATAACTCCTACCTGAAGTCTTCAACATGGCCTTCACATCAGGCCTAACGTACGTGGGTCCACTGTACAATATGGTTGTTTTCGTGTCAATCGTCAATGTATTGAGATATCTGGCATTAGGCGACTGTGTCTGGGCCTGTGCATCGCTCGCCGTCGACACCTTGTTCCACTTGTCCATGAATGTTTCGCGCCATTGGACGACAGTGGGCTCGATAAACTGCGCCAATGAAGCTGGATACATGAATTGGAACAGTGGGGCTGACAAATTGCTCAAAGGTCCTGATGAGGTGATGCTGTACGTGACGTTGGCCGTCACCGACACTACCTCTGCGCCATCGAGACAACTTGTTGACCAATCACCATGATTGCAGAATAGTATTGGGAAGCCGCTGATGTATCCGCTGAACATCACTGGATAGACTTTGGTTGGGTGTATGTCTGGATCAGCACCCTCGACATCATCCAACGCCAACTTCTCAATCGCTGAACCTGCTGGTGAGTGTCTCAATATCTGACGAACCAATGATGCCATGAACTTGAGTTCCCTAACATGTTCCGAAGAGTGGCAACACATTGTTGGAGCGCGGCCACTTGTGATATCAACAAACAACTTTGAAGAGAATGTGTCATTTGCGTGCTACCTTATCCACTACAAATATTATCTTTGAATAAAGATTGAGAACAAAGTAATCACTCTTGATTGATTTATTGAGTGAGTGTGTGAGTGAGTGGTGGAATAGTTCCAAAGGGGTGGGTGAGTCACTCAATCAAGTACCAAGTGATATGATGTGATGTGATGTGATCATACATACTGACAAATGAGGTCCATCCACTTTTACAGCATCAACTATCTTCAGATCAAGTGCAGCCTTGACATGTTTTAGAGGTTGTCTTATTGGCCTTACTTTTATTCTCACCATTCCTATATTTATTCATATTATTATAACAAGGGAAGTTATTAAGATTAGATTAAAATGTGATCATTGAGTCCTTTTTGATCAACAAAAATATCCCAAAAAAGACGAGCCCTTTCATATCCATTATCTTTATTTAATTATACCTATCAATATCCATATGCCATTCTACCCACTTTGGTTTTGGAGACGGACTACGATGTAGTGACCATATAGACTTGTTGATGATTGTTGGATGCTTGTTAATGGCCAGAGCAATGTCATCGTACTTTGGATGTTCTTTGTCCAATCCAATGATGTAGAGATATTGTAGACTGGTATTTGATTGTATCCCTTCAATAATTTGTTTAACTTTTGATGAAGAGTGGTAGTGATCAATGTACAATGTCAATGAACATCTTGTATGTACGTTCAATGCAATGATACTTGGCATCCATTCACTAACAACAATGTTGCTCACTTGATTGAGTGATTGAATGACCTGTGGAGTGCTTGATTTTAGACTCATCACGTGCATGATGAGTGAGTCCAGAGGTCGAGTGATGGGAATGTCAAACACTTCAAACCCAAGACTTAGATGTTTGATTGAGCATGTCGATGGTGGCGCCTGAAGTAGGTATTGCCTCAGTTCAACGCTCACTTCTGTGTCTATTTTGAACTTCTTGAGTGTACTGGCCTGCTTGAGATAGGCCAGACAGGGCTCAGAGAACAGTACTTGTTCCTCCCGGTCAAAGTTGAACACCAGTGACTCCAACTTGGTGAGCTTGGGAAGCTCAGTGAACAGGTCATTAAACTCTATCTTCTCTCCATACTGGATGAAGATACCAAGCGATTGGAGATCACTAAAGATCGGGTGGAAGATGAACGGTCGCAATCTTACAAACACATCCGTTTCCGCAGACTCCATGCACAGTCTCAGCTTCTTGATTCGCGTCTGATTGTTTTGGTTGGACATTGCTGCATCAAGACGTGTGGCGATCTTCTCCATTGCCGGCAAGTCAGTGTCAGAGTCCAAAGTGATGGTGAGTGATGTCAACGAGTCCAGCTGTGTGCAGAACCTGGTGATGTACTCGATGAATGATGCACATGCCATCAGTGTTTGCAACGAGCTGCCAAGCAGTCCAGATGACAACTCGTGCTTATGTAGCTTCAGTATCATCGTATAATCGACACCTCTAACTGCCAAGGATGTAATCTTTGATCGATGATATTGGAAATGATGACGGAATGGTTCCACCCTTCCATCATCACTCCGATCAAAGTGGTGGTCCAAAAAGTCAACAAGTGATTTGGCCGACTTGATGACGAGATGATCATTGAATCTTGTGCTGATGTATTGGTGCCACTTCTTGGAGACGAGCGAGAGTGACAGACGCCACCGCCACAGGTAATTGCTTCGGGAACACGCCCGACACAGCATGCCAACGATGATACCAAACATGATTGTGTCAGGCAGTGGCGAACATTGGTGTGCCAATGGCGGTGGCAGCTCAGCACTGGATACGAAAGTACCAAACACTCCATTATAGTTGACATCCTGAGCCTTCCACTTGGAATTCATATCAGGCCTCCTGATATACATGGGTCCCTTGCCCAATGTGATGGTCCTTGAGTCAATAGATAATGTCTCGATATAAATGGGGTTGGACTTTGGCGTCTTCTTTGACTTTGGGGCCTGGGCATCGCTTGCCTTCGAAACTTTGTTCCAGTTGTCCATGAATATTTCGCGCCATTGGACGACAGTGGGCTCGATAAACTGCGCCAATGAAGCTGGATACATGAATTGGAAAAGTTTTGCTGCCTCTTTTTCCAGAGTTGGTGACTCGTCTTCCTCATCAGAAGACGTGGGATTGGTGATGTTGTACGTGACGTTGGCCGTCACCGACACTACCTTTGCGCCATCGAGACAACTTGTTGACCAATCACCATGATTGCAGAATAGTATTGGGTAGCCATTGATGTACCCGCTGAACATCACTGGATAGACTTTGGTTGGGTGTATGTCTGGATCAGCACCCTCGACATCATCCAACGCCAACTTCTCAATCACTTCACCAGGTGAGGTTCTCAATATTTGACGAATCAATGATGCCATGAACTTGAGTTCCCTAACATGTTCCGAAGAGTGGCAACACATTGTTGGAGCGCGGCCACTTGTGATATCAACAAACAACTTTGAAGAGAATGTGTCATTTGCAATATCATTCACGGCTCGCATATCCAGTGCAGCCTTGTCAACTACAAACATTATATTTGTATATAGTTTCAACATGATGTATTGTCCCTAAATGAGTGAGCATGGGGTAATTGATAGATTGATTGATTGAGTGATTGAGTGGTGGTGGGATAGTTCCATGGTGTGAGTTAGTCACTCACTCAATCAAGTACCAAGTGATGTGATGTGATGTGATGTGATGTAATGATTAACATACTGTAGAATGAAGTTCATCGACTTTTACTGCATCTACTATCTTCACATCTAGTGCAGCCTTGACATGTTTTGGAAGTTGTTTATATGATGGTCTTGCAGTTGCCTTTGTTCTCGCCATCATATATATTTATATTTGCTTTTCAAACAAATAATAACAAGGGAAGTAAATAAGATTAAATTACAAACCATCATATTATATTGTGATGAGGTCAAGAGGCTAATGTGTGATCAATTGGAGTTGCGTTTATTAAAATCTATTTGGAAAGTTCATTTCCATTTTTGATCAGTCACATCTCAGGTCCAATGTTCAATCATTCATTAAAACTAATAGTACATTGATAAAGTTATAACAAACATAGAAAGATAGATAGATAAGACATGTCTATGCATATTCCTCCTTCAGCGATGGCTGTTGGACAACAGTTACATCAACAACAGCAACAACAACAGCAGCAACAGTTGGCAACAGAGGACACTTTGAAAGAGTTGTTATACAAGATTGAAACAATAGCATTGAAGAATACAAAGGTGCGAGAATGTCTAGACCTACTCAAACAACTCTATCGCATTGCCATCAACTACAACTCCCTAATGGCTGACTATCATACCAATGAACAAAAGGCACTCAAGGTCAATCCAAGCTTTGTTGAGAAGTTGTAAGTTGTTGCTCAAAGTGCAATGATGGCACGGGTGAGTGGACTCGAACCAAACCAAGCATGGTCATACTGACATTCATTCAATCATTGGCACATGACCAGGACTACATTGATCATTGATCCAAACACACCATACAAGGTCAAGATACTCTCATTGTCCATCATTGCCAAGATATCAGAGAGTGAGCCACAACTACTTTATAAGAAGTAAGTGTTTGATTGATTCGGAAATGGATGGAATGATCCCATACTGATGACCCCTCACCCTCCCCCTCCCCCACTGGAATGATCCCAACCTCTCCCCACACACACACATGTAGCCTCAAGACATTCGAAAGCAAGGTGTTGTCATTGTTACTGTCACTATTGATATCGACTGCTAATAACACAGGTGGACAATCATCTTTGTTTGTTGGAAACATTCCATTGATTGTACAATCAATATCAATGCAGGACCCTGTTTTGAGACCTTCTTCCATGCCATCACTTCTATTATGTGCTCGACACTTCTCAGACTCGATCACTGCCAGCCAAAWTCAAATCGATCGAGTCACAACTTGGTCAATGTCTATCACATGCCTCCCTAGTCTCTGATCAGAAGCAATCTGCAGGATGTAAGACTCACTCATTCACTCAATCAATCCAATCAATCATAACTAACCTAACACACTCACAGTCTTTAAGATTGGAAGCAGCTCAACAGCCGCACCAGTCACTGAGCTGGATGGATCAGTATCGATTGAGTTCTTCACAGTATTGAATAATGCACAGGTCTACACCGAGGACCAATCATTCAACATATATTCATTCAGTTTGTTATATTCATGGCTCACAAGTCTTTACAAGCAGCCAGCGACAGAGCAGACACTCAAGTTCACAGATTCTCCATCATCGTCATCACCCGTCATCACTTCACAGTCGACTTCAACTTCTTTGGACTCAGATGCAGGAGTTGCCACAACACGCCAACTAAGTGCCAACTTCCAATCGACAATAGTATCATATTGTCTGAGGATCATTGATCAGTCCAAGCTGAAGCCCGTGGGCGAAGGTGGCAAGCCGGTAGTTGGCGAGACAGACAACTTGTCAGTGATTGCACTGTTGGAGTCTGTGCGCATACTTGACTTTCTATGCTGTCTGGACATCAACCTCGTTCCAAAGATCTTCCCCACTGTACAGAAGGCATACCAACTCCATCTACCATCAAGTCGCACAACCAACGCCAACTCTGGTCACGTCCTTCTCGCACTCCTCCAATTCTTTGTCAATCATAGTCACACCCTAATCTATGATCCAGAGCCATTGTTCCGTGCATACTTCCAGACCTACCTTCCAAGAACATGTAAGTAGTTATTGATTGAGTGTTGGATTGGAATTATTCCTTCCCATAAATTAACACTTTGCCCCACACCATCGATCAATCAAGATATGAACTCATTCGTGGCATTCGAGACACTCAACTTCTGTATCAAGAACAAGGACAACTTACTTAAAGACACCAATGTGTTTGGATTGTACTTCCCTCCCATCTTCAAGTGTCTGGCATGGTTCCCTCACAGCCACATTGCGTAAGTACTCACTGATCAACCCAACCCACAAGTCCATGTACTAATCAATCAATCAAACATAGTGAGTTCTCAGAGTTATTACCATCATTGATATCACCATCAACTTATATTGAGGTGTTCCATCTGTTGCTGGACTTGCCTCTGTTGACTTCGTCGATGGAGTCGGTGTTGGTCGAGCAGAGGAAGTACGCGTCGATGGGTGGCGTGGACGTTGGCGATGTGAATGACACGGCCTGGAGCGAATACCGTGTACTGTACAATTATCTGTTGCGAAATGAGAGTGGCGTCAACATCAACTTTTGGTCGTCCACCACCCTGCCCCTGCTTTACCAGTTCAGCAAGAAGACACCGACCACACCACGCACCATTGGCGCATGCGAGCTCGTGCCCTCGCTGCTACACATCTACTTTGACGTGCTGCTTGGCTATGGCGACCGATCGGTGTTTGTCGCGCTGCTGCCAGTGCTGCTGGAGCGCATCGATCAAACATTCCCATTCGAGCCCTATCAAACGGCGATCAAGGAGACATTGATTGGCGAGCTGCAGTCGGTTTTCAATCGACACCCGTCACTGGTGGTCAGCGAGCGTGACCTGTTGATCTCGATGGTCACAGAGGGCCGCGCTAACGCCGACGTTGTCACCGTGCTCTGCTGGATCATTGGCGAGTACGCGTCCACATCGATCTGCCCCGAGATCAACTCGGTGATCTTCAACGACTATCACGAGGCGCTGGAATTGATCGCATACGAGAAGATCAATCTGATCAAGATGGAGTCGCTGTCGGGCGCAACCAGCTCGTCGCTCACGCCAGGCATGGCCAACCAGCTACAGATGACACGCGATGCGTCCGTGCTGACAGGCACGTCGTCGGCCATGTCCATGGAGTCGGCCAACATCATGCTCATCCTAACTAGCGCGCTGACCAAGATCGCGTCGCGATGGCACGAGGCCACCAGTCGTGTGATACTCTGCCTGCTCAAGATACTGAGCTATCATCAATACTTTGATGCACAGGTGATATCACGTGCCAATGAGTGTATATCATTGTTGAAGTTCCCTAGCTTTGCCGGAGCGGTCTATGACTGTGCTCCATTATCCAATCGATCGACCTACACCTCATCAATCAGTCACGACAATCACTCCTCGCTCTCCTTCCTCCTGCACGACCCAACCAAAGCCTATCTCACAACCAATCCAATCCATCCCTATACCCTATCCAACCCAAACACTTCACATAATCAACATCAACATCAACATCAATCAAATGATCGTGAGCGTGATCGTGATCAATCAATCATCAAACAGTAAAACACATTGGAACTTTGTTCATCATGTCAGTTCCATTCCGACACATCCTCGCTATGTGGCAATATTATGTCTTGACTTGGGCCAGATACCTTCTTCATGCCAATTCCAAAAGAGGCAATAGCCTGGAACGTCTCCATTATGAAGTCCAACAGTCTTCAACCCCACCACGCGCACCACACAATGCGTGTCATTCTCAAAATCATTCTAAAGTTTGTAGAATGCTTTTGCAAGTTGTTCATGAATCACCCACCCCACTCACCCAAACGATCTTCAACCCCCACCATTGTCCAACACGAATTCCATCGACTTCCAGCCTATCCAATCAATCCAGTGACCATTCATTATTTATATTCATTCAACATCATATCCTTAAATCATCAAACAAACAAACAATTAATAATTCAATCAAATATCTAAACAAACAATTATTCAATCAATCATTCAATCAAATACAATAATAATAATGTCAACTTCAACATCAAAAACAATTATCTTTGAACAATTTGGACAATCAGATGTACTAAAGGTTAAGGAGGTACCTGTTCCAAGTGTTGGTGATGGTCAGGTTAGAGTCAAGGTCGCAGCAGTTGGTCTGAACAGAGCAGAGGCATTGATTAGAGCTGGTATATTCTTTGAGAAGCCAACATTGCCAAGTGGAATTGGATATGAAGGAGCAGGCACAGTCGAGGCAATTGGCAAGGGTGTTACAAAGTTCAAGGTTGGTGATCGTGTCGTTGTAATACCAACTGCCAGAATATCACCATCCTCGACGACCAACTCGGAACACATCGTCTTCCCTGAGAACCTACTCGCGCCAATCCCCGCCAATCAATCATTCGCTGACGCCGCTGCCACCTGGACTGCATACCTCACAGCATATTTTGCCATCTATGAGTATGGCATCACGATCAAGAGCACCGACACTGTGGTCATCACCGCGGCCAGCAGCTCAGTTGCCCTGGCATTTATCCACTATGTCAAATCATTTGGAGCGACTGTCATTGCCACGAGCCGAACAAATGCAAAGAAAGATCAGATCATTGCCCAGGGTGCCGATCACTTCATCGCGACTGGCGAGGAGGACCTGGTCAAACGTATTAGAGAGTTGACCAAGGGTGCTGGTGCTAACTTGTTCTTGGACCCCGTGGGCGGCGCTCAGCTCGAGAAGTTGGTCTTTGCCGCAGCCTATGAAGCATCATTCATCATCTATGGTACATTGTCCCGCGAGCCAGCTGTACTGCCTGTTGGCGCCACCATTGGCAATCACTTGACCATCAAAGGATATAGTGTTTTATCATTCTATCAGAACCCACAAGCAGTTGAACGTGCTCAACAATTCATCACCAAGTTCATCGCCACCCACAAGGTACCATCCATTGTTGGACAGGTCCTAAAAGGAATTGAATCGATTCCAGCTGGACACATGATCCTTGACTCTGCCGACCTCTTTGGTAAAGTGATCGTCGAGTTCTAGACCCTCTCCAATTCATGTATACATCATCCATCCTTCAAATATTTAATTTAATAAATCATCACAATATGTTGATCAATCAATCATCAATCAATTACAACTTATAATCATTTAATCGATCATATATTACGTAGTTCCAATACGTACGTACCGATTTCTTTTTTTTATGATTGTGTGAGTGCGTGATCATGATTCAGTGCACACAGTGGGGGTATCAAACCACGCTTACCCACACACCCCAACACTAAAAGAAATCGAGCTAGGTGAAAGTAATCAATCCACACATTAAAACATCACTTCCCATCTTCTTTGCTATGCGACACAATACTTGTTCCAAGGAAGGATCAACAACAACAACATCATAGTGTTGTAGGTCTGTCCCTGAAACCCAAAGGTTGACTCAATCAATCAATCACATAGTTATACAATCCATCAATCAAACATATAATCATGCCTGAACTACAACTACAACAACAACAACATAATATGTCACTTCCTCATATTATAATTAAACATATACTTTCATTCTTACCCTCAAATATTGATAGAGTATGCATGTTGTTGACATGTAAGGAATGGTTCCGTAATGCAGATAGTATACTACAGTTAAACAATACACATTTGCCAAGTCTATTGACTTATAGACAGCCAAACAACATCAACTTTCAATCATTCCGATCATCCATCCACAAGTCAATGATGCGCAAAGTGCCCATCATCCAATGTATCACAACAAAAAGTGACCCAATCCAACACAGCCATCTCTACTTTGATCACGTGGTAAACATTGGTATGTGTCTAATCCATCACTCAATCGCTGGAACTATTCCAATCAATCAATCACATACTAATCCACATCCAACAGATGATGATGAGGAAGATGATGAACAGGATATGATGGACTGCCCACCTGATGAAGCAGCTGTCCCAGACCTACCAACTGCAACATACGTGGTGTTTAGTGATACATTCGATCAATCATTGGCCATACCAAGGATTCAATCATTGTTTCCACGTACATTAACACATCTATTCTTTGGCGAACTGTTCAATCAGAGAATACTCAAAGGTGACATACCAAACACGGTATCACATCTTGAGTTTGGCGATTGCTTCAATCAGCCCATCGCGCTCAATACCATCCCCAGCTCAGTGCGCCAGATCCAGTTCAAGAACAACTTTAATCAACAGTTGCAGGTCGGTGCCATCCCCAACACCGTCACACATCTGTTGCTGGGCCATCGATCGCACTACTCATCGTACAACCAGCCAATCATCCCTGGATCCATCCCCAACTCGGTCACATGTCTGGAGTTTGGCCTCGAGTTCAACCAGCCCCTCCCGCCACACGTCCTGCCCGCCTCAATCACACGACTTAAGTTTGGCGACATGTTTAATCAACCATTGCTGCCTGGATCCATCCCAGCGAGCGTCACTCATCTCAGCTTCAGCGGCGAGTTCAACCAGCCACTCGTGGCGGGCTTGTTACCAAAGTCACTAAGGCGTCTAAGACTGGGCGAGATGTTTAGCCAACCACTACCAAGCGGTGTCCTGCCGACGGGACTCACGCGTCTTGCGCTTGGAAACATGGTCCCATTCAATGAGTTGGAGGTACCATCGTCTGTGGAGCACATCGTGATGGATTGCGCCAATCTGTTTGACATGTCTCCATTGTCTGGCGTGAGATACCTTAGAATGAGTCAACTGTCTTCCGATGCTGCCAATCATCGTCTACCTCCAAATCTCAAACATTTGGTACTCACCGAAGCATTATCAATCACTTCGCCAATCCCCGACTCAGTGACCAACCTCGAACTTGGCTTCCTTTTTGATGGCGCACTGACCCCTGGCAGTCTGCCCGCCAGCCTTGAGACCCTGTCTCTTGGCGCCAACTACAACCAACCGATACCAGTCGGTGCCCTGCCCAGTGGCCTGCGAACCATCATCTTTGGCCAACGATTCAATCAACCGATTGAGGCCGGCTCCATCCCAGCATCAGTCACCAGCATTGAGTTTGGCGACAACTTCTCTCAGACACTCGATACCAATTGGTTGGCATCGTGTACAAGTCTAAAGAGAGTCAAGTTAGGTCGCAAGTACAACCAGTCCATACAATTCAATCAACTTCCAACAACACTTACACACATTACAAGTGTAAAGAATGAGCGACAACATAACCAGTCCACCTATATCCGACATGGCAACGACAGCTTCATCGTCCTAAATGAGCAGTTACTTGGAGGAGGCTTCATTGACTCATCCAAGCTCAATCAACTGTTCACAACATCCTTGGAATGAATAAATAATACATGTCCAATTGATTTGAAAGAATGCGAGGGCAAGGGTTTGTTTTCAAAACAAGACGAAACACGAATGAATGACATTTACAAGTTAATGTCAAAGAGATAGAGATAGATAAAGAGATAATATGGCATCAACAGCAGCAACAACAGTATACTCAAGCAAAGGATGTTTACAATTATATCGTGATATGATCAGAGCTGCAAGATTACTTATGTTTGATGCATCGAGAGCAGATAGATCACTGTCTACATTCGCAGGACGATCGATTCGTCAACGATTCAGAGACAACAAGAATGTAGTGGACAACACAATGAAGAAGATACACTATCAAAAGGCTATCGAGGAGTTCTCACATATGAAGTCATTGATCGAGAATCAAAGTATTACAAAGGTATATACATATACGCTCACTCATTCATTCATATTCGCTCATTCATTCATACTCACTCATTTATTCACTTTGTTGATCATTCAGTATCCATGCTCAATTAGAATCATACCAGAGGTTGTACAGAAATCAAAGATACTGCTATCGAGTACATCACAAGACAGAATGAAGAAGAAGAAGTGGGGATTCATGGATCGTCTGATGGTCGTCTTTACAAAGCAATGATCGATCAAATAACAAAACAGCAGTACTACTATTTAGCAATCAACAACAATCAGTGCACTCAATCACTCGCTCATCACTGATACAAGGTCACTGATTGATTTCTCAAGGAAAGATTCCTTGTGTTTGTTTGCAAGGACATGGTGATCGATCACGGGATTGTGTAAAGCACAAACTATCTCCCCCGCACCAGGATGTCATAAATGACACGATTTACGCCAGTGTCAAAGAGTGGATGGCCCGAGTGCCACTCACTACACTGCACCTGGTGCTGTCAACTTGGTCCTCCTGGGTCTGTCCGACAACCTCCACACATGTCAATCAATCAATTGATTGATGTCAACAATATTATTGATAATATCGAAGTGGTAAGTGGTGTGTTGACTTGGTACAAAGTCGTGTCAAACGGCACAAGCACCAATAGTGTAGTGTAGTGAGTGGCAAACATCCCTTAATGGGTTCTAAACATAGTACTAAGCTGAATGAATGGACTGAATGACATGAAGTAAAAGAGTGATTGAACATAATGAATATTAGAATGAATGATTGAATTAAGGTCTTTGGTGTAAATATTGCCCATCTTTGGTACTTTGGAAACATTTGGGGTCACCTGCGTATTGAAGTGATGAAGTGATGTGAAGCGAATCACAATAATATTATTAGATACCAAGTTAAATTATAATATCTTTGAAAGGACACGAGGATGTGTATACATGTACAAATGTTAGTAAACTATTCCAGCTCCAATACTTGATTGTGTATCGTCCACTAATCCAAACTGATCATTATTTATACCAAGTCGACTAAAACAATCATTAAATTATCCAATCAAACAAATAATCAATCAACTTACAATCTACAAATATACAAATAATGGTATGTATCCAACAACACATATTCTTTGGAACAAGAGTATTATATTAACATTTGGAATGATTCCAACTTTATATAGTCTGACGCACAAATCGCAAGATACACTGAGGCCTTCAAGCAGGCAGATAAGGATGGAAATGGAAGTGTTACCGCTGATGAGTTGGCACCATTCTTGAGATCACTTGGCCAGAACCCATCTGATGCTCAAATCTCATCAATGATTGGAGAGTTTGACGCTGATAAGAATGGAAGCATTGAGCTCCCAGAGTTCCTTGCCATGATGACCAAGTATGGACATTAATCAACCCGTCATTCCTTCGTCCTCACTCTTTCATTAATTCAATCAATCATATATATTAAATAAATAAAGTGATTAGTATCACTTTTGTATAACTTCCAGATTATTGCTATTGGGACAACTTTGTGATCAGACACCAAAAAAAACGAAGATATTATTTTTTTGATGACCGATCACACATGGGCTGCATCTGATCCCATTTCTGATCCCACCCCTCTCTCTCATTTGATCACTCTCACTACACTCTTGCTCATCATTGTACTTAATTACTTATTATTATTATTATTATTACTATTATAACAATGTCCAATAATAGCAATAACGTCAACAAACTACCTGATAGACTACATGTTTTATTGGAGAATGGTGAACAGTTGTTGAGTCGACTTTATGTTAGCAGGGGTCTGTTGGGCGGCGCAAAGACTCGCCCACTGTTTCTCTCCGATGAGAAGGTGGGCCGTGCCATCAAGAACTTGATGTCCAAGTTCCCAGACTTCCCGGAGCTCGACAGGGTCCAGGGCGCGGACCTGATCACATCGCGCGCTAAACAGTACATGGAGGACTTGGAGCAGCACTACGAGACACTGGTCGACGCTTGTGATTGGAAGGAGGCCACATGCGCGCTCCTCCACGAGATCGCCAACAACACCCTGGCGCTCAAGTTCACCGCGTCCATCCAACTGTCGTCCAGGTTCATGGAGTTGGTCGTGCTCTTTGCCAAGCTGCACATGCTGCTGGCGCATCTGGCCGACCGCCGCACTGTCCTCGCCGTCTACGCGCGTCTCTTCCAGCACACGCGATCACAGGTGGAGCCCAACTACTCGCGACTATCACGCTGGATCATCGAGTCGGACCTGCCCGTCAAGCGCATCCAGGACGATCTCAAGGGTCTAAACGACGCCATTGGACACACACTACTCTCAGTCGAGGCCACATACTCCAAGCGCAGACTAATCACTCAGTTGCGTCGCGATGGCGCACTCAACCTCATTCTCAAGCCAGAGGACATTGCTCGTCCCATCCAGGATCAATACCGCACCGACCTGACCTTTGCCTCACGCGTCTACCAATGGGTCATCTTTGGATACCTCATCGCGCCTGGCGCACTCACCACCCCCAACACCATCGAACTCCTCAAGGCAGCCCTTTCCGAAGGCTTCAACCTACCCGTCTACAGAGAGATAGTAAGTGCCCCTGGGACAGGCAATCAACCACGTGACATGCTAACCCTCCCATCCCTCTCTGCCCCTGCCCCAACAACAACTACAGAGCTATGCTATTCATAATGAGTTCAGCGCATTGTTCAAGAACTATAAGAGCAAGACAGTGCAACTGCAGAAACAAAAGAAGATTATAAAGGATGCAGCACAGGCCTCAACACAGGACGCACCAAGAAGACATTATGAGAAGCGTATCTATCTTAGACAGGAGTTGGATGCTATGTGGAACCTGTTCAGAGACAAGCCATGTCTGCTAGCGCCCAAGATCAATGTGTTGCTGGCTGCACTCTCCATGGCCAAGGAAGAGGTACTGTGGTACTTCCGTCATCTTGACGCTGTTCCACCCGAGAAAGTCAAGAAGTACTACAACAAACAGAACGACATCATTGACAGACGCATCCCATCTCTCGTCAGTGTGATGACACACCTCGTAGACCTCGTTAGGATACACAAGAGCAGTAAGTTAGTTGGACGTGTTTCCATGTACAGGCGATCACTTGACATGACCTGACACCGTGTACATCAACAGCAATCCAGAACTATTATGTAGAATACATGGCTGGCGCAGACTCACTGGGACTGACAAGGGTGCTCACACCAATGATGATGCAGTCAGCTGGTCCACAGATCTCCAATCTATTATCAAACATCACTTATGAGTTGCAAAACATCTCGGTTGGCAGTGGCGCAGAGTATAACTTCAACTCGCTGCGTGACAATTGGTGCCGCACTGAGTACCTCCTCTTCTCCAGCTCGTGCCTTCTGCCCGAGTCCGAGTCAACACAGATCAGCAGCCGTCTCAACCTCATCTATATCCACTCAAAGAATGTCGATCAGCTGGACGCGATGCTCGAGGAATACTCATCACTGGTCAGCCTGTGGCCCTACAAGGAGCAGGTGGCCCAGGTGTTTGAACAGGTGATCAATGATGCCACCGACCAGCCAGCACAGGCCATGGTATTCTTGAAGCTCCTGGCACAGTTCCCATCGGGCGTTGCGACGCCCTTTTACCCCGAGGAGAAGGAGGCCATTGGCAAGGAGTGTGTGGACATGGCCACCAACTTCCTCAACAAGCTGTCATCGCGTATTGTGTCGGTGCTGTACTCGACCATGAACGCTCAGTACCAGAGCAACGAGCAGCAGCTCAGAGACGTCAACGCCGCATTCCCATTGCTGCAGAAGCGCAAGGATTGGAAGCCGCCCAAGGACTTTATCACGCCAGTCGAGCCAGGCTCAGAGTCGCAGTATCGCTCACGCGCAACTATCGAGCAGCTGCGTCTGCACGAGAAGAACATCTTCCAGCTATGCAACTCTCTCAACGAGTTCCTGGACATCACGATCTACGACCGCATCATCGTGCCGCGCGAGTTCCTGCGCGACCGTCTTGGTGCCATGCTCAAGCAGTACATGCGCCAGACGCTGGCTCCCACCGTGCCCACCGACCTGTCCACAACTATCAGGCCGGCCACATTTGAGAGCCAGCTTCAGGTGTTCCTGGGTGTGATGGTGATAGTCGAGAACTTTGTCGACATTGACATTGGTGATCTGATCCGCGAGACCCTGCTCGGCGAGTTCTACGCCAAGGTGATGGGCAAGGTGGGCCGCATCGACTGGTTCCCCGACGGAGAGATTGAGTATGGCGACTCGGCCATCCACTACTACACCAACTACTACGTCGACTTTGTCAAGAAGTCCACGCAGTTGGGCCACGTGTATTCACCAGGACGTCAGGGCTTCCTCTCGCGTCCAGGTATGCAGAACAAGGCAGAGGATCACAACGACTACACAGAGATAATGGCACTCACCAACACGATTGGCGCATATGGAGTCAAGCTGATCGAGCGTGAGCTACTTCGCACCGTGCTGGCCAGCGCCTCAAGCATCAAGGATATCCTTACGGCCAATCTGCCGCTGTTGGAGGAGTACGCCACATGCTTCCACAAGCCCAAGGGTGTCGACCACATCAAGCGATTCAAGCAGGCCGACATTGATAACTTTGTCACTCGTGCGATGATCATTGGTAATGCGCTCAGTCTGAGGTCGATGATGCGTCGCTCAGTCGATCAGAACAACCGTGAGGCCGTGCCCTACATCCAAAAGACCGTCGAGACGGGCTACGAAGAGTACAACCGCAACACATTCATGTTCCCCGAGTTCCTGGGCGTGGACGCTCTGGCGCTCGACGCCGGCCTCAACGTGGGCGTGGCCGATCAGTATCTCAAGGTGTTCCTGAAGAAGATATGCGCGGGCACTGACAACGACAGGAAGCTGTGGGACATGCTGCCCGTGATGTTTGCCGTGGCATTCAACAGCACTCAGTGGAAGGAGGCCATATTCCGTCCATCGATCGAGGGCTACAACAACAACATTCACGTGCTGGCCGTCACCATCAGTGATCTGCTCATCGCATTTGGTGCCATCAACAATGCCAGCGCCAACGAGGCTGACATAGTCAACAGCTTGCATCGCTTCCTAGAGATCTCGTCCGTTCACCTCTTGCGCATGTTCTCCTCGCATCAAAAACATTTGCCCAACGACCCAGCATCAGTATTGGTATTCCTGGACAAGGTAATATTTATATGGAATCTGATCACGTGACATCTGATCACGTGACATATCTGATATCATGTGAATACTTACCATATACAAAAACTAACTTATCATATAATCCATCAATCCATTCAGTTCACTGAGTACTGTCCATTGCTCAACAAGGATATGCTCGAGCAGTACCTTCCATACACATTGATCAGGAACATGTATAAGGATATCTACGAACTAAGAGTTGTCAAACAAGGTGATAACTCTGATAGCTTCTAAGTGAACTAGTTCATTGATATCGACATCTCATCATTGCCATGTAATAACCATATATGTAATATCATAACCCGCATAGACGTCCAACAGACGTCACCAGGATGTACCCTTCCTTCACCTGAATAAAAAACGACACTGGTGATGATCACTTTCCATTTTTGAATATCACGACTTATTACTATCTTGAAATGGATACCATCATCAGTCAACTTAATCTTACATCACAGGATAAGTTGGGACTCCTGATCTCTGGACTTGTTTTCCTAGTCTTCCTGGTCACTCACTTTGTCAAACCAAGTCTGGCTTTCCAATTCTCTTGTATTATTCAAGCTTGTAAGTTAAGTTCAAGGTTAGTTGCACATCAATCATCCCACCAGCCTACTTACTCATTCCCAATGAATGCCTCAGCCTGTGCTGGAATGACTATGGGCTTCACATTTGGAGGTGTCTCCAATTCATTTGCAGACATGACACAGGAACAACTGATTGATTCTGGATTTGCCTCATTGCTCCTTATCCTCTCTCTCGTCGCACTATACAACAATGCAAAGTATGCAAACGCCTCAGGTTTGATTGAATAGACCAATTCACTCACATGCTTCAACTCTATCACAAGGACACCATTGATCTTGGGCTACATTCTACATGGATGTTGGGATTATCTACATCATCACTCATCGTCTGTGCATATGGAAGCTGCCACTCCACTATGGTATCCACTATTATGTTGTTCATATGATATTGCAGTGGCTATGACCTACATCTTCACCAAATACCCATCTGATTCATCAAGAAACAAGGGAAAGACTCAATAGTAACCTCATGATCTGATCCTCCTTCAATCTTGATGTTCCTGGACAACCCAATATTTTTGGAATCAAATATCACTAGATCGCATGTCACGTGATCACAAGTCACGTGATCATATATCACGTGATGTCTTCCCATTACAATCCAATAGATGGACAATGACAAGTAAACAATATGTAATATGTGTCCAGATCATCAAACCACACACTTCTAGAATAAAAATGAGGCATGACTGATGATCACTTTGCCCTTTTTTGAACATCAGTGCAATCAATCTCAAGAGTGTCAACTTCAATTCAATTTGAGTATCTATCTCACTCATTTGTAAATTTACAAATATATATTAAACATAGATACACATAATACTTTCAAAATGGATGCAATTATTAGTCAACTTAATCTTACATCACAAGATTTGTTGGGACTCCAGATCTCAGGACTGGCATACGTAGTCTTCCTCATCACTCACTTTCTCAAGCCAAGACTTGCCTTCCAATTCTCATGTCTAATCCTTGCTGGTATGTATACAGACCTATTCAATGATCACGTGGGTCATACACTAACTATATCAATCAATCAATCAATCAATCAAATATGTTTAGTGTGTGCTGGATTGACTCAAGGATTTACATTCGGAGGAGTCTCCAATACCTTTGCAGACATGACACAAGAGCAGTTGTATGACTCTGGATTTGCCTCATTGCTCCTCATCATCACACTCATTGCGCTCTACAACAATGCAAAGTATGTTTCCACACTATGACCATTCACACACTCAATCAATCACTAACTCACCCATTCAATCAATAGGACACCATTGATCTTGGGATATATTCTTCATGGAGGTTGGGATTATCTTCACCACCATAGCTCGAGCATCCATATGGCCGCTGCCACTCCACTCTGGTATCCACTATTCTGTTGTTCATATGACTTGGCCGTGGCACTCACCTACGTCTTTGTCAGATACCCATCATCATCAGAGTCAAGAAGCAAGTCAAAGACACATTAATGTGTCCATTGGTCATCGGACCAAATTAGTAACTCATTCATTCAATCAATCACGTCAACACACTTAATGGGGTGACACAATCAATCAATCCGTTCATTCATTCATTCATTCATTCGTTCATTAATTAATAGTTATGATAAACATGTAGGTCCATAACTTGGAATATAAGTGGTATCCAATACGGAAGAGTACCTGTCGAACAGTTGTCACCATCTTAACCTTGGTGATGAATGAATCCACCCCAAGTGCACAATCATCCATCAAGTTTGATGATGTGTGTGTTCAATCAAGACTGACGAATGAGGCATCACCGTCTAAATTATGACTATTGGCGGTCTAGGTCTTTAGTATTTGTTTGTATGTTTGGTAGTCCATAGACTGTGGACGATGCCCCATTTCTTTCGTATTGACCTTTGCAAAAGGGCAAGGACAAAACTGACACTTTAGTTGTGTCAAAAATAACTGATCGTCGGCGTGGTTTGTGGACGATGTGGGGGTTTTTGATAGTATGTTTGAGGTCCACTGCTATTTTTGGTCCATCCATCCATCCCAATCGGAATGAATGAAGGAATGAATGAATCATAGGTTCATAGATAAGTAATGGTGTGTATAAAGTTTGGAGAATTATCAGCTACAATTTCGTTCATATAACCTGATGTGTTACCGTGCCGTCTCTCCAATCCATAAGAAGTAACAGCATCATCATAATCACTCTCATTATTGCTACTCCTCCTCCCCTTCCTTCACTACCTACTTTGAAAAGACGATTTCTTTCAGACTGACTAACTCAATAACTCACTTGTTGGAATTTGTCCCCAACAAGAGTCTCAAACATACCCCTAACTAAACCAAAGTATCTCCCTGAATACATCCATTCATTCCCAAGTCCTTCCCTCCTCCATCCCATCAATCATAGACAAAAAGGATTCTTTAATCTTCATCATTTCAGACACACACTCACCCAATCATTCAATCACTTAATCAATCACTCGATAAATTTAGACGAACGATCACTTCACCTCGCATTTATTATTATTATTATTATATTTATTCATATTTATTTATTTATTCAATAATTAATACCAAAGCCCATCAATCTAACAAACAAAGGACTATAGCGCGACTAGACCTTGGACTTGTGCGGCGGAGATTGAATTGCTGAATTTTCCACCACTGACCAATCAGAAGCAGGGTCGACCAAACATCGTTTCCAGACCTCCTCAAAGTAGATCACACAGGTCACAATATTATATTTATCATTATACGAATTACCCAAGACAAGACCATATTTGCAAAGAGTACGCGCCACAATATACCTAGATCATAATCTAATGATTGAATAGGGTGTGTGACTTACTGATTGATTGTTACCCTCCAAAGCACAGGACTGCTCCGAGACTCGTTGACCCGTCACGGATACACCCAACCAGCCATCCGGCCAAACCTTACCCAACAAACAAGGACAACTAGAACGTTCACGACAACCTACTTACCAACACACATCACATCGCATCGTCTTTTTGATCGTAATTTAAGTGTGTGTCGTCTGTGATTCAGAGGAACCGACCTCCAACCTCTCAGTCGACATCTTTGGGCCCAAAAGTAAAGTAAGTAAGTATTGTGTGTTCCAACTTTGGCCCATCCATCCATCAATCATTCCAATCCAATCACAAAACACATCAAACAACCACAACCGCAACCATACACACTCAAACACATTCATACATCTTTGTTTGTTTGATCAAACAAGTATCCAATAAGAGGGAATATAGAGTAAAGTTTAAGTTTGGTAAGCATTGCTTGACATAACCCTGCAAAGAGGTACTACAACAAATTTGGAACCAGAAGTGCCCCTGATGACATGAGGCCAAGCCTAAACAAGCTTCTGGACTTGCAACTTTGGATTTTTCTTTAATTTGGTGTCCTGTTGTGGGGGCTCACCCCATCGTGGCTTGCCGGATGGTCCAAGACTCCCAAGTCCTATCAAGATTGGGCCTTGATCCACAACAAAGCCCTGGCCCCACCGATCACCATCCCCCACCCCCCAATCACACTATACTATCATACACTCACACACTCACACACACACACATCCATCCACCTGATCAATCAGTCACCAAGTCTGTCAGATGGACACGGGTGCGATGTACGATATAGTAGTAAGCGCAACATCAAACAGCATTTATTGTTGTTTGTTTGTTGTCTAGCTTGTTTGATCAAACAGCACCAACACACAACACAAAGCAAGAGTTGTTGGAATCCAACTCATCTCACACGCACATCAGGTACCATTTATTTACGATCACAATCATTCATTCACTTTATTCACTTCATTCAACTGTCTCGACCAATGATTGATGTGTTATTGAAGTTAGTTGTAACCAGGAAAAATCAGGTGCCAAGCCTTTAGCTTGCTAGACATCAATAGAGAGAGTACGGCGCAGTCCTGTTCACGACCACCCCCACTCCCAGTCTGACAGTCAGTCAGTCAGTCAGTCAGGTCCACCTGTCCATCCATCCATCCAACCATCCGTCCATTCACCTGCCCCCTCCCCCTTTATTGTGGACCTTTGATTGACTAGTTGACTTTGAATGAATCAATCAATCAATCAACTCTTCCACTCACTCACGAAAGCGTTCACTCATTCATTATCACTCACTCACTCACTCATTCATTCATTCAGTCATACATTCACCACCCTCACATCACACCATCACATCACATGACCTCTCCAACACTCAACTTGACTAACTAACTCTAACTAATCGAACATTAAACCGCGGTTCCATTTGACCAAACAGGTAGTGATTTCCGAAAGACAAAGGTCCTGACCTCATTTCTCCATTTCCAAACCACTGGACACACACAAGAGGTATGATTATCCCTACCAATCACCATCAATCACACTTGACATCAGACATACAGACATACAGTTCATTGTTGTACAACTTAGGAGGTCATATATCTGTCCTATCCTCATCATCATTCATAGTCCATTTGTCCATTTGTCCTTTGGCAATGGATGTTCAATCAATCGATCGATCGATCACATTAATGTATCGATTAATCAATCAATGATCTTGTCCTTGCCACGACATCAATTATAACCAAAATACCACATCATCCATCCATCATCCAACATGTCAATGATCATTTCATAACGACTGGCTATTTGTCAACTACACTCCCGCGCACTCACTCACCACCACTCACCCACCATCACATCTTACGGTCTACCAACCAACTCACTCATTCACACTCACACACTCACATTACTCCACTCACACTGTATTGGCAATGGATTGGATTGATTACCCGACATCCACATCCACATCCACATACCTCCACATCCATGTCCACACACATGATACATCGTCCGCCCCATATCCCGCATATTTATATCATTTATAATGCTTTATTACTAAAGACAACCAATGAAACTCCATATTATATCGATGAGACACTACAACAGCAATCACATCATCTATCTTTATCTCTACATGTTTGTTGTAATTGGTCCAATGGTACTAGTTATAACAACACACATTATCCACCACCATCCGGTTAAATATATCCATCCACCTGCCATGCCACGCCACGCCACACCACATTCATTCAATCATTCATTGGTCAGGCTACTGCATTCAAATTATAATTATATATTAATTAATGGCATCAGTCTGTCCATTAAGTGACGCGAATCACACCACTCGACCCACCACAAGTGGCAATTCATTCAATCAATCAATCACCCAAGTGTCAATCAATCAATCATTCATGTCATGTGTTAGTGTGAGTGTGAGTGGGGGGTTGATGATACATCGATTGGATTGGTGGTCCATGCCATGCCATGCCACGACGATGCCCTCAAATACAATCAATCAATCATATATTATAATATATAATATATAGCGGCGCTTGTTCGGGAAATAATAAATCAGAGTGATCAAGTGAAACGATCGCTGCTGGTGATAGGAAGGAAGGAATGAAGGAACGGTGGGAAGGACCCTTTGGCGTGTAGTGTCGTGTAGTGTCGTGTCGCATCGCGTCGGGTGCACTTGTGTGATTGGCTTGTGATTGGAATGCACCACCCACCCACCCGCCCGCCAAGACCTGGAGAAGGGAGTAGAGCAGAGCAGCAGTTACATTGATTGATTGGCTGACTGGCTGACTGGCTGACTGGCCTGGTCTAGTCTGGTCTGGTCTGGTATATCAATGCGCCCGCCCGACGTACACACACATATATGTTGATGTTTGTTTTTGTTAATAGTTTATCAAGGAAGTTACCAACATAAGATAAAGTAGCCGCTTGCTTGCTTGCTTTCTTCTCGTCAGTATTGAAGCCTGCCTTGTCTACCTACTTCCTCCCATCCACCTCATCCTTTCAATCAACTCACATCACTTCTCAATCATACATCATCATCATTCATTCATTGCAGTATATCAAAACTCATTCATTCATTTATTCAAACAATCATAATTCATTGTCACCTCTGTACATAATCCAACTCATTGACAATTTAGAACTAACATCTCTACATTCATTCTCTCATTCTCATTCTCACCAACTCTACACCTTTCTTCTAAACTCAACTCAATCACATCTGACATCCATCCTTCATTCATTCAGCCAGCCCCACATCTAAACAACAACCACCTAGTCTATCTATTTATCAACATCTTCAAACCCATTTATATATATACATCAACACACATTATTATTTATTATTATTTATTATTTATAATATATATTATATATTACGTGTTGTTAGTTGTCTAAACAACAAAGGGTTACATCAGAGTAGCGGACAATAACATAAAACACACACATATTTGGAAGGGGTTACGTGCAATCGAATAGAGCTCACACGACACGCAGACCTTGCTTCGCCCCGCAAATCACACTCACCATCATCCACCCATCCATCTATTCATCTCATACATACAATAACACGACAAGACGCGACCAATCCATCCAACACCCCCACCTAGCCTTATCGAACGGTTTGCCATATTTGACCTTGGACCTCACGAGGACAATCAAACCCCCAAGAACGACGCATCACCCCACACATCACACACTCTACAACAACTACACCCATCCATCAATCTATCCCCCCCAATATCACTCTAACTCAAACTAATCAATCACAGGCGGGACCAACAAGGCTCTCCATACGACCCTTGTTAATAAAATGAAAAATCACCATCACAACAACAACAACCTCAACAACAGCAACAACAAATAACAATAATACAACAAACAACGAAAGTAGTAGTAGTAGCATTAGTAGTAGACAGTATCCCAACATCCAGCAACAGTCTTCTTCTTCGTCATTGCCACATGTCAATAGCGGCAGCATTGGCAACGCTACTTCCACCTTAGGATCACCAACTACTTCACCAACACATACTCACTCGGCCATCGACGCCACTGCAGCAGCAGCAGCCGCCACCAATAAATCCTCCTCATCATCCTCCCCCTCCTCCGCCGCCGCTCACCATTTTGAGAGCAGCAGTCGACCTCCAAGCCTCTCGCCAGATCAGGCCGCTGCATCACAATACTATCAGCATCAACAGCAGCAACAACAACAGCATCATCAGCAACAGCAACAGCAACAACAGGTCAATCACCAAAACTACAACTATATTTTCCATCAGTCGCCGCACCAGACATCCGTCCAGGCGCCACCACTGAGCCAACAACACTTTTTCGCAGTACCCAAGCCGGCTGGACGCTCCTCTCCCGCGCCACTCTACCACCAGCTGCACCAGCAGCCTCTTCCCCATCTCCATCTCCATCATCAACAGCAGCAGCAGCAAATACATCAGCAGCAGCAACAGCAACAGCATCATTTGCAACAGGCCAAACATCATCATCTTTCACAACAACAACAACAACATCCATCGATTATAAACGACTTTGATATAACGACGACGACGAATAGCGCGATGGGTCCAATCCCAATACATTCTGGCTCCACACCAACGCCCTCGGGCGGCTCATCATCCAGCGGCAGTGGCGGCAGCAGTGGCAGCGGCAACTCCTCCGCCACTTCGTCAAATCAGCAACAGCCACAGCAGTTCGGCGGCCTCAACTCGTCGTATGGCCAGCTGAGCAGCCTGTTGAGCCACTCGCAGACAATGAACATCCAGCAAATCATCAACGCAAGCTCGACACATTACTACGATGATCAGCCCATCCCGACGCAACCGACCGCGTCACACTACGAGGTGTTCCAACCATTTGGTGGCTCTGGCGCGAGCGCGCAGCAGCACCATCAGCAGCAACAGCAGCATCATGGCGCGGACGGACCGACATCCACATCAACGACTTCAACGTCGTCCACCTCGACCACGTCGGGCGGCTCGTCGTCCTCGACCACGTCGACTCCACACACTACCAGCGCGTCGCATGGCGGCCACATGTTTGTGAGTCCATTCCTCTCACAGGTGACGCCCTCGAGCGACATCTCCTCGCCGTCGCCACCCACGTCCTCGGCGTCACATCACTCCTCACCGCTGCAGCAATTCTCGCCGCTCACATCGCCGTCGCATCCATCGGCATCGAGCTCCTCAGTACACCATCATCCACTGCATCACCATCACAGCCACCACCACTCGCCTCTGTCTCCACTGAGCTCGGCGTCACACCATCCGCTGCATCCACACCACCATCACTACCTGTCCAACCCCAACCTCAGCATGCCCGTGTCAGTGGCCATCAATTCCAGCAGTCCAAGCATGGCCAACAAGCGACTGAAGCGAGATTATGACCAGATCATCCCACGCGACGAGTGGGAGATCTACTACCCGCCCTCTGGCAAGCTCTACTCTCTGTACGATCAGAAGAATGACCTGTAAGTAGCCTGCCACCTGGCACACCGCAAATCAATCAAACAATCAATCAGTCAACTAACTTCCAACTTTGATCAAACGACTTAGGACTGGCGCGTATGGATTCAAGGTTAAGCGACTGGACAAGAACGTGCAGTACTCGGACTTGGACTCGGCGTGGATATTGTATCGCCAGAACCGTTTCCAGGTCGACTGCGACCTCACTGGCTGCCTGGAGTCGTGGAGCAACACCGATCGCTCCAATCTATTATATGTAAATAACGAGAGCAACACGCTCAATGAGGTGTCGGGCCTGTACTTCACGCTGTACGTGCTCAAGTTCTCCACGTCGCAGTCGACGCAGCACCCCAACGACCCGAACGAGCGCGTGCCCATCCATCAGCTGGGCAACTCGAGCGGCAAGAAGGACGGCCGTCTGCCCGTCGAGCCCTGTCCCGTGATCAAGGGCAAGGCCAACTGGGCCAAGCTGCAGTTTGGCTCGGCCACTGCCAACAATGCGCGCGTCCATCCCGACCACCCCAACCCCAACCAGCAGTTCTTCCGCATCGTTGTCACATTGAACGCCGTTATCGACACGTCCCTTCATACTCCAAATCCCGCGTTCCCACTGACCTCGTTCTCTGCGCCACCCTCGCCCTCGTCCCAGTTCTATCCACTTCAGTCCAAGATCTCGCCGCCACTGATTGTTCGCGGCCAGAACCCCGGCCGATTCCTCAGCCATGACAAGTCCAATAAGAAGGATGGTGCGAGCAAGAATAACAACAACAGTAGCGGTGGCGGCGGCAGCGGATCAGGTAGCAGCAGTGGCGGCGTTGGTGGATCGAGCAGCTCCGGATCCTCAGGCAAGTCAGGTACCGGCGGTGGCTCGGCCACAGGAGGCAGTATTGGACACCAAAACGCCAACACCAACACAAACAGCGATGCCAATGGAGATATCAACCTGGACGCCAATTTGGATGGCCTGGACGACGACTCGTTCGACCTGGATGAGGAGATGCTCCTGCTGGAGGAGTCGCTGAGCAATGATGATCTTGCGCAACCCATGAACATGGACAGCAACAACACGAGCGGCGAAGGAGATGACGATCTGCCAGCGCTGCTGCGATCCTCAGAGTCCTCGCTTCCACAAGACGAACTGTTTGACGACTGGCTTCCCCAGTCGCCCAGGTCCTCGCCCCCCCTCTCCCTGCCCTCGGACTCGAGCTTCAGCTTTGACTCCATCCACAAAACACCTCTCTCGCCCCCACCAACCACGGTGGCTGAGGCAACGGCAACAGCCGAGCGGTCACTGGCGCGTCCACAGACGCCACCCAGCGACACTGCCAACGCAGCCGAAGCGTCTGAACCAAAGCCTCAGGTAGCAGAGACTCAACAACAGGCTCAAGTTCAATCACAGAGCCAGTCAACATCCTCATTCCCTCCACCTCCTCCTCCTTCCTCCACTCAAACGTATCGTGGACCAATCAGCATTGACTGTGACGCGATATCACTCATCTCTTCCGAGCTCGCCCAAGATGTACATAACCTATCCCAATTGAGGCAACAGCAGCAACAGCAGCAACAGCAACAGCAACAGCAGCATCAACTCCGCCAATCCCAGCTGAGACAATCACAGCAGCAGCAACAGCAGCAGCAACAACAACAATTACGACAATCACAACAGCAGCACCAACTTCGACTTTCACAACAGCAACAACAACAACAGCAACAGGCAAGACCAGCTCCAGTCATGGGCGAGCCACTGTTCAAGACCGAGCCATGGTCCAAGCCACCCAACGTCAACGACGTCATATATACATACTCCAAGGTGGGCATCAACACGCCAAACCCAACACAGGCGTTGTCGGTCAATGGCAACGTGCTGATCACGGGTGATCTGCTCAAGCCATCGGACAAGCGCATCAAGTCCAACATCCAGCACAACCAATCCGACCACTGGGCCAAGATCGACAAGCTCAACATCTACGACTACGACCGCAAGAAGATGGTCGGCTACGACGCGCCCTCGTCCGGTGGCAAGCAGACGCAGCAGCAAAGCAACACGGTGCCAGAGGTTGGCTTTTTGGCGCAGGAGGTCCAACAGGCCATCCCCGCAGCCGTTACCGTGGCCGGCGAGGTCAAGCTGCAGGACGGCACCGTGGTGCCCAACCTGCTGGTGGTCAACGATCGCGTGCTACTCTTGGAGAACATTGGAGCCACGCAACAGATTGGACGCACACTCAAGAAGGAGCAAGACTACATTATCCAGATGGACAAGAAAGTGGACCAGGCGACAATGGGTAATGTCGTGGCGATGTTGGATGTTGAGCGTGGCAAGGAAGCTAACCATTGTGATCATCACGTGTTGTTGCAGATGGAAGACGCGAGCAGCATGCCCTGGTCAACAAGATCCAGGATGTTGTCAACTTTGTGCTCTCCGAGGAAGACCGCGATGCCAATCAAAACAGGAACTCTGTCGTATATTGCAGTCTGATGGGCATGGGTCATTGTTGGACATTGTAAGTTGACTTGGTTTGATTGATGAATTTTGGTCGCGGTCACGTGGTCAGATATCACTGTCATGTGATCGATCATGTGATCAGATAGTTTGTCCACGTGATCAGATATACTGACCAAACCTTAACCCTCCAATCAGGTTTGTGTTTGGATTCTTCGTACCTCTGTTCTGGCTGTTTGGATCCTTCTTCCTTTTCTCGCCCAGCAAAGTCAAGTGGGCTGGTGGCCTCGCCAACTTTATTACAACTATTGCCTTCTCATTTTTAGCGTTGATCATGTACCTCTACCTCAACACGATGGCCTGGATGATACTGTTCCCCTCACTGTCGGCCATTGGCACGCTCTGTCTGGTGGTTGTGGGCTTCTTCCGTCACAGGACATGGGAGCCCAAGAGCAACTACCTGCTCGAGCGCCTGAAGTTCATCCAGAAGGACGGCTACAACAACCTCAACGATCAACTGGATCAGATGCGTGTCGAGGGCACCGCCGAGGTGGTCGATCGCACCCCCATCGAGGATATGTATTCACCGACCTATGCCATCATGGATGGTGTCTGTCCAGATGACGACGACCACGACACGTGTGAGCATAGCGATGAGGAGCAAGGTCTGATCGCCGATCACGACCGCACCGTGCCCGTGCCCGCGCCCGCGCGCACCGCAACCACCATCCACCAACAGAAGGAGTACCAACAGTTGATGCAAGAGACGCCGCTCAACGCCTTGGCCAAGGAGTTCCGAGTTGTTTCCAAGGGTCACAAAAACAAGCAACAGTCGCCTTCTTTGCGAAACCATGGTGGTGACGCGGCGGGTTACGGTGAAGGTGTTGGGGTTGGGGCTTCCGCCAAGTCAAAAGACAACATGGACAAGCAGCAGCAAGTGATGAAGCCATTGGCCTCTGCTACTACTAGTGTAGGACTTACCAAGACACCAACCATTGTCAAGACGCAGATATTCACAACGACTACAACAACTACGACTACAACCATGGAGGAATAATAATAAAATGACACAAAACACAATCATACACTGCACATCAATCAATCAATCAATCAACCATTCACTCATTCAATTGATTGACTTGACCTTTTGTGCCACCTTTGGTCCAAGCAGCCCCGGTGTAAGTTGCAACCTTCCAAAGGATGTGTACTTGCATGCCCTTTAAAGGCAGAGTTATAAGGCCACACGAGACGGGTTGGTTCAAGTGACACCAACAACGATTATAATGACGATCACCTACCTACCTCCTTGTTAGTGTTTGGTGAAGGATGGTCTTGGACCTTGGACCCAAGTTGGGTAATTTTGTAACATGTTACCTTACTTTGATTGATTGTCTCTTGGTTTGATGACTAGACACATCGACCAAATTTATTAAATAATTTATAACTTTATAAGTAAAGAATTGATCTCTCGCTGATCTTAAAATAACCAGATTGAAATATCTAAAATTCGTTGACAGGGTTGTATTGTTGTTGGTGGTGGGTCAACAAACGAAGATTCATGATCTACGATCACCTCTTCAATCAATCAATCCAAACAATCAATCAATCAATCAATCATTCATGCACACCTCACCATCACCCCCAAACCATGGACCATTCAAGGATGTACATTCATCCACACACCAACTTTATCACCCATCCCATCAAATCACATGGTGGTCGCCCATTTGGGTCAAACGCACGATCCATCCGTTCATCAACTGCATCCAGTGACCCGTGGACTGGCCCATGCCACACCCCTCCCCAACGATCAAAAAAAAACAATGCCCAACAATAGCAACAACTGTTGTGGGTGGTGTTGGTGAGAATGAGTGTGGTGTATTCTTGCACAAGGAGATGTTTTCCAACCTCAATGTACATACAATCGATATGTCTTCAGACTCTTTGTCTGTCTCTTTGTCTGTTAGTTTTGTATTGTACTCTATGTGTGTCTCTTTGTTATTGTTGGTGTTGTTACTTCTCTCTTTTCAATTCTATTCAATACAAGTACATAATACACTTACACATACACATAATATATATATTATATATACTTACTTACTTAACGTCGGTCCATCAATCAACTGACACTTATCCGACGAACTTCCAAATTTGTATACATTCATTCATACCATCAGACGTTAAGACTCAAAGATAAAGAGAGAGAGACAGTTACAGTGATCATTCAATTCATAATTCATAATACATACATCATACATACATTCATACATACACATAAATATTACGATAGAGGAGGTGATCGATCGATTCACAAACACACAAACACGCACACATCTGTGTACCCTCCAACAATTCAACCTACAACTTATATCAGAGTGGTTGTTGATTGATAACGCCTGCTATCAACATTGCTACGCTACGCCCTCCGCTCTACTCTACTCCACTCCACGCCACGCCACGCCACGACACCTACCACCCAAGCGCCACACCACATCACCCCTTCCCCACGCACACATACACACACTCTCCAACCAATCACCACCAATCACCAACGAGTAGTAGGTGAAGACCATTGTCAACCGAGTCTGAGTCCCAGTTAGCCAGGTAGCCAGCAGCCAGTCCAGTCTATTCCAGTCCAGTCCGCCAGCCTCTCCTTCTCCATCATTTCTTCTTCTTTATTCACAAACACTCATCATCTTAATCTTTAAATCTTCATCTAGTTTTAAAGATATATGATAAGAGTGCACTGTATACTACAATAACTATCAATCAAACTAAATGTTGTCAATATTGATGTAATCTCAACTCAACATTGCAACAATCACTTCACCATCAATCCAAACGAAACGAAACGAACGAACGAACAAACACACTATACAACAAACAATGCCAACATACTCATCATCAACCACTGGAGATTACCTGGTGATAGTTTTCCTCTCGATCAGATTCACCATCCTGTTTATACTATTCATACTCAATGGCACGCAGACCATACTCGAATGGCGCTACCTCAAAAAGCACAACCGATCAATCAATCCACGTCTAATGACATTCCTGTCGATTTCACTATTTCCTCTGTGTAACTATCATTCAATCAATCAACTCTGGAACCATCCCAATCAATCACTAACATTCTTGATCATAATGATAATATAGTTAGAGGACTGGAACAACTTACATATTTATTGGTATACCCTAGGGTTGGGTATGGATCAGTGTCACTATTCCTTGGAGCTTATGGAACTTACTTTGAATTCACTGAATGGATATTCATTGGTTGCTTCTGGATGCAATTGTTGTACACATTCTTTGTATCCAACTCTGTGATTATGAAGAATTCACAACGTGTATGGTATAGCTCATGCGCATTGGCAATAGCCCTGCTCATATACACGATCGTCACGTCAATATTCTATTATGTCAATCCATCGGTGTTGGCCAGCTGGGAGACATTTGGCATGATCGCCTGGATTGTCCTGGTGGGCGTGTCAATCGCATTCAATGGCATGGCCCTGGTACGATTCATGAAGCGCCAGGAGAAGCGCATTCCCAAACTGGAGCACACGATACGCAACACATCTCGTCTGGCCGCCACACTCATCGTCATTGTCATCTGCATGCTCTCGATTATGATTGGCTTTGCCGTGGCCAACGTGCCCAAGTGGTCTGACTACATCTACGTCTCCAGGTTGCTGATCTCCATCATTGAGATCTCTCAGCTGGTCATCGTCATGAAGGCGCTGAGCGGCGACACACCAATCAACTACCTGCATTTCAAGCGAGTGAATGAGGATTCCTATCCCAGCTACAGCAGTAGCAATATGTCAAAGTCTGGCGGCGACGACCAGTACACGAGTGGCGTTGGCAACTCTAATAACCCGGCCTGTATCTCAGTGTCAATGGGCGAGGCGACATCAAGCAATTCAATCATGATGCAAGAACTGAGTAATTCTCCAAAGAGTGAATCATCCGATGTCGAAGCTCCTCCTCCATCCATCGTTGCAACGTGTGGCGGTGGTGGCGAAGGTCTACAAGAGTTACATCATCAGCAACAACAACTACAGCAACAATGTCAACAACAACAACAAGAACAAAAACCTCAATGTCAACTGCAAGAGCTGTCAGAGTGTTCTGAACAGCCAACAGTCAATATTCAATGTCATCAACATCTTCAGGCGACTATAATCGACATCAACATAGGTGGTCCCCTTCATCATTCCGATGGAAGCCAACATGGCACAAGCAGTGAATGAGTAAAAGCCAATCACTATTTGTATAATTTATCTCTATCTCTTAATTAATAGTATGGGTGGGTGGGGAGGGCTTGGAATTAATCCAGGGGACTTGATTTGGAATTCAAAATATTTTATCAAATATCAGCTGACCAATTCCAGTCACGTGATCAAAGTCAGCTGACATTATTCAATCACCTGATCAGTTTCAATAATACAAAACAATTTTTGGAATGTGTATTTGTACTTGTTTGGAACAAGTTATAACTATATTTTATTACAATATCATCGAGAAGAAGACTTAATTTAGAGATTGATACCAATGTCAAGGTCAATGTTGATCAGGTCATCAGCACAGTTGCACTTGTTGACACACTTTCCAGTGAATGGGTTGCAGGAGTCCTGGGTCTTGGGATTTCCATCATCACAGTTCTTTGGTGTGAAGATACACTTGCCATTGGCGCCACACGTGTCGATCGTGCACTTGTTGTTGTCATCACAGCACTTGTTCACGCAGCCAATCTTGCTGTCACAAGAGTCGCAAGTGTTGGGGTTGCCGTCGTCACAGTTGAGAGTGACGTTGCCACACAGACCAGTCGATTTGTTGCAAGTTGGCACGAGACACTTGTCGGCGTTACAGGTGTTGCATGTGCTGCACTTGACTGGAGTGTGGATACAGCCGGCGCCAATGCCGAGGAGACCCAGCGAACAGCTGTCGACGGTGCAAGGGTTGCCATCATCACATGACATTGGGGTCTGGACACATCCCTTGATTGGGTCACAGGTGGCGACGTGACAGGCATCACATGGCTTGCAGGTTACTGGCTTGTGGACACAACCTGTGGCGCAGTCGCAAGAGTCGGTAGTGCAGGCATTGCCATCATCACAGCTTATTGGCTTGTTGGAGCAGCCCATCTTGGGGTCACAGAAGGCGGCAGAACACTTGTCCTTTGGTGTGCAGGTAACGTTGGTGAAGACACATCCGCTGATTGGGTCACACTTGTCGTTGGTGCAGCAGTTGTTATCGTTACAGGCAATTGGCTTGTGGATGCAACCTGTGGCGCAGTCACATGAGTCGGCTGTGCAGGGGTTGCCATCATCACAGCTCAGTGGAGTCTGGATACATCCGGTGCTAGACGAGTTGCTGCATGTACCAACGCTGCACTTGTCCTTGGGAGGGCATGAGAGAAGGTCGTGGACACAGCCGGTAGTTGGGTTGCAACTATCCTTGGTGCAGGGGTTGCCATCATCACAAGAGATTGGTGTTTGAGTGCAGCCAGTTGAGCTGTTGCTGCACGAACCAATGTGGCAGGCATCTTGGTTGGGGCATGATGTTGGAGTGTGGATACATCCCCTATTGACATCACAAGAGTCCAGGGTGCAGGGGTTGTTATCATCACATGATACCTTGTTGTAGACACATCCGTTATTGGCGTCACACGAGTCGATTGTGCAGGCATTGTAGTCATCACAGGCGACTGCTTGGTAGACACATCCGTAGATCTTGTCACACGAGTCAATGGTGCAGGCATTGTGGTCATCGCAGCTGACGGATCTGAACTGGCATCCATTCTTGGCGTCACAGTAGTCATCAGTGCAGGCGTTGTAGTCATTGCAGTCGACTGGCTGATGTGAGCATCCAGTGGAGTTGCTACAAGAGTCGATTGTACAGGCATTGATGTCGTCACAGTTGATTGGCGTCTGAACACATCCAGTACGGTTGCTGCAGGATGCAGTGTGGCAGGCATCGGATGGGTTGCATGGAATGTTGACGAATGTGCATCCGATTGCTGGGTCACAGCCATCTTGAGTGCATGGGTCATTGTCATTGCAGCGCAGAGGGGTGAGCTGGCATCCGGTTGATGGGTCACAGGTGGCAAAGTTACACTTGTCCTCTCCGGCACATTTGATTGGAGTGTGGACACATCCAGAATTGGCGTCACAGGAATCAACGGTGCAGGAGTTGAAGTCGTCACAGCTGATGGGAGTTGTAGAGCATCCGGTCGAGTTGTCACATGATGAGTAGTGGCAGGCATCGGATGTGCAGCTGATTGGAGTGTAGATACATCCCAAATTAGAGTCACAGGCATCGGAAGTACATGCATTGTAATCATTGCACACTACTGGATTCTGAGTGCAGCCAGTGGATGGGTTGCAAGAGGGGGTGTGGCAGGCATCAGAGACGGTGCATGAGATTGGGGTGAATATGCAGCCAGTCGAGTTGCCACAGCTGTCATAGGTGCATGCATCATAGTCGTTACAAGTGATGGCCTGATGGACACAGCCAGTGCTGGTGCTACAACTGTCTTGTGTGCACATGTTATGGTCGTCACAATCGATCTTGGTGGTGGAGCATCCCTTGACTGGGTCACAAGTTCCAGTGCTGCAGGCATCTTGCGAAGTGCATTGGATTGGCACGAAGCGACATCCGCCCTGTGGGTCACAGTAGTCGTAGGTGCATGCATTGTAGTCGTCACATACAATGTTCTGGTAGTTACATCCAGTGGTTGGGTTGCAAGAGTCGACGGTACAGGCGTTGTAGTCATCACAGTTGACGTTGGTGTTGACGCAGCCAGTGGAGTTGCTACACGAGTCGATGGTGCAGGCGTTGCCGTCGTTACATGAGATGGGGGTCTGGACACAGCCGGTAGTGTTGCTACATGAGGCAAAGTAGCAGGCACTCTGGGCTTTGCATTCGATTGGAGTGTAGACACATCCCCTATTAGGATCACAGGAATCCGCTGTACAAGCATTGTTGTCGGAACATGAAATTGCACGTGGCTCACATCTACCATTCCAACAAACATTCTTTGTACAAGCATTGCTTCCTGGACCACAATCAGTATTGGATGTACATGCACTACCTTGTCCTAATTAATTGATTGTTAGTGGAATGATTCCTGATGTTGTTGTGGGGGTGATCAAGATTGATGAGGTACATACCTTTGGATAACTCAATTGAGCATCCAATAATAATAAATATTACCAATATGGTTTGGTACTTCATTGTTATAATAATATTAATACAGATATTTAAATATAATAATTATTTGTTTGTGTTATAATATATTAATTAATTAATTATGTTTTGGTTATTAATAATGAATGATCAAAAGGAGATCTTAAATAATTGATTGATTGATTGGGTTGAGTTGATTGAATGAATGATCATTTAAACCTACTTAAATATATATCTTGGCTTAATTAAAATATTGATTTGGGACTCCAAACAAACCAAGGTGGTAACCGAATGAGGAAAGGATATTGAGAGATAGGAGGGGCTGGTGTTGGGGAGGTGAACGGGTGTCGTTCACATCTACATGTACAACCTGGAAATCTCGTCTTGAGCTGAGGCGCCTACCAACAAGCACACACAATAACTACCTGTTCATCAAGTTGGGGACGACTTTGTGGCTGTCTGTCTGTCGTCACTCATCCCAAGCCGACATCCCCTCACACATACCTACCCATACAAATTTATCACTACACCTCCTACATCTGACGCTTCAATTTAAACAACACACACTGTTCACTTGATCATGTGATCAAATTATATGTGTGTGTTAGTGTGTGTGTCAATCAATCGGGTTGACACACACAAACAACAAATGACGATGAATGAAGGTTTGGATAGTTTAACTGACTTTGTGTGTATATCTGTTGACATCAATGTATGTTAGTGTGTATGTATCCAAGGCAGGTCCAAATATGTGATGACCTGTCCTCGTTCAGAGTAGTAGCCTTTAACCTCACATTAGTGGGGCCAATAGATGTTGAACTTCTAGATCGACGATGATGTAAGTTGTGGCAAGATGGATGAATCCACATCCTAACACCTTTAACACATGTATTGTACTCAATTAATACATATATTACTACTTGTTTCTCTCTTTCACACACTCAGATCGAGGTCTTTGGCGAACCCAGCTGCATTATATCTGTTGAACAAACAGTGTTGTATTCCCTCAATATGAGGTGTTGGACTTATATGTGTGTTCACATTTCAAAGATTGTACATCTGTAAATGATTGGATATGATTGAATATTGATTGACTGATTATGATTGAATGAGAGTTGTTGAGGGCTGAGGGTTGAGGTCGAAGGCTATGTTCTTGATTGGGCGAGACTTGGAATATTGGTGGAATCAAGTTCCAAATGTATTAGTAGTATATCTTGAGTATTCTCGATGACATGTCAATGAGTATTGAAAAGAACATCAAGACGTGGAATGAATAGTCATCTGATCAAATTTGTAAACTTATTGAAATTTCATTGGAATCTCGCGTAGATTTCGTGGTTTTTTTTTTAGACTTCCACTTCTCCTCCATCTATCAAGGAGGGAGTTTCTTCTGTTGAAGAAACAAATATAAATACTCCGACTAGTCGGAGTCAATATCTCAATTCATTCAAACAATTAAACAATTAACAATCAATTAACCAAACAATCAAACAATCAAACATATAATTAATAATAACAATGACATACCCATCATCATATTCATATTACTATCCACTCACTCATGAGCTCTTGAAGAAGTGTGCCAGTGCTGGAAATTATAATAGATGCCAGCAGCAGAAGCAGAGCCAACAGCCAACATGGAGTCCAAAGATTGATGTATATTCAGATCCATCAACTGTTACAATCTATGCAGAGCTCCCTGGTCTGAAGAAAGATCAAATCAACATTGATATCAAGGAGCACATCTTGACCATCACTGGTGAGAAGTCACGCTTTGTCAATCCAGTCCAAGTTCCAGTCCACGTTCCAGTCTCAGAGTCACAGCAACAGCCATCATCGCCTCAGTCTGAAGTTCTCGGAGAGTTCACATCAATCCCAAGTGAGAATGACAACAACAACGAGAGCATTGATGAGCAATCAAAGAGTGCCTCGACATCTTCAACAACACCATCAACACCATCTACACCAAAGACAGATACCATCAACTCTGAGATATCATTTGGCAAGTTCTCCAGACAGTTTAGACTTGGTGATGATGTCGATGTACAGTCAGCCACGGCCAAGCATCAGGATGGTGTGTTGTTGATCACCTTCCAGAGGACCCAGCCTCAGACATGGAAGGTCAACATCCAGTAGACTATAGACAATAGTTGACTCCTCTTTTGTAGATATGTGTATTGTTCTCGGTGCGATCCAATAAAGTACTCTCTCTTTCATTGACTTATATATATAATATGTACATTTGTCTGACAGTTGTTTATTCCTGCCATCATGCATGATGTTGATGTTGATGTTGCTGTATGTTTATGTGTTGGGAGGTGGAGAGTCATAGCTATTACGTGGGACTCCCATGTACATTGATTGATTATTGATTGATTTATGTTGCTGTTCATTCATTCATTGACCTTGTTGTTGTTGATGATTGGCACGTATCTGTTGTTTGGTCTTCTCAGCATTGTCTCTGACATCTTGTATTCTACGCTCGAGATGATCCATTAGAGAGTTGACCTGTATCTGAAACTGATAGTCCAAGTATTCTTCAACCTTCATCTTTCCAATTCTTTCATAGTCGTTTGGATCAATCATCAAGTCCTTCATCAACTTTGTTGTTGCAACATTGTTGTTGGTATCTACATTTTGCTGATGATCAGTGTTCATTTCTCAAATGTAATAAATAATAATTTATATATCTGTATCTGCTGTGTATCTGTACCCTTTATCTGTGAAAGAATGTTTGAATGAAAGTTTGATTGATGAATGTTTCGCGCCTTTATTGTAAATCTAGATAAAAATTCCATAAAAGGGGTAATCACTTGTTTGAGTTTGGAATCATTCCAATCAGTAGATTATACAATAGTACTACAAAGAGTACTTCTTAATATTGTATGTAAGTTGTCTAAGATCAATGATCATTGATTACCAAGTAGTAGTTGTTTTGCAGTAGACAAAGATAAGTGGAGTGTACACCAAGAATGAATTAGGATGCCCATCATCTTCATTCTTTGCAACGAAACCCTTTCTCTCTAGATGTTCGAATGTCATTGAGGAACTTTGGAGAGGGGAAGATGTAGTCCACTTGTCTTTTGGAACAGGTGTCTTTGAATTCATGTACAAGACCAGTGCATCGATCAACTTCTGATCGATACATCCATATCTGTTGTACAAGTCACCCCTCGTCTTGTCAAGAACTCTATCAATGTTGACTGATGTATTCACAGACTCTTGAGATTGTATCGCTTTGTCAAGGTAGTCGAGGAATATCTCCAAAGGACGAGGCCATTGACATACTTGGTGCAATGAGTTTGTCATCTTTGCCTTTTGATGATGATCATCAGCTAATTGATCAATGAATGATTTAATGCGAGGCAACGTATCGATAATGTCTAGATATGATGTTGGAGAGAGCAGGGGTAGTAGAATAGATGTAATTGGATATTTAGATGATTGATATGCATCTTGGAATGGTCTACCTGCAAACAAAGGAACAAGGAATATCTTTGATTGAGACGTTTGATTGACTAGATAGTTTCCAATCTTTGAAATCAGTTCGTGTAAGATTGATTGATCACCATAATGATTGATCAATGAATGAGAATGATCAATGCCAAGGTAGATAACTATCTTCTGGTCTGGTTTGATCTTGTTATGACATACTAGTGTATAATGAATAATATGTAAAAGCTGTTGACAAGTCCAGACCAGGCATTCCTTTTCTTTTCAATTCATATTGAATATGTGTATTGAAAAAGTTTGTTAATATTCTAATTGATAAAGCTTGAATGATGTCTGGTTCTTCTATTTGATTGAAATATGTAAATGACGTATAGATATCAACTGGATACATCTGTTCATAGTTGAAGTTGATTTTTGAGAGGTGTTCATGAGTTCGTTTTCCAAACTCAAGGAGTATCCTTGTCTTTCCTATACCAAAGGGACCAGTGATTATCATACATGAATGTTGTTGTTGTATAATCTGAACTTCATTCTTTAAAGTATTGGACCAATACATTTGTACATGTTTGAATATCTCTTTAAATGTACTACATCGATCCATCAAAGGAAATGATGCACCATAAGTACTAATAAATCTAAAAGAAGAGGTTTGTTGTTCTTGGAACAATTTAGAAACTGGATTATTGTGAGATGATGAGGATGTACAAATAAGTTGGAGTTTGTTTTGTGAAAGTTAGGTTCGATCATACCATTTTTGAACAAGGTATCTCTGAGATGGAAGAAAAATTGTCCATGTATGAATAATATATATATTTATCTTTATAGTTATTTAATAGGATTGTTAAGTGAAGTGAAAGTGAGTGTGTGTGAGAGAGAGAGATTTGGATTTAATTTCCAATTAATATTTATTTTATTTAAAATATATATTATTAGTACTTTTTCATCCCTTCATCATCATATTCTTTATTTTTCTTCCACTTAATTTTAATACAATAATAACTATAATAATTATTATTTCTACAATCGAAGATCAACAACAAAATGAAAGTCATAGAGAAAGACTTATCGTTAGAGTATTAACTAACAAGTTATTAAGAATGTCTATAATGGAATCAATAAGAAATATACATCAACATATTCATTCAAATTACTTTATAAATCAATTCTCCAGAAATTCAAGCCAATATTGGAAGAATATCAAAGAAAATTGTCACTTTAGATTCTGTCATTGGACATCCCTTTTCTTAATCATCAAAAATCGACACTATGGTTTGTTACGAGATAGGATCAAACTCAACTTAAGAATTGATATCAATAATGGATCCCTCAGACTACTTTGTGAGAGTGACATTGATAGGGACACATTCGACATTGTTTTCCAACGTTATCAATCCGAGTTTTCAGACCCTCAACTAATTCATAGTTCAATCAGAGGTGGTAATCTTCATATCCTCCAATATTTGGTCTTCAATACGAATCTCATCCAATTAGAACCAAGCTATACTTGGTATCTTGATATAATCAACTCAAAAAACATCCATCTCATCACTTGGTTAATTGAGGAGGGATACTGTACACCAACTATATCGAACTTTAATAACAAATTGATCGCCTCACAACTGTTCAAAATGAAAAACAGCAGTATGATTCGTTCCATTCTCCATCATTCCAGACTACCGGTAGACTTTGTCCAGAGCCTTCAAGAATGCGCACAATATTCAGCTCTCAACATCTATCTAACTGGTGATCAAACTCTCATTGATGAGTTGGTGCCGGTGGAGAAGTTTGTCGTATTTAATATATTAGTCTCTGACCACAATGGTCAATACCCACACGAGTGTTGGAGCACCCTAGACAGAATGTTACATGTTTACAACTTGGTTTCACAATGGCGTCTACAACAAATGGAATTGGATATGATCAAGTCCAAGAAGTCAACGACAAACATACTCGGTGATGGATATGATGACTCACTACTCAGTGATCAAGACAGATTGGACTTTATTACCATTTTTTACCATATCCATCACATTGATATTTTTTGTAGAGCTAGTTTAGTGGAGAAGTATATAGCCTCTGGAGACTCAAGTCTTATCCCTTTTCTATTGGATAAAGATTATAAACGAGAGAGCATTGTGAAGTATGGTAACTTGGAGCAGTTCACTGTCTTTTTCAATACTCAAGTACACTTCTCTCCGCTCCATACATAGATTACTATCCACTCATGGAGAGTGATCTTATCACTTTGGCAAACAACACAAACATCCGCAACCACAAATTAGAGATCCTCAAGTGATACATAGAGAGAAAATGGACTTTTATTGATAATGGCAATATTTATTTGTTCAGAGGGAGCAATGAGATGCTGGAACTCATGTTGTCTGACACAGATACTGCAATGCCATTAAGACCAAGTTCATTGGTCGTTTTTGAAATTGGACAAATTGATTATATCGTTAGGTTAAAACGAGAATTGATTAATATTAATTGGAGCTTTAGAATTGCTGCATATATCGGACGGGTTGACATTATGGATCACATTGCCAAAAACTATCAACTCCCATACTTAACAGATTTGATGCCAAACTTAATGATGATGAGACCTACAATATCTGTATTGCAATGGATAGCCTTACATGAACACATGCTCAAAGAGTACCAAAACGATAATATTAATCACTCGGAGATTATTCGTTATTACAATCAAGATTTGGTCAGAGTACTATTCAAAGTATTTCCCCTCCCTATTTGTTGGGATGATATAAGAGGAATACATGGATTGATCATAACAGGCATGAAGTCAGAGGCAGACCAGTATATAAAGTCCAACACATTCATTAGTATGGTCAGAGACATTGTTGTTGAAGACAACAGTATTCCAGAGTTGAACAGTTTGCTCTATGCCCTCCACAAAGATGTGGTTGTGAGAATCAAATCATTGGTGCTTCCATTATATTCCAAAGACCTTATCATTATGGGTAGGACCCTAATGCTACAACATCTTATTGACATTGGTGTAAAGATATCTCTAAAGGGATTGCCAAGGAAACAAGCTCTCAATCCAACAACTCAATTGGTAATTAAACAATATACAGAGAATACCCAGAAGAGAAAAAGGACCAATGAGCCTGCCGATACTGATGAAGATGAAGAACATGCATCAAAAAGATCGTCGGACTTCCAAGTCGGAAACCCTCTGTTCTTCAAGAAAGTGATCAATCAAACTATTATATATAAGTAGGAGTTTATATATTATCATTAAATAGTATTTAGTTGCCAATGAATAGTTCACTGGTGTAGAGGGAGTTTAATTTATTGATACAGAGTTGTTGGATAATGGAAGTTGGAAGTCCAATGATTGAGTGATTCTTCAAATCAATATAAATTATTTTAATTGATTATAATTCTCCCTTTCACAAGGACAATTTATGATGATGTGGAGGGAGCCATCCATCACCAAGTCCATCAAGACTGTACACTAACAACAACAGGGAAGCGAATGAATATAATATTTGGTTTAAATAGTTAAATTAAAAAGTACGATAAAGGATGTTGTCCTGCCAAACATATACCTGGTTGGCTGGTTTAGAGAGTTTGATTGATTGATCCAAAAAGTTTGGATGTTGGAAGTTGGATGTTGGAGGTTTAGTCGTCGGACTGAGAATCATTTCCACTCTCGTTGCCACTACCACCACCTGGAGTGTCTGGCTTGGAGCATGACTTGCCCTTGCAGTCGATTATGTTGTGCTTGCAGACACCGGTGAAGGGACAGCAGTAGTCGTAGGTCTTGGGGTCGTTGTCGTTACAGTTGACTGGGGTGTGGAGACACTTGCCATTGTCCTTGCAGCGGTCGATCGTGCACTTGTCATTGTCGTCACAGTTGCGGTGGCGGCAACCAAAGTTCTTGTCACAAGTGTCGCATGTGCTGGGGTTGTTGTCATCACAGTTCACTGGCTGGTTGGAGCACGTTCCGTTCTTGCAGCTGGAGCTCATACACTTGTCACTGCAGTCGCCGCAGTCCTTGGGCTTGTGCATACACTTGGCGCCAAAGAGGGTTACCTGGCAGAAGTCCTCAGTGCATGCATCACCATCGTCACATGGCTTGGGGATCTGCTTGCAGCCACCAGCCTCATCACATACGGCAGTGTGGCAGCAGTCCTTTGGCTTGCATTCGCGTGGCTTGTGGATGCAGCCCTTCTCGCAGTCGCACGAGTCCTCGGTACAGGGGTTGCCATCGTCACAGGAGATGTCGCGAGTGGTGCAGCCCTTGGCCTTGTCACAGTAGCTGGTCTTGCACTTGTCCTTTGGTGCTGGACAGGTGACGTTGGTGTGGACACATCCCTTGGAAGCGTCACAAGAGTCGGTGGTACACTTGTCAAAGTCGTCGCAGCACAACTCCTCGTGGATACAGCCCTTCTCGCAGTCGCAAGAGTCCTTGGTACAGGCGTTACCATCATCGCAGCTCATTGGTGTGTGAATGCAGGAGCCGGTAGAGTTGTTGCAAGAGTCGATGGTGCACTTGTTGTGGTCGTCACATGGTGTTGGCTCGTGGACACAGCCCTTCTCGCAGTCACATCTGTCCTTGGTGCATGCGTTGCCATCGTCACAGTTCACTGGTGTGTGCGAGCAGCTGCCGGTAGAGTTGCTGCACGAGTCGATTGTGCAAGAGTTGTGGTCGTCGCAGCTTGTTGGTGTGTGGATGCAGCCCTTCTCGCAGTCGCACGAGTCGGTGGTGCAAGAGTTGTTGTCATCACAGCTGAATGGTGTGTGAGTGCAGCCGCGCTCGCAGTCGCACTTGTCCAGGGTACAGGCGTTGTGGTCGTCACAGTTGAATGGTGTGTGGCTGCAGCCGGTCACTCCATCACAGGTGTCGACAGTGCAGCGGTCATGGTCATCGCAGCTCACTGGCTCGACGTGGCAGCCAGTGTCATTGGCACACGAAGCAAGGTTACAAGCGTCGCCGCCTGAGCAGGTGCGTGGTGTGTGGATGCAGCCGAGCTGGGCATCACATTGGTCGTCAGTGCAGGCATTTTGGTCATCACAGGAGATTGGAGTTTGGGTGCAGTCGCCCGAGGTTGCGCAGCAGGCGGCGGTATGGCAGGCGTCGGATGGTTCGCATGCCTTGGGGGTGTGGATACAGGCGGTCGAGTTGTCGCATGAGTCTACAGTGCAAGGGTTGTTGTCATCACAGCCGATTGGAGTGAAGGTGCATCCAACTACTGGGTTACACTGATCGGTGGTGCATGCAGTGTAGTCGTTACAGGTGATTGGAGTGTGCTGGCATCCTTTGTGGCAGTCGCAAGAGTCTTCAGTGCATGCGTTGTTGTCGTCACAGTTGATTGGAGTCTGGTCACAGTTGCCAGTCTCGGCGTTGCAGCTGGCAGTGTGGCAGGCGTCGACTGGTGGGCAAGAGGTTGGGGTGAAGACACAGCCAGAAGTGTTGGAGCAAGAGTCAACGGTGCAACGGTTGTAGTCATCACATGTAACTGGGATGTGAATGCAGCCAGAGTCTGGGGAGCACGAGTCGATGGTGCAGGCATTGTAGTCGTCACAGGAGATGTCGGTGTGAGTGCAACCAGTCTCCTTGTCACACTGATCGGCAGTGCATGCGTTGTGGTCATCACAGCTGATTGGTGTCTCGTCACAGTTGCCAGTGTCAGCATTGCAGGATGCGGTGTGGCACTTGTCGCATGGTGGGCAAGCCTTGGGGGTGTGTGCACAACCAGTCTCAGCGGAGCAAGAGTCCTCAGTGCAGCGGTTGTTATCGTCGCAGCTCACTGGCGAGGTGACACAGCCCACAGATGAGTCACAGAAGTCGTTGGTGCATGCGTTGTAGTCGTCACACTTGATGGACTCGTGTTGGCAGCCCTGAGCTGGCGAGCACCAGTCTGAAGTGCATGCGTTGTAGTCGTCACAGTTGACGTTGGAGTAGGTGCAGCCAGTTGAGTTGCCACATGAATCGTAGGTGCATGCGTTGTAGTCGTCACAGGCGATTGGTGTGTTGATGCAACCAAGCTGGTTGTCACAGGTGTCAGCAGTGCATGCGTTGTAGTCGTCACAGCTGATGGCAGTCTGGTCGCAGTTGCCGGTCTGAGCGTTGCAGCTGGCGGTGTGGCAGGCGTCGGATGGCGAGCACGACACTGGAGTGTAGACACAGCCGGTAGTGTTGGAGCACGAGTCAACAGTGCATAGGTTGTAGTCGTTACAGATCACTGGCTCGGCCTTGCAGCCTGAGCTCGAGTCACAGTAGTCGGCAGTACATGCGTTGCTGTCGTCACAGGTTACTGGGGTATGGGTGCAACCAGTCTCCTTGTTACATGAGTCAATGGTACAGGCATCATGGTCGTCACAGCTGATTGGGGTCTCGTCACAGCTACCAGTCTCGCCATTGCATGAAGAAGTGTGGCACTTGTCGCATGGTGGGCAGGCCTTTGGAGTGTGGCCACAGCCGGTGGAGTTGTCACACGAGTCAACAGTGCAGGGGTTGTTGTCGTCACAGGAGATTGGCGTTGAGCCACAACCAGTGGCGGCATCACACCAGTCGGATGTACAGGCATTGTAGTCGTCACACTTGATACTCTGGTAGTTACATCCAGACTCTGGGTTGCAAGAGTCGGTGGTGCAGGCGTTGTAGTCATTGCAGTCGATGTATGTGTTGGAGCAGCCAGTAGAGTTGTTGCAGGCGTCGATGGTGCAGGCATTGTAGTCGTTGCATTGTACTGCCACGTGCTTGCAGCCAGTCTCGCAGTCGCAAGAGTCGGTGGTACACGAGTTGCCGTCGTCACAGGAGATGGGTGTCTGGGTGCAGTCACCAGTGTCTGGGCAGCAGGACGCGATGTGACAGGAGTCCTTTGGTTGGCAAGTCTTGTTGGAGTGCTGGCAGCCCGAGGTGACGTCGCAAGAGTCGATGGTGCAAGGGTTGCGGTCATCGCAGCCGATTGGAGTGTTGACGCAGCCGGTCTCACAGTTGCACGAGTCGGTGGTGCAGGCATTGTTGTCATTGCATGTGACTGGGGTGTGAGTGCAGCCGCCCTCAGGGTTACACGAGTCTACAGTGCATGAGTTGCCGTCGTCACAGTTGATTGGGGTCTGGTCACAGTTGCCAGTCTTGCCATTACACGAGGCAGTGTGGCACTTGTCAGAGGGTGGGCAGGAGACAGGAGTGTGGACACAGCCAGTAGAGTTGGAGCACGAGTCTACAGTGCATGGGTTGGAATCATCACAGCTGATTGGCTTGTGCTCGCAGCCAGTGTCGGCACAACACGAGTCCTCAGTGCAGCTGTTGTGGTCGTCACACAGGATTGGGATCTGCTGGCACTTGCCATTGTCGGGACAGCAAGTTCCGATGTGGCACTTGTCAGCGGGTGGGCAGGCGATGGGCGTGAAGACACAGCCGGTCGAGTTGCTACAGCTGTCAAAGGTGCATGGGTTCTTGTCGTCACAGCACTTTGGTGTGTACTGGCAGCCAGACAAGACACTACAGCTATCATCAGTACAGGCGTTGTTGTCATTACAAGTTATTGGAGCATGTTGGCAGTTGCCCTTGTTGTCACATGTATCAGTAGTACATGCGTTGAAGTCATTACATCCGTTTGGACATTTGGCAGCTAGATGTGATGTATTTGATTGAGTTAGTGATCGCGTCCAAATAAGAAAATGAAGGGAGGGGGTCACATTTTCAAAATTTCCAGGTCAACTGGAAACATGGAAAGTGATGGATGATGGAAAGATGTTGATGTATCACATACCTTGAGTTAATAAAACCGATAAAGATAATATTAATAATAATATTTGTATGGATCTCATCTTTGAGATATATAAATGTATAAATATATTTATAATTTGATTGATATGGATATATATACACTATTCGGTTGGATAATATTTAGATGTACAATTGGAAAATATATATATAATTATACCTTGACTTGATAAGTCTGGATTGATGAAATTGAATGATCAATAAGTTATTCCTTAAGTAGGTTTGGGTTGGAGAGGCGACGGACTCATACTCCCAACTCCTTAACCATACCCCTCAACTCCCTTCACTCCACTCTATCAATCAATCAATCAATCAAACAAACACACACATCCGAGCACCAAACACTTAAACACAAAAACTGGCACGAGTATGATTGGAGGGATAAAGTATCGACCCTAAGATAGCCAATGAATGACAAGAGTGTTGACATTTTGTTTGAGTGCCACCAGTAGTTGCCAGCTTCAGAGTCCCGGGGGATCACCCCGAAACCCCTTCGCCCCATTGATGATGAGCGTGTTAATGAATGAGTTGTATACATACCTTCATCGAATATGAAAAGACATTTTAAAGTGCAGTGAAGAATGATAGAGTGTGTATTGATTGATTGGTGATTGATCGAATGTGTGAGTGTGTATTTGAGTTGGAGTTGGAGATGGAGGCAGTAGGGGAGTATTTTATCATGGCCAATGAGTGTCATTGAGCCCTTGGCGGCAGCAATCAAACGAATGCCTCATTTTAATTAAGCTGTATAAAGTGTGTGGCCAAATGGCACACACAATCAACTAGCTAAACAAACATACAATGCATTACTTGGTGTTGTGTGAGTGATCGAATATGTGTTTGATGTGGTGGGGGTGTGTGGTTCACGAAAGTGATTGAACGGGTGTGTGGGAAATGTAGTTTTGATCGATGATCCATCACAGATGGAAATAGATGTGTTTTAGTGTTTGATTGAAGGACTTATCAATAATACAGGCCATCTTTGCACCTTGGTATCAAACAAATTGTATGTGTGAGTAATATATATATACATCTACATCTTGGGTGTTGGTGTCGATACCAAAGGACATCACTCGATCCAAGGCAAAGGGCATTAGTTGTAGTGGGTAGGTCCCATAATTATTCGTGTGACTTGACTTATAAAGCAACTTTTGTTAAGTCTGGTGAAGATTGCAATCTTACTTTGATTTGCTTGCTTCACCTGTTGTTGTTGATGTTGTTTGTGACTATCACGAATATAAACAAAAGGTCCTTGTGTTCATCACTCAGTGAGTTGATCGAATGTGTGCAGGCCCAACAACCCTCGAGTGGATGTGAGCAATGTAACATCAAACTTGACGCAAGTGAATAACGCGCGTGTCACTCGATCCTGGAATCAATCAATCAGTCCAGTCCAATCCAATCAAATCCAATCCAATCAATCAATATTACGTATTGTCTCGCGAATTGTGAATCGATCTACCTGTTATTTGAAGTTGACGAATGAATGTATGAAGTACATGTGGTCCATGGCAATGACTGCGCGTGGTAATCGACTTATATAACCTTCTCCAAGACATTCTGTATGTTCATCTTGAGTGTGCATGTGGAGGACAGCTCATCCTTGCCATTGTCCTGCTCCATCAATGATTGCGCCGACTGCAGTACCAACCTCATGAGCAGCTCGCTCTCTGTCTGGATCTTGATGCTGCTCTCCTGGCAGTTGGTGATGACGTGTTTGAACGTCAGGTCCTTGGCCAGCAATATAGTGTTTGATATCGAGTGTCGCTGACTGCTGGCCGAGTGCTGTGATCCGCCATCGACGTCGGTGTTGAATTTGGTGTACTGCTTGAACGAGTCGTACGTGAGCTTCTTGAAGTGGTCGTCGAGGTCCACGTGGGGCATGTCGTTGGACGACTCAAATAGCGGGATGGTGTTGACGGGAGGCGAGTGGTGCACCTCGTCCGTGGGCAACTCGAGGTCGCGACGAGTAATCGTGTTGTACTTCTTTGTAAGCTGAGTGCGCAGGTTGTTCACCTCCTTGAGCGTGGCGATCGAGCATATGAAATCGGCCACGCGGTCCTGGTCGATGAGCTCGCACTCTGAAGGCTTGTTCTTCTCGCGCTCGCGATAATTTATCTTTTGTTGACTCTTGTTGGTCAGGGCCGAGTTGGTGAAGGTGAGGTAGCGGCAGTTCTGGTCCTTGTCGCGACGAATCTTCTGCACGCTCTGCACGTAGGCGTCCAGCTCGGGCTTGTTGTACAGGCGAGCCACCATCAGCAGGTAGCTGGCGATTACCAGATGGACGGAGCGCGACAGTCTGAATGGGAGAATGCGCTGCTTCTTCTGGATGCGGAAGATCATTGGTATCGCGTTCTGGATCTCCTTGTTCTTGCCACGATACAGCAGGATCACCAAGGTCTTGAACATGGCGATGTAGTTGTTGGGCTGGTTGTTCGTCTCGCCAAAGCCCTTGAGCAGCGAGTCCCTAATGAATGAGGCGTTCTCCTGCATGTACTCCTCGACGCCGTCTTCCTCGCCGCCAAGACCCTGGGATGTGATCATTTGGTCGTATGACTTGTTGGGCAGGAGGATCGTGTGAAGGATGCGCTGGATGTAGACGCGAACCTCGGGCGACGCGACGTCCGAGAGGTCCAGCAGCTTCTGTGTAAGGTCGTTGAGCACGGTGTGTGGACGAACGTCGGTCAGTGTCTGCGACACTTGAAGAATGCACTGTGTCAGGTTGAGCTGGATGAGGCTGTAGCGATCGGCGGCAGCGCCGGTGCGAATGCTGCTGCGGAGGTGGTTCATGATGTTGTTCATCGTCTCGATCTTGTCGTGCGTCAGACGGTAGTTCTTGGCCACAACGCCTATAGCGTCGACGATGGCCGATGAAAGACCGAGCAGCTCGTCGAGGTCGGCGGGTGGAGGCTTGCGGTTCGACAGCTCGTTGGTCTGCACCAGTACCTTGAGCAGATGCGACACGACCATGTTGATGGCGCCTGGAGGTGCGTCCTCCACGATCGAGACTGCAGTGTGAACGATGGCCTTTGTGATTGGAGGTGGATGTGATATCTCTAGATGACGCAAGAAGCTCGTCAACATAATAATAAAGTGTTGTGACTTGACTGACTTGGCCACAGCCAACATGCACTCCCTTGGGAAGTTATTGCCAGCTCCATCGATCCATAGTTGTTGAGTGTCAAGGTAGCTTGAAGTATGATTGATTGATTGATTAGCGTGGCGTGGATGTTAGGTATGATGTCGGGCGCGATCAAAGAAGTAGTAGTCTTTGTACCATACTTTAATATAGTCTGTACGAGTGATGTCACTGTGATGTTGTCCACACGACGAGACAAGTTCCTCAGACACTCGACAGCCAGTGACTTTACATTGGTGGGCAGCGGTGAGTTGACTCCCTGATCATCCTCCTGTGACGCCCTTCTAATCAATGCCCTGTGTAATCATACATATTAGTCAATCACTCATTCAATCAATCAATCAATCAATCGATCGATCAAACATTGTACATACGGTGTTGGTACCTGATCCCTGTACTGCATGTTGTCGAGGATGGTGGAGAGGATCTCTCTGTGCTTGGTGATGAATGTATCGAGCTCGTCGACGAGGTCCAAGATGGAGATGTAGGCACTCATGCCTCTCATACCCTCGCCACGAATACGTCTGCGCAACATATCATCCTGAGTATTGTTACGACACATCGTTATAAAGTACTTGATGAACTTCTCCACCTCGGGGAACTGTGATGCATCGTCCTGTACCTGTGAGAATCTAATGAACTGTATCGAGGGTAGTGTAAGTTGTTGGTGTCACTCATTCATTCATTCATTCATTGCATTCGAGTGAGTGACACATACAGTCTCTGTTGCTTCAATCTGAAGGTCGGGATGTGTCTCTTGCTGCAATAGCAACTCCATCAACTTGGTAGCATCAGATGAGAAGAACACCATATTCTTCCTACATCCAATGATCAACTCTCTAATGATAATAACACATGTCTTTACAATACTACATACACATATGAATGATGATTGATTGAATGATTTAATGTCAATATGATGATGTATGATTGAATGATTGAATGATTGATGATGATGATATTTACTCTATTCTCTTCTTGCTTAGACTCTTCTCTGCTTTGAGCTTGATGTATTGACCGACCTTGGGCAGTAGCTCAGGGTTCATCTCACAGAAGTATACAAGCTTGCTAGTGTTCTGCAGTTGCATCTCACCACCTGGCTGAGCAGGGAAGATGCCCTTGACCACCTTCTTATATTTGCCAGACTTCTTTCCAAATGCCATATTATATCTATCTCTATCTCTTGTTATCTCTACAAATACAACAAACAAAACTAATGTCACAACAACTACAATAAGACCGGAACATCATTTCGAAATAAAATCTGAGTGAGGCTTTTGGGGGTAAACGAAACGATCACCAACACCCCCCCACACCATTCAATCAATCACACACTTTGTGCTTCAATCAATCACAGATACACACAACTACGACACGAGTCTGTAGTAATTTATTGGATAACGATCATTGATGCAATGAAGTTGGAGCGATGTGATCAATGCTGACAGACATTGGATATTGAAAGGAATGATGGCGGAGTTGGACTCTTTGATGATGTAGATGGTGAGGTATTCCAACTGTTTGATCATGGTCTGTTGGAGATGTGTGGCCATCGCCCCAAACAGATCATCCAACTTGCCCAGGGCAAAGAGAAAGGTCAATTGATCAATGTCAGTGAATGCCAGTGTGAGTGATTTGATTGGTGTCGTACGACAATGAGGCATCAAGTGAATCACATTCACTGTTGTTACGTGGAGCACTAGCGTGTTGAGTGTGAGTGTTCCAGCGTAGAACTGTCGAAGTTGGCGAATCATACCAATGTTCAATCTGCTAGACTTTGACGGTTGAAGATGCAAAGTGGTAAGGTTGGTCATCATGTGCAACAATGCTATGGATTCGAATACATCCTTGAACGATGTGATGTGTGACAATGTTTTCTTGGTTGTTGTGGGACCACATTTCAAACGGTCGACTTTGCATATCATGTGGATCGCTGAAGCTTGTCCAGGGAGTATGTCCTGATATGGGTTGATGAGAGAATTGGTCGTACAAGTGATTGATTTGAATCCATGTCTAGGTGTGTTGACATGATATTTGATCAATGTGTACACTGTACAGTGAAGTACTTTTGTGAATATCATAGCGGAACACACCAAAGTTATTACGTGTATTCTGCAGTTTGGGCAATTCATCATTGCCGACCAGAACAAAGTTGATTGTCTTGAGACATGGCAGCGCGCCTTTGACTGCCAAACAGGTGCGTTTGGAGAATGGTACAGTCAAGCTCTCCAGTCGATCATCACACAATTGTAAGTTCTCCTTTGGAATGAACTTGATCTCATTGCTTCTGAGATGGAGTGGTGGCTGCTGGAACAGACAGTACTCTGATTCAATCCAGATTGTTGAATGAATGATCAGTGATGGGATCGCATAGTTGGTCAATGTCACCATGCACTCCTTGAGGAAATGGGTGTTGACCAGTGCCAATGATAAAAGCCAACTCTGACTCAACGTCTCTTCTCCTTTGTCCTTGTCCTTGTTGTTGTTGAATCCAAAGCGAATGGCCATACTCACAATGTGATTTATCACCAATTTTGGAATAGTTGGCAATGCCATTCCAAGGCGGGTATCAACTGGTGCGACGGTTGTATTGCCTTCCTTCATGTTCTTGATATATGCTCGGTCGAATATGTATTGCTGTTGGTGTTTGACACATTCTTCAGCGGTGTCATTGTGTGTGATTGATCTCAACTTCTTTTTGATACTGGTGTAGTAGTTATCATTGAGTTGGAGACAGTAGAGATATTTGAGCAGATGGAATGCTGGGCCACACAGACCAATTGTTTGAACATGCTCCACAACTAAATTGGTCACATCCCTTTGATTAATGGGATGTGTCTGTACCGATGTTGGTCCATCTCCTGGTTCCATAAAGACCTTCAAACATGATGTCGATGAACATGATCGATGCTTTCGAGAGGTCGGTGCACGATGATGTGAATATGACCTTGTTATCACTGTTGTTGTAGCGAGATGGAGATGACTTGTCCATGATAACTTTAATAAAGTTAGCAGGGACCAATGATTGAACGATGCAATTGATCACCAGGCTGAGGTTGGTTACATTGTCCATCCGGTCAACATTGGACTGCTTGGTGAAGAACTCCTTGATTGCGGTTGGATGCGACTGGAAGAGATTCTCCATGATCGATTGAGTTGATGATGATTTTGTTTTGAACAGCAACTGCATCGCCAATTGAAAGAAGTCCACTCGCTTGGTCAAGTCGAAAATGTGAATGAGTGGCTCTATCCATTCAATGGTTGGTTTGTTTCGATCAATTTTTGGATTGATCGGCAATGTGTTCAAGAATTGTAATAGGATTTGTGGAGGTGGTTGGCCAGCTGCAATGAACGATGACACAATGGCATCGGTGAGAAGTATTGATGAATTGTACCACTTAAAGCTTGATGAATTGCCAATCTTTGAAAGGAGATAGGCCCCATGGGTTCCAAAGTGCTAGAATTGGACGAAGATTGAAGTGATGCGAGTCAGTGGTTATTGGGTGAGAGTGGCAAGCGAGGATTGACTTACATATGGAAGTGATGGGCCCATGAGCCTCACCATCGTGATAAGATTGTCTAAGTAGAGTTGAGGAAAGAGCACATTACAATATCGTTCAATCGGGTGAAAATGTTGTTTGAAGTATTGGAAAATGATATTCGTTAGGTCTCTACCCTTGTTGAGCACCTGATGGAGGATCTCCTGTCGTTGTTGTTGTTGTTGTTGTTGTTGTTTTTGGTCACTGTTGTCCAATTGTGTCAAGTAAATAATCTGATGGAGAACACTGTCCTCTTTGATCCACCATTTGCGTGCCAATACTCTATTCTTAATCGCATTGATGATGATCCTTTATATCAATCAAGGCGTTAGTTCATTAACTCTTGAATACATAATGCAGACCATGTTACTTACTCGAACGTCTGTTGTTTGTATTGACGAATCATTCCACTGATTCGTTGGTCAGTGTCATTGGGAAGCGTTAAAAGTAAACAGTTGAACAATGACACGCATTGTTTATCGCTCTGGCAAAGAGTGTCTCTCTGGAGTGAGAGGAGCACCAATCGCTCGAAACCATGGGCAACACGGGTCTGGCCGAACGTAGTTATGATAAGATTGTACAGGCCAAGATGTTCGTCCCAAGTATGGGAACCTCTGTCAATGTATCCTTTGAAGTACTCCAAGTACAGTGTGCACAAAGTATCCATCTGAGCTTGAGACAGACCAATGGTAAGGTATGAGATAAACGATGTATCGATCAAGAAGTTGGGTGAAGTGAGCCAACGTCTCTCAATCATGGCAATTGACAAGAGACTGGTCACTACGTCATAGATACTGATGTTGCATCGACGAATGTCTTCACAAAGGTTCCACACTTGGAGAAACACCTCATACGGTGTTCTATTTTGATCCACTTCCACCTCACTCAGAATACGTATGTAGTGTCTTTCTCCTTCTTTGTCATCGTAGTAGGCAATGTATTCCCTACTTATCTCTAGTGAACGTAAATGTTCAACTATGTATGGACGCAATTTCCGATGTTGCTCAAACATCTAGGTTGGTTGTGTTAGACCTCAATCAATCAATCAATCAATTGAATCAATCAAACAAACTTACCGTTGCCACTTGTGTGATTACACTGACAATGTCAATGAATGAATACCTTGGTCTTGCTCCATTGTTATTGAATTTGTTGTTGAGCAACATGTTGTTGAGGTCTATAATGAATGGTGAGTTCATGGTGATGATGTCTATATATATTTAAATTATTCAGAGGTAGTACTTGTTGATTAGATTGAATGAGCTAGTTGGGCTTGAACATATCACTAGTCGTTGATCTTGAAGCCATCAATTGTCTAATTATCTATCTATCTCTATGTGTGTATCTGTGACCACAAATGAATGAATGAATCTAACTCTCCCAAATTTATCAAACACATTTGCATTGATTAATGTTACTCAACGAGTCGGCAGAAGTTTATTGGGTGACGAACTCTGGTGCACATTTGGTCCAATCTAGACGTCAGGGGTCTAACCGATGGAGTAGGTACTTTTGATCATGGTGGCCAAGATGTACCTGTCGTACGCAACTGTGTGAAATTGTCGAGTGATCCAAAGAGGTGAAGGGACCAAGCTGCATGTTTGGTCTGGACAAGTGACCGAAATAGACGATCAACTGGCTGATCCTGCGTAAGCCTTTGGAGTGATACTTAGAGAACAATCTTGTCCGACAGCATCACAAGCATGATGGGCTTGGGCTCCATGTATCAAAGTGGCACTGTCCACCTCTTGACCATTAAAATGTGTGAAGTTCAAAAAGTGTGTGTTGTGGGTGATTAAATTTGAATTTGAAATTCCCTCCCATGCTAATCTAGTTTACGGTTGGTGTGGCCCACATGTTCCACTCATCTCATTGGCATTGCACTCACTCTCTCCTACTTGTACACATACACATAAACATATATACATACTTATGCTTATACTTATACTAATTTATCAATAATAAACAACACATTGACATGTATCCTCACCACTGTTGTTGTGCCTTGTTGTCTCACTACTGCAGATGAGTTACTAATGAGTTTGAGTTATGATACCAATCAATGAGTGAGTACTACTTGACTTCTAATTGCACCACCATTTGCTGTTTACTTACACTATCCTCTTCATCTCTTCTGCCTTCCCTTGACCTTGTGCCTTGAAGCCCGCTGTGTGGTCCTTGTCAAAGTCAGTGTTCACCACCTGTATCTCAATCACGTCCGCCGTGCTGCCATGTTGCAATGAATCTCTGTCTCCATCTTGATAGACTGCCGTCGTGCTTCCACGTTGACCATGAACCTTTGTCACCATCTTGACAGACGTCCGCCGTCTGCCACAGCCATGTTGACCACAGCCCAGAACCTCTGTCTCCAACGAAACAGACGGCAGGACTCCACCATGCTGCCTTGAGTGACCTTAGCCCTGAACCTCTGTCCCTCAATGAGTGAGTACTACTACACCAATGATCGCACAGCTGCTCACCTATACTCTTCTTACTTACACCATTCTCTTCTCCCTTCTCTTCTGTCTTCCCTTGTGCCTTGAAGACCTCTGGGTAGTCCTTGTCCAAGTTAGTGTTTCCAACTAGACAGACGGCCGCCTTTGTGACTCGGCCATGCTGACCACCGCCATGCTACCAAGTTGTCTACACCCCCGAACCTCTGTCTCCATCTAGAATGAGGTCGCCATGTGCCCTGACTGACCACAGCCCAGAACCTCTGTCTAGACAGTCCCATTGTGACTCTGCCATTCTGACCACCSCCATGCTGCCAGGTTGTCCATGCCAAGCTGTCCACAGCCCAGAACCTCTGTCTCCAACTTGACTGACTGCCGACGTGCTGCCACGTGGACCACAGCCACGAACCTCTATCTCCATCTGTACAGTCGTCCACCATGTTGCCAAGTTGTCCAGAACCTCTGTGGTCTATCCGGACAGACAGCCGCCGTGTTGCCAACCACAGCCCACAACCTCTTCTCTATCTGGACTTTTGCCATGCTGCCAAGTTGTCCACAGCCATGAACATCTGTACCCAACAAGACAGACTCCGCCATGCTGACCACCACCAGGCTACCAAAGTGTCCATCTCGAGTTGGACACAGCCCAGAACCTCTGTCTCCAACTAGAATGCCACTATGCTGCCACGTTGACCATAGTTCAGGACCTCTGTCTCCAACTTGACTATCTGCCACGTTGACTACCGCCTGCCTTGTTGCCCCTCCATGCTGCCAAGATGGCCACCGTCGACAACCTCTGACTCCAACCAGACAGAGAGCCACGCTGACAAGTGCGACGCCATGCTGCCAAGTTGTCCATCTCGAGTTGACCACTGTCCAGACCTCTGTCTCCAACCAGACAGCCACGCTGACAACCGCCGTGTTGCCATCATTGACTAACCGCCATCTTGCCAAGTTGATGAGTGTATCCAACTGGAATGATCATAATCAAAGCATTAATAAACGATGAAGACAGGAGTTGTACAAGTGTGACTTGGAAGGAGAATAACAACAATTGGAAAAGTACAACTCAATGATGTCGCCTGGGCACGGTTGCTGCCCAACGGCTTTAAAAAAAATAAAGGCAGCACTTGTGACAATGAGAAGAAACTCTCAAAGTCAACAAAGTTGCTGCCATACCTGTCTCGACGTGCCCAAAGTCTAATAGCGACAGGTGTAGTCCCCAGGCCGTGCCCACCCCTCTTACATGGTGGGCCCACCCGTCCCTCTTGCATGACAGGCCGACCCATCCCTCTTGCATGATGGGCCACGGCCACCTCCTTGCGGAGATGGCCAAATGGTGATGGGAGGAAATGTTAGTAGTATACGGTCCTGGAAAGGTCCACCTCGGCTTGGCCTGGCTTGGCTCGGCGGCATGGCACTCGGTCTGGCACGGCACTGGCAAGGCACTGAATTGACTTGGAGGGAATAGACCTCGCAACGACAGGTCATCGTGTGAATGAATCACAACGTCTCCACTGTGTCATCTGGTTCGGGTGATGGATGTAGGACCACTGATTGGTGGGTTGGTAACTCGACTTTGATGTTGTTGTTGTTGATTGTTGTTGTTGGTTGTTGATTGTTGGTGGTTGATTGGTTTCAATCGCCAGCCGAGAGATATTTGGGTTATACCCATCACTCATCTGCTTGATCGACGGCAAGATATATATAGGTGAGAATTAATTGAAAAGGAGAGGGACCGGAGGAGATAGGACAGGCTCATCCACCAAATAATCTGGTGATGGTGGATATTGGTATCTGAGTTGTTGGTGGTGGCCAATGTCTTCTTGGGTGACTGGATGACTGGATGGTAATGTTGGATCTAGTTGGTCTCCAGGTCTCGGTCGGAGGTCGGAATGTTGTTGATTGATTTCATTGTCTTGGATGAAAAGGACATGGACGAGGATGGTTAGTACTTGGTTTGACAGCAGACAGGCAGACATCACTCAATCAATGAATGAATGAGTTCTTTTATGGTAAACATACAATTTGGTCCCATTTGATTTGGGGTGGATACTGGTTGCCTTCTGGGGTAGACAGGTAACGATCGTAATATCCTGAGACAGATACAGTGAATGAGTTGGACATTACTATTCTCCTGGTTGAGAGGAGCGTATGGGACAGTATTCGCAATGACAAATGCGACATCAAGAGGAACCCTGCGTGAGAAATTGACTCCATCTTGATCCTTTCCAAATAAAATCTTTGGCCGCCTGTTGTCGAACAGTGGTCTGATTGGTTTGACATATGGGAGTATGAGAAGTGTCGCGCCAATGTCAATGAAGACCTTGAACTTCTTGATGATCGTGCCTTTTTTGGTGGCCAGAAGCAAGGTCTTGGGAACTGTGGGGTCAAACAACAGTCTAAGGGGCTTGGCTGGTGGATAGAGTGATTGAATATAATTAAATTGCATTGTAATAATAATAATAAATCGAGTTGAAGAAGGCGTAGTAGTGTTGGAAAACACTGTTTAAAGTGATATTATAGTTGTGTAGATAATTGTTTGGCAAAAGCCGAAGTAGAGAGTCTATAATAATAATAATATGATTGATTGATATTGAATTGATTGATTGGTGAGAGAGAATGTAAGATTGATATGATTGATTGATATTGATTGATTTATTGATGAATTAGATGGTTGGTGAGAGAGAATCAATGTTAGTATTATGAATTAGAATGATGATAGTATTATAGTAACATTGTAATAATGTTATATATGTGTACATACATGTAATAGTGTGATATGGTAATGAGTGATGTCAATGCCCACTTGTCCAAGGACATTCACCGCAATGAGAGAGTGTCTGTGAGTGGGTGGATAGAGACACTCCCGCACACACACACACACAAACACACACACACACTTAAAGACACATTTTGAATTAAATATTTAAATATATTTAATTAACAGATTGACCATTTAACGGTCCATTTGAATTTGTATCACTCAATACCATCTCAGTCCGCCTGTTTATGTATGTTTGATTAATCGATTGAATGAGGGTTGGTGCAATGTTGTATCAATGGTCAATGGTGATACATGTCGCTTGATTGGAGTTCGCCAGGTTTTGTCTTGATATGTTTGCCTGTAATCGATTTTGACCTAGGGTCTTGTTCATCAATCCCAACTGGCGATGGAGAACTAATGTGCTCGACCTTGATGTGACCGACCTGCCTGATTGACTGACTGACTGACTAGCCATTCCAGCTCCCACACACACCCTATTAGACAGACATTTGATCCAATGTTGTTATCGCGCTGCGTGAAACAATATTTGATGGACTGGTACCTGCTCGCAAGATTGTCTCTCTCACTGGCGCCATGTTGACTAAATGTGTTTGCCTTTGTGATGCGATACATGGTGCCTTTCCCATATGATGTCTAGCCATGTCCTCACTGATGTTGATGGACCAGTGCTGTCTAATTAGATGTTGCTCAGTCCTAAAGCTCTAAGGATTCATTGATGGTGAAGTGGCTCGCGACTAACGATCTATGAGTGACACAGAGTGACCTTATCATTCAATCCAACGAGTCAAACGAAGATTGTCCAATTCGATTTGCCAAGATGTACCTGTCATTCGCAACTGTAACAATCGAATGAGTTGGTGACGATGACAGCTTCTTGTCCAGGTTGTTATCAGTAACGTTTATCTTGGGCTCGACATGATGAACTGCAACATCACTGCCTCTGCGGTGTCCATCTTTGATATAGCAGGCCTTCATGAGTCTTGAGTTTGGATGTGATCCTGAAGGCGGTAGTTGCCAGGTTCATTGACAACCGGCTGGGTGGCGTTAAAGATACCAATTACCATTCCGATTGGAGAGCGCATACAAGCCCGACAAGGACATCTACGGCTTGGTACCAAGAGCGCTTGAAGTTAGACGAAGATGTCACCAGTGTGAGACTGGCCCTGCTATGAGGCGAATGTGCTCGATCTTGCTGTAACTGAGTATTGATTCAATCCTGCCATGGGATTATCTCTATCTCCTTCACGATGGCGTCCTCGCCACGATGATTGTGAATCTTGAAGTTGAGGATGGTTGGTGGGCAACTGCGGGTGTGGGATGGCGAGCATAGAATTGCCCAAGGTGCTCGACGAACCTGGCCGACTTGATGATTGGTACTGTCTGTAGAGCAGACACATTGCATGGTGACCATGTTATCTCGTTGATACATGTCTTGATCCAACTAGTGACACTAGCATGATTGGATAGACCCTCTAGAGGTAGCTCTACACAAATGTGCTATTGTCACCAGGTGGATGAACAAGATTGATTGATTGATTGTTGTTCATGAATATTAATCAATGTCACGATGACACCAAATGATGAGATAGATAAATATATATATTATAAGTATGCAACCGTTGTATTAATTGAATGTTAATGTAATGAATGAGCGAAGTGTTGGTGTTGTTGAACGAATCGACAAATATCTGGTGGGCTAAATGCCTCCACACTGTTACTGACGAACTTCGAACAAGTGAAGTTCACACAATGGTGGTGTTGTCGGTTATTGGGTTTTTTGAATTTGAATTCATCCAATGATCTTAAATCCGCAGAAAGATAACGGCTGGGTTTCAAAATCCGTCAATGATGGTAGGATGAATGGTGGGTGTGACATAGACAGCTATAAATACTCAGTGCACTTCATCTCTCATTGATTAATTCATTCTTATCTCTCTTACTTTTACACATTACTCATACATACATATAACCATGTCTTGAATCTTTGTTACCTTGTAGACCCGAACCTCGGTTGCCGCCTTGCTTCTTGACCTCTGCCGCCATGCTGATTGACCTCTGCCGCCATGCTGCCTGACCTGTGCCGCCATGCTGATTGACCTCTGCCGCCATTCTGTCTCTGACCTTTGCCGTCATGCTGCCAGATCTCTGTCGCCATGTTGTCTCTGATCTCTGCCGCCATGCTGACTGACATCTGTCGCCATCTTGTCTTTGACCTCTGCCGCCATGTTGTCTCCGACCTCTGTCGCCATTCTGCCACTAGTCTCAGCCTCCATCTATCAGCCTCCGTATTGACGCCTGCCTAACCTCTGTCCCAACAACCATGAATAAAGTGTAATCATTCCATTTCTATCATTACAGATTGGGTTGTATGTTTGGTCGATCACACTTTAACTAGTTTGCAATGATCGATGAGCTGAATGTATGTCAATCGATTGGAATTGTATGTTTGACTATCTTGGATATCGAGATAATATTCAATGATGAATGGTCTACTTACTGTTTTTGTTCATACATCAAAAGTGTGCACAGTGTAAAGTGATCAAAGGACTAAATAAATAAAGAGTTTGAAAACTCATCGCTCATTCAACGAACGTTACAAGACTAGTCGACGAGGAGTCTGTAGAAGTTTATTGGATTGATGTAATGCAATTGGAGATCAGTGATCAATGGCGACAGACATTGGATGTTGAATGGAATGATGATGTTGGACTGATTGGTCATGTAGATCGAGAGGTATTCCAACTGTTTGATCATGGTCTGTTGGAGATGTGTGGCCATCGTGTCAAAGAGTTGGTGCAGCTTGCCCTTGACATTGAGCATGGCCAAACGATCAATGTCAGTGAAGGCCAATGTGAGTGATGTGATTGGTGTCGTCTGGCAATGAGGCAACAAGTGAATCACATTCACTGACGACATATGGAGCACAAGTGTATTGAGAGTGAGTGTTCCAGCGTAGAACTCTTGAAGTCGATCAATCATACCATTGTCTGGAACTGGTTGATTGAACTGGAGATGCAGACTGCTGAGGTTGGTCATCCTGTATAGCAATGGTATGTCTTTGGATACTACTTTGATTGATGTGATATGCGAAAGTGACATGGTGGATGTTGTTGTCTCGGAAGACGTGAGCTGCCCAAGATTCAAACGGTCGACATGACACTTCAGATTGATCGTTGAACTCTGTTGAAGGGGTAGGTAATCAAATGGATTGTCCAGTGCACTGGTCGTAACGCTGATTGATTGTAGTCCATGTCTGCCATTGACAAGAGTACCGAGCAGTTGGCTGAATAGTGTCGGCGCATTTAGTGATTCGAGATGCATTCGTTCAACGACAATGGGATCTCGTTTGTAAATGCCATTCTGTTGCTTTGGAATAGCATCGAGCTGAATAAAGTTGATTGCCTTGAGATTTGGAAACGAGCCCCTAGCCGCCCAACAAACGCCTTTGGAGAATGGCACGGTCAAGCTCATCAATCGCGAGGCACACAATGAACCCTTCCTTTGTGGGACGTGCTTGATCTCTGTGCTTCTGAGATGTAGTGGTGTCTTCTGGAACAGACCGTAGGTTGACGTAGTTGGGATATCTTGGCCAATTGACAATGAAGGGATGGCAAAGTTGGTCAATGTCCAAGTGCATGTCTTGTGGAATTGACTGTTGACCAATGCCAATGAGATAAGCCATCTCTGACTCAGTCCAGTGTCGTTGTTGAATCCAAATCGAATGGCCATACTCACAATGTGATTGATCACCAATGGTGGAAGTGCTGGCAACGACTCGTTGACTCGTTTGGTGACCTTTTTCTTCTTTGGTTGGTTGTTGAATAATGATTGTTGTTTGAACTCTTTGAAGAGTTGTCGTTGTTTGGCACATTCGTCTTCGTTGTCCATGTTGTGAGTGATCGATCTCAACTTGAGCTTGACATCTTTGTAACCAATACAAATGTGTTGGAGACTGTATAGGTATCTGAGCAGATGGTATGCTGGGCCACAGTGTCCTACCTCCTGGACATTTTTCACAAGTATGCTGACATAGTCCATATTGACATTATTGAAGTAAGAATGTAGTTTGTCGGTGCCCCATTTCATCTCTCCATGATAGCCATCAAACATGATGTCGATGAACATGATCGATGCTCTGGACTGGTCCTTGCAAGTTGATGTGAATACGACGTTGCTATCACATCGTGTGTATGATGGTGATGATTTGCCGATGATCAACGGTACCAAATGATCGGGGACGAATGATTGAACGATGCAGTTTATCACCAGGCTGAGGTTGATCGCCATTGTGGCCATCTTGTCAATGTTGGACTCCTTGGTGAAGAATAGTTTGATCTCGGTTGGATGCGACTGGAAGAGGCGATCAATCATCGATTGAGTCGATGGTATCTTGATCAGCATTAGCATCACCAACTCAAAGTAGGTCTCTCGCTTGGTCACGTCATACATGCGAATGAGTAGCTCTACCAAGTCGACCTTTGGCGGTGTATGGTCACGATCTATTGTAGTGCTGTTCAAATATTGAACCAGGGATGATGGAGGAGGTAGGCCAGATGATTTGAACGATGATATGATGGTATCAGACAGAAGAAAGGCCGACTCTGATGATTCATTCTTCCCCCATCCAACAGAGGTAAGCTTTGATATGATCATACTCTCGTGGGTTGCAAAGTTCTAAGGATGATATGATAGTGAATGTCAGTGCCGTCATCAATGGGTACGCGGGACCGAGCGAGGCGAGGGCTTGACTTACATGTGGCAATGATTGACCCATGAGTTTGAACATCTCAATCAGGTTGTTAAGTTCCTGCTCATTGTTCATGTCTAAACCTTGTGATGTCATGTCTCCTTGAATGAATGAACTAACTAGTTAGTTGTGTTTAAACTCGACGGCCATCGTTTGTCTAAATCTATCTATCTCTATCTATGATGTTGCGATGTGATCAAATTAATGAGTGAATGATTGAAAGTGTTTGCATACTCAGCACATCCAATTTTTTGATCAAAAACGATAACGTTACTACACATTGACTAGTCTGTAGAAGTTTATTGGCTGATTATCATTGATGCAATGCAGTTGGAGTGGTGCTGTCAATGCTGACAGACAATGTTTGCTGAATGGTATGTTGTTGGGCTTCATGTAGATGGTGAGGTATTCCAACTGTTTGATCATGGTCTGTTGGAGATGTGTAGCTATGGTACCAAACAGAGAGTGCAGGTTGCCCTTGACATGGAGTACGGCCAAACGATCAATATCTGTGAAGGCCAAAGTGAGTGATGTGATTGGTGTCGTCTTACAACGAGGCAACAAACGGATCACATTCGCTGACGATATGTTTAGCTCCAGAGTGTTAAGGGAGTGCGTACCAAAGTAGAACTGTTGAAGTTGGTCAATCATACCTTGGTCTTGACCTGATTGGTCGGACTGAAGATGGAGACTGGTGAGGTTGGTCATCTTGTGTAACCAAGGGATGGCTATGAGTCCTTCATTGATCGATGTGATGTGCGACAATGAGTCGAATGTCGTTGTGGTATCGTATTTAGTCAAATTGCTGACGTAGCACCTAAGATTGATAGTTGTTGCGCTCTGATCTTGTTGTAGGAGATCCTTCATGTCCCCAAACGGATTGTCCAATGTTCTGGTTGTGAACGTGATGGATTGGAGTCCATGTCTGTCCTTGATGTGTGATCTGAGTAACCGTCTGAATACGATTGGGTAGATCACTCTTGGGTCGAGCATATATATAGGTATAATGACGTGCTCCACACTAATATCATCACGTTTGTCCAGCCACTTGCGAAACCTTGGAATAATCTCAACCTCTTCAAAGTTGATTGTCTTGAGATTGGGTAACGTGCCAGTGACATGCAGATACTCAAAGATGGAGAATGGCACGGTCAAGCTCTCCAATCGCTCGGCACACAATGGACGCTTCCTGTATGGGACACACCTGATCTCATCACTTCTGAGATGGAGTGGTGGCTTCTTAAACAGACAGTACTTTGATGCAACTCGTATGTTGTCATAGATGATCAATGATGGGATGGCAAAGTTGGACAATGTCAACTTGCACGCCTTGAAGAATCGACTATTGACCAATGCCAATGAGATCAACCAACCCTGAGGCAAGGCGTTGCCCTTGTTGAATCCAAACCGAATGGCCATGCTCACAATATGATTGATCACCAGTGGTGGAAGTGTTGACAATACCAATGCAAGTGTACCATACGTTGTGGTTGTCACCTTGTCCCCCTGCTTGATGTTCTTGATGTACGTTAGGTCGATAAGTGATCGATCTTTGAATTGTTTGAAGAGTTGTTTGGCACATTCAGCGTCGTGGTTGTCCTTGTGAGTGATCGATCTCAGCTTCTCTTTGGTTCGAAAGTAGACAGCATCATGATTGATTCTAAGACTATAAAGATATCTGAGAAGATGGGATGCCGGGCCACAGAGACCTATATGATGTCGATGAACTTGATTGATGCCATGAGTTTGTCTTTGCAAGAAGATGTTAATGTGACCTTGTTGTTCGCACAACGAGATGGAAAAGATTTTAAAATGATCACTGGTACAAGGTGGTCCGGGATGAAAGATTGAACGAGGCAGTTGATAACAAAGTTAAAGTTGTTAATCTGGTCCATCTCCTCAATCAGGACATCATTGTTGATAAAGAATAGTTTGGTCTGAATTGGTTTATACTTGAAGAGGTAGTCGATGATGAATTCAGTCGAAGATTGTACGAGCAACAAATGAATGGCAACATCAAAGAAGGCCAATCGCTTTGTAGTTTCATAAAGTTGAATGAGCGTAATGATCATCCACATGCTTTTTGTCGTTTTGATATTCTCCGAGAAGTCTTGTCCAATGGTAATGATGTTCAGGTGGTACCAGTGATGTTGGAAGTGATTGTCCAGCGGACTTGCAAGCCATATTTATATCTTTGAAAAGTCGTAGGGTCAAGACTGTCTTCTCATAATTCAATTGAAAGTTGATCATTGTCATCTTTGATGTCACCAAGCTGACTGATGAGTTGTAGATTGAAAGGACTTGGCTTGAATTGGACGGGGATGATACTCCCATTCTTTCAATCATAAACATCAGGTTGTTATCATTGAGTAATGGGAAGAGCATGCTAAAGAATTGGTCGTTTAGTCGAATGCGATCATGAAGGAAGTGGAATATGATATTGGTTTGAGTTGGATGCTTGTTGATAAGCTGTTTGATCAACTGTTGTTGAACGATGTTGTTGTTGTCACTAATGTCAGAGTCGTTGGCGAGTTTGAATATCATTTTGAGGCGACTCTCGTCTTGTATGTACCAGTGATTGTTGGTAAATCTATTATCCATTGCATTGATGATCAACCTTTGAAAGTGATTAATATGTTAATGTTAGTTCAAGTGTTGTTGTTGTTGTTGTTGTCCGCTCTCTTACCTACACGAGTATCAGATGTTGGTTTACTTGTTCGCCAACACCATCCAATTCTTTGATCCTAATCATTAGGTCAGAGATGGCTTTGTGAGGCAATGCTATGAGTAGAGTGAACAATGAATCGCAAAGTTGATTATCATATCTTAGCTGGTCTGATGTAAGTGAGGTGAGCACCCATTGGTCAAGTTCACGATTGACGCGTGTCTTTCCGAATGTAGTAATGACTTGTTTATACACATCGTTACATTCATACCAAGTAACATATTCAGCATCGACAAGGTATCTCTTGAACATCTCCAAGTACTTTGTGCATTGTGTATCCCTCTGTTTAGGTGACAGACATTTGATCTCATTGATAATCTCAACCGACGTGTACTGCCTTTGTCTTTGTTGTTGTCGTTGTTGATGTTGTTCCTGATCAGATGTATCCATTATGATTTACTTTGTTACTTCTTTATGTTGTTGTATGAATGAATGTATGAATAATATGGTCTGTGACTGACCTGTCTTGTCCAGTCCATCACCATCACTTGTCTAACTATGTAATTATGTATGATGTGAATGAAACAAAAGAACTGCCTGACAATCTGCCAATCATTTGATTGACTTCCCCAAACAACACCAAACAAAGATAACGTTACTCAACGAGTCTGTAGAGGTTTATTGGATGATGATCATCGATGCAATGCAGTTGGAGTGCTGTGGTCAATGCTGACAGACATTGGATGTTGAATGGAATGATGCTATCACCTATGTTGGTCTCCTTTATCATGTAGATCGTGAGGTATTCTAACTGTTTGATCACAGTGTTTTGGAGGTGTGTAGCTATGGTACCAAACAGATCGTCCAGCTTGCCCTTGGCACTGAGTACGGCCAATTGATCAATGTCATTCAAGGCCAGCGTAAGTGATTTGATTGGTGCCGTATGGTAATGAGGTAACAAGTGAATCACATTCTCCGATGCCAAACGGAGCTCAAGGTTGTTGAGAGTGTGTGATACAGCGTAGAACTGTTGAAGTTTGTCAACTATACCATTGTCTTGAGCTGTTTGATTGAACTGGAGATGCAGACTGCTGAGGTTGGTCATCATGTGCAACAGTGGAATGTCTATGTATCTAATCTTGATCGATGAGATGTGTGACAATGTGTCAAACATTGTTGGTGATGTGGACGGCTGATATTGTTCCAAACGATTGACATGGCACTTTAGATTGATCGTCGAGTATTGCTGTTGGGGATGAATGTCCTTAATGTCACTAAAAGGATTATCAATTGAATTGGTTGTAATGTTGATTGATTGGAGTCCATGTCTATTCTTGATGTGTGCACTGAGCAGCCGATCGAATATGACGGGATAGGTCAAACTTGAATCTAGCATGATGAACTCCACACCAATGTCCTCTCGTTTGTCGATCCACTTGCGAGGATTTGGAACAAACTCAACCTCTTCAAAGTTGATTGTCTTGAGATTGGGTAATGATCCTTTGACAAGCAGGTAATCAGTAATGGAGAATGGGATGGTCAAGCTGACCAATCGCTCGGCACACAATGGACGCTTCCTGTGTGGAACACACTTGATCTCATCACTTCTGAGATGGAGTGGTGGCATCTTGAACAGACAGTACTTTGATGAAACTCGTATGTTGTCGTGGATGATCAATGATGGGATGGGAAAGGTGGACAATGTCACCATGCACGACTTGAGGAAACGACAGTTGACCAATGCCAATGAGACCAACCATCTCTGACTCAACCGAGTGTCCTTTTTGAATCCAAATCGAATGGCCATGCTTACAATGTGATTGAGTACCAGTGGTGGTAGTTTTGGTAATACCAATGCAGTTATCTTAATGTATGTTCGGTTGATTAGTAAATTTTCCTTGTACTCCTTGAATAGCTGGCGATGTTTGGAACAATCATCGTCGTTGTCCTTGTTGTGGGTGATCGGTCTCAATCTTAATTTGGCTAGTTTGTACACATCTTCATGATTGATCCGGAGACAGTACAGAGATCGGAGCAGATGGAATGCTGGGCCACAGAGGCCGAAACCAAGTACATTGATGACCAGAAAGTAGAGTGTGTCTTCTTGGAAGGATTTGTCATTGTTCATTTGCATCCCACAATATCTTTCCAACATGAGGTCGATGAACTTGACTGACGCTCTAGATTTGTCTTTGCAAGTTGACATGAATGTGACCTTGTTGTAGGCAAATTGAATTGAGGATCTGCCGATCATTGCTGGCACCAGGTGATCCGGGACGAATGATTGAACGATGCAATTGATCATAAAGTTGAAGTTGTGTACAATACGAATCTCGTGGACATTACTCTTGATGGTGAAGAACTGTTTGATCTCGGTTGTGTACGACTGGAACATGTTATTGATGATTGATTCATCAACTGACTGAATGAACAGACCCTGAATGGCCAGATCAATGTAGGCCGCATACTTTGTAAGGTCATACATATGAATGAGCGGAAAGATCACCCATATTATCCTTGGATAGTATATACTCTTCCAATCATATTTACATTCAATGGGAAGGGTGTCCAGGTGATGAAGCAGTGGCGCTGGAAGTCCATGTCCTCTTTCGCCAGAGTTTGTCATTGATCTCTTCATCGTTGCGAGCATTATTATCAAGTGGCCATCGTTTAGGAATGGTAAGAACACTCTACATAATTGATCAGTAAAGTGGAGACGACTGTGGAGGAAGTAGAATATGAAGTTTGATTTCGATGGATGCTTGTTGATAAGCTGTTGTATTAATATCAACTCTTGTTGGTGTTGATTGCTATTGTTGTTGTTGTCATCCTTGGTGAGATTGAATACCTGACCGAGGCGATCTTTAAATAGAAAGTACCAATGATTGGTAGCAAATCTATTGTCCATTGCATTGATTACAAGCCTTGATAAAGTTGGTGACATGATGTTGGTAAGTAACTACACTACACAGTCTGACTTGTACTGTACATCATTACCTACTTACTCTAGTATCTGATGGTTGCTTACTTGTTTGCTGATCAATGTCTTGATCCTTCTATCTTGGTCATTGTGCAATGCTATTAGTAGATAGGTGAACAATGAATCACTCAGATGATTGTCATGTTGATACTGGTATGATGTGAGTGCGGTGAGCACCCATTGGTGGAGTTCATTATCGACTCGTGTCTTGCCGAATGTAGAACCGATTTGTCTGTACATTGCATTGCATTCATCCCATGTACTACGATCATATGCTGTATAGACAAGGTATCTCTTAAACACCTCCAAGTACTCTATACATTGTGTATCCCTCTGATCTTCTGATATACCTTTGATCTCATTGACAATATCATATATAGAGTTATAGTTAACCATTTATATTATGTTTGTGAGTATGTATGAATGTATGAGTCTTGTGATGTACTCTTGAGAGTGAGTGAGTGAGTGAATGGTCTGTGACTGACCTGTGTCCACCATTACATAGTTTGTCTAGTATATGTACTTATTGTGAAGATCTGATGCTAATGAAATTGATCATTCAATCATTTGATTGACTTTGCGATTTTGTCTGTGAGCCAAGGTGTCGCCTACAACGTTACACGACTAGTCGACGAGTCTGTAGAAGTTTATTGGAAGACGATCATTGATACAATGCAGTTGGAGTGCTGTGATCAACGTTGACAGATAATGGTTGTTGAATGCAAATATGAACCCATTGTTGTTCATATTGATGGAGAGGTATTCCAAGTGTTTGATCATGGTCTGCTGGAGATGTGTGGCCATCGTGTGAAACAGTTGGTGAAGCTTGCCCTTGGCACTGAGAAAGGCCATATGGTTCATGTCATAGAGCATCAAATTGAGTGATTTGATTGGTGTCGTCTGGCAATGAGGCAGCAAGTGAATCACATTCACCGATGTGACATAGAGCACAAGCTTGTTGAGTGAGTGCGCTCCAGCGTAGAACTGTTGAAGTTTGTCAACAAGACCATTGTCTTGAACTGATTGCTGGAACTGGAGTTCCAGACTGGTGAGGTTGTTCATCTTGTGCAACAATGGAATGCTAAGGGATCTAATCCTGGTCGATGTGATGTGTGACAGTGACAATATGGTTGATTCGGAGGGAGCTGTTTCAGCCTTTAGCAGCCCAAGATCCAAACGGTTGATATGGCACTTCAGATTGATCGTTGAACTCTGGTTGAGGGGGCAGGTCGCGATATGGATTGTCCAATGTATTGGTTGTGAATGAGATTGCTTGAAGTCCGAGCTTGTCCTTGACCTGAGAGTTGAGGAGTCCATTGATTAGTGCCATTGTATTTGGTAGGATGTCTAGATTTATGATCTCCACGTCGATTGGACCGAATTGAGCTGAACAAAGTTGATTGTCTTGAGATTTGGAAACGATCCTCTCACCTCCAAGCTAAAGGATTTGGTGAATGGCACGGTCAAGCTCTCCAATCGCTCGGCACACAACGCACCTTTCCTTTGTGGGACATGCTTGATCTAATTCACTTCTGAGATGGAGTGGTGGCATCTTGAACAGACAGTACTTTGATCCAATGCGGATGGTCTTGCGTATGACCAATGATGGGATGGTAAATGTGGCCAATGTCAACGTGCACGCCTTGTGGAAACGAGTATTGACCGATGCCAATGAGATCAACCATCTCTGATTCAAGGACAATGGCCATGTGTCAATGCCGAATCCAAATCGAATGGCCATACTCACAATATGATTGATCATCAGTGGTGGAAGTGTTGGCAATGCACTTTCATTCAAAGTGCTGATTGGGGTTGTCTTGCTCTTTGTTCGGTGGACAAGTAATCGTTGATGTTTGTACTCCTTGAACTGTTGTTTCTGTTTTACACACTCATCGTTGTCCTTGTTTGTGATCGATCTAAACTTCTGTTTGGCCACCTTGTAACTGTTCTCAATGGCAGTGCACGGCCCATGAGCTTGACCATCTTGAGCAGGTTGTCATTGTTGAGAAGTGGGAGGAACATGCCAAAGTATTGTTCAATCGGTTGGAGATGACTTTGGAAGTAGAGGAATATATCGTTTGATTGGATTGGATACTTGATGATGAGTTGTTGGAATTGTTGCTGCAGCTGCTGCTGTTGTTGTTGAGTTTGGTTGTCCACTGTCAAGTCGAGAAGTTGATTGAAGTTTATATTACTATGAAACCAAATACTACCTTGAGCATAGACATTATCCAACACATGGATGATGAGTCTTTGATTGAAATGGATGGGATATGATGGACTAAGTTAGCATTCATTCACCTTCAACTCCATCCCATCCATACTTACTCGAGTGTCTGATACTTGTGTTGGCCAATCAGTTGAACCGATTTACACTATCACTGGACATCGCCATAAGTAGACAGGTGAACAATGCCTCGCACAATTGATCGTTTTGAAGATACTGTTCGGTCTGGAGCGAGACGAAATACTTAAGGGAGTGGTTGGTCAACAGACTTGAAAGATGTTATGATGGCATCTATGAGCTCAATTATCATGTTAGCCATGTCATGATCATTAAAGTTATTCAAAGACTCTATTTTTTTAAGGAATACTTCCTCACACTTTGCATAGTGCTGGGGATAGGAAGAGAACAGAAGGCAATTTTGATTGGTGGACATGTCAGTATAATTCTAGGCATATATGAATGTTGAAAGAATGGATATAACTTACAAGTGGCCCATGAGTTTGATCAATTCCATCATCTTAAAAATGTTGAGATATTGGAAGAGTATGCCACAATATTGATCGATTGGCTGAAGGTGGTGCTGCAGGAATTCGAATATCTTATTCGTATACTGGATCTTGTGGCTCTTGATTAGATTCATGATCCCTTGTCGTTGATGGGTGTTGGCGTCACTGTTGGTATCATAGTCGTTGACCTTTGTGAAGCTGATTAACTGCTTGAGGTGATCAGTGTCTTTCTCCCTTAAGTACCAACTATTACTAGAGAATCTTGTGTCCATCACTTTGAGGATAGCACTGTTGTTGACAACAAACAAAAATGTTAGTTAGTTATTACACTCATTCAATCAATCAATGAATTCGATCGCGGTAAGGTGGAACTTACCCAAACGTCTGATGCTTGTGTTTGCCAATTACTTCACGGATCCGGTTGTCCTTGTCGTTGGGCAATGACAGTAGAAGATAGTTGAGTAATGACTGGCAATGTTGAGAGTATTCATCTTTGTTCTTTTGAGCTCCCTCTTGGTCATTTTTCTGGAGTACCTTGGGCAACCATTGCTCAATGTCATCATAGATTCTAGACTGGCCAACTATATCCGTGATGATCGTGTATACCTTGAAATTTTGACTCCATGTACTATCATTTCTAGCTCCATTTGCAATGTATGTTATGAAGTACTCCAAGTACTTTGTGCAAAGTGTATCAATCTGGGCCGCTGATAGTCCATTGAGCAAGACAGGGATGAAAGTTGTATCGAGCCAGAATTCTCTGTATGGGAGTCTATGTTTGCCAATGCTTCCAATTGACAGGATACTGATCACCATGTCAAAAATGCTGATGCCGCATTGTCTAATGTTTGCACACAGTCGATCCACATCTAGACATAGTCTATATGGTACTTTGTATCTATCCAGTTCCTCCTCACTTCGATGATTAGTGTCGACACTTGCTCCATCTTGATTGAAAGCGACTGTATTCTCGATAGGTATGGATATTTAGTGAGCATATACTATCTGAGATTAATTGACGCAATATTGGATGTTGCTCAAACATCTACAAGAGCAAAGATGAACATCTCGACCTTGTTAGTGTCTTGCAAGCATGAATCTAGCTAGTTGCCGATACATACAATTGCAAGCTGTGGCATGACCTTGACTATCTCATCGAATGTGTATCGTCTACTGATACTGACAACATTATCTTGTCCTTGACAATTGTCAACAACTTATTGAGCTCAATTAATAATGGTGAGTCCAACACCTGCTGTTGCTCATAGTTGTTGTTGTTGTTGTTGTTGATGTAGTTGTTGTCCATCTCTATAACTTGTGTTGTAGATGTTGTGAATGAATGAATGAATGAATGAATGAATGAAGTTGGTCTATGTCTCCCTCAAAAGTATTCTATTGTTGGTCAATCATTTGATTGACGGTGTAGGTGAAACTAGAGTGCAATTCAGAAGAAAGGGATATTAGTTGCCCCAGCCATCACATAACGGTATTCTATAATTATCTGTTCAAGACATTCTGTCAATCAAATGATTGACTTCGTTGGACCTGCAGCGAACTTGAGTGAGAAAACAATTCTCAAATTCTTGTGATTTAGTTGGATTGACCTTCAGTCTCACACTTCTTTCACCAATTCATTTGTGAACAAACATTCAAGAGATAGAGAATAGAATATCTTATATCATATATATAGTTTAGTTTAGTTTAGTTTAGTTTTGATTAGAGATAATGACAGCATTGCAAAAGAAAGCTTTGCTGAGAAGACAGCTTGAGGAGAGTTTGAAAGACTATGAAGAACCAATAAAGTACTTTAGAAGCATATTGCTTTGGCACAGACCAGTGGACTTGGGTGTATTGATCGTGTTGCTCACAACTGCACTTTGGTACCTTCGTGGTATCTCCCTGTCCGTCGTCACCACTGTCTTTCTTGCTATACCCACCTATCTACTCATTCAACTAATCGCTCAGAATGCCAACCTAAACATCATCTCTAAAGTATTCGTAAGTTCATTCAATCATTCATTCATTCATTCAATCAATATATACTCTCTTGCTCACTCAATCATTCAAATAGCCACACAGCAGCTCACATGAAGCATTCATTGAAGTTGTCAACACATTGGTTTCAATCAGGTTCTCAATGAGTGAGATGGTGATTGACCTCTATCGCTTCAAACAGCTAAGTCCAGTCAAGGTATGATCATGATCATTCCCCAGACATCACCTGATGACCAACTCTAACCTAACTTTTCCACCTCAATAGTTCTTTGCACAGACTACACTTGTCTGCTTGTTAATAGCCTACATTGGTACATTGTTCTCTGGATACTCACTCTTCATTCTGACATGTATGTTGACTCACCGACCACTACTCCTCCTTTGAAGCCATGAACTAACAATCAATCCCATTGCATATTGAATACATACATAGTGTACACTGTCTTGTTGTTGCCAGGATTCATTTCCAATCAACATCACAGCTCAATAGTGTCCACAGTACTTCCATTGATTGAGAGCAGTGTACAGGCAATCACAGCGACCATCACATCATTGGTCGATCAATACATCAACAAACAACCAGCAGGTGCCAACGTGGCCAGCAACAGCAACAGCAACAATGCACCACGACCATCACCAAGCAGCAATGCATATCCCGACACCGTTGATATCACAAAGAAGAACTCATAACTTTGGATCGATCGATCAATCAATGTGTTTGTTTGTTTGTTCCATGTTTGTTTATAATGTCCATGACAATCCATGGTCAATTTGTTCAGTCCAATAAAGACATCCATATCCAATCAATCGGCTGTTGTTGTTGAACATCCACGTCTCGAAGATACATTGCATTGTTTCGCGAATCAACAAGTCTGAAAAAGGTGTTTGATTATGACTCAGCGTCATTCACGAATGAATCTTGAGATAGAGACACAAACAAATACATATATATAGGGATACAGATAGAATGAAGGATAGATGTCAATACTGTGGATGTGAGATACATCAATCATCATCTACAAATACACCTGTCAATGTATGTATTTGATTGATTGCTAGATTGATTGAAATGAATGAATGAATGAGTTGAATGACTGACATTCTTCGAATCACTTATAATGATGGTACAACAACAGAGATCACCTATATTACATCCATCAACATCAACAACATATAATGGAGGATCAATGCCAAATTCACCAAGTCTATATCATCAACAACAACAACAAATAGATAATCAACAACAACATCATCATCCACATCATCATCCAAATGGATGTAAAGACTCTGTAGATCATCGATCGTCAGTTGACGAAAGCTCAACAGCACAAACACCAATAGCATCGACAAAGTGGAAGAAAGTACTATACGAGCCTCAACCATATCCAGATAACTACACAGACGAAACATTCCTCAAAGAGCTGATACAGAATGGTAATATTGATTCATTGATTCATTGATTGAATGATCAAGATGGAGGATACTGACACACTCATCATGTTCATTAGCCAACTTCATTAAATATGACTTCTGGAAGATAGTATTCGACAGCTTCACCGTTACACAACAGATAACATCTGTTATACTCTTTGTCATTGTATTCTTCCACGCGTTGAAGAGCACATGGACACTCTCATCCCTTGTCAGTATGGCAATGGGTATGCTTGTAGTAGGATACATACTTATCATTTGGATCGATCCAACATCAGACTGTATGTTTGCATAACTCACTTAATCACTTATTCATTCATTCACTAACATCATTCATCATTTATCATAGTTTACTCAATCAAGGATAGTCTATTACATGTTATATTACTGTTTGGAACAGTGTATGGACTGTCACCTGTACTGCGAACACTGACCAATTCATTCAGCGATGATACTATATGGGCATTGACATTCATATTACTGTTGGCACACTTATTCTTCCACGACTATGGCTACACCAACAATGACTGCACTGTGTTCAATGCACCCATTTCACTCAATGCGGCAATCTTTGCCTCTGTCCTCCTAAGCTCAAGACTACACTCCAACATCCATGTGTTTGTCCTCATCACCTTTGCCATCCAGATGTTTGCCCTCTTCCCAATCGTCAGACATCATATTAAGGTATGAGATTGATTGATTGATTGGACTGTCCTCATCATGAAGGAGTACTTACCATTGCTCTTCTCCCTACCCTATAGCGCCACTCACTAGAGTTCCATTCTGGATTGACTATTGGCTTGTGTGTAGCGTGCACCGTGCTACTCTCGCACATGAGTACTCTGTTGACATTCATCTACATTGGAATCATTGGAACCATTACCTTTGTTTGTCCACTCTGGCTAATCTTTATCCAGAAATACAAGAAGTATGTAGTTGATCGAGGCAATAATGGTCGAGTCCATTTACTAACACACATACTCCTTCATTCCATCATTTTAGTGAGATCAATGGACCATGGGACGAAGCATCGGTTATATCCCAGAGTGGAGGAGAGTTCTAAACAATACAAGCCATCATTATCTAATGTACACCATCAGATCCGAATGAATATTTATTGAATTGATTGATTGATTGTATGATTGAATGAACATCCTGATGTAATGATGGATGCTTAATGGAATCTGAATGACTTGATTTGGAATGGAGATAGTTGTACCTTGGTCTTGCCATCATTGTCAAATGATGACTCGCGAATGGGTTGCTCCATTCCATTGCATGGTTGGATGTGCTTGAGATGCTGAGCACATGATGTCTCGAATGTGAAGCTGGTATGTCCTCCATAAGACTCGTACACTCTTACAATGAATCCCTTGCCATCCTCAGCCTTCTTAACAGTCTCGATGATCACTGATTGACTTCCAACGGCCTTGACCAACGAGCCCTTGGGCACAACTTGGGTAGGTGCGGCACGGCTGATGTGCACGTCGTTGTTGACGAGGTAGCCTTGCTGCACGACACCTCCCTGCTGCAGGTTGCCCTGATGCAGGAACAGTGAGTAGACAAAGTGGTGCGTGCCCATGTCGGCATCGGCATCCGGTGCCTTTGGTGCACGCAGTAGACTGAGCTTCATCCTGCCTTGATGCACTGAGTAGCCGTACTTGCAGTCGTTGAGCAATGTGACACCAAAGTCAAACTCGGACAGGTCTGCCCACTTGTGGCCGCAGACCTCGAACTTGGCGATATCCCACGATGTGTTGAAGTGGGTTGGTCGCTGGACATGTCCGAATTGGATGTCGTAGCTGGCAGTTGTTGCTCTGAGAGTGGTCGGGAACTCAACCTTGAGGAGCTTGTGGGCCTCATGCCACTCGACCCTCGTGTCAAAGTCGATGCGGCTCGAGTTGCAGTAGAAGTAGACGGTTTGGTGCAGAGTGGATCCGTGGGAAAAGCTCTCATGAATCAAACTGGATGCCGACTCTGAGTGGACCGTTCTCGACCAACTTGGCAGAGGTGGCGACGCCAGCCAAGTTTGACTTTTGCTGTGAGTAGATCTCAACATCCCAAGCATCCCAGAACAACGGGATGTCATCGTACAGCACAAACTGATTGGCTTGTTCGCCAGGCTTGACGACCTCGCGTCCAGTGTGCAAATCGACAATGCTGCTGATTGTTCCATTCCTGTTGACGGTGCATTTCTGGTAACGATTGGTGACTACGAACGAGTCCTTGTTCTCTTGCACAGAGAGTCCTGTTGCCGTGCTCTTGGTGATTGAACTGGCTGACACTCTTGTGAAGCCATACGATGGTATGGTGACCAAGTGCAGGGGCAGGCCATTGTGAGACTTTTGTTCGGTGACAATGGTGTTGTCAGGGAGCTCGACGATCCTCTCAACATCAAAGCCTGTTGGGTTGAACAAGAGGAGATCGGTGCCTGCCTGTGTGCCACCGAGCAGATGAAGAGAGTTCTCGATCAGTTGGCGACACTCCTTCTCGATCTGAGTGTGGTGTGCAGCAGAGTCCTTGTAGACCATGCCAATTGATGAACCTGGAAGCACGTCGTGGAACTGGTTCAGCAGCAACAACTCCCAAAGATGCTCAATGTTGGGATAGTGGAAGCCAGCCTGGTTGTTCAGCTCGAGGATTGAGGAGAGTGCCTCAACGTCGTGAAGGAAGTTCTCACCCTTGCGGTTGCCACGCTTGCAGGCAGCCTGGGTCGTGTAGGTACCACGATGCAGCTCAAAGTAGAGCTCACCAACCCATGTGTACAGCTTGTCGGCGTCGGGCTTGACGCGCTCAAAGAACTCGTGTGGGGAGCGAAGACCAACCTTTGGGATACCGTCTGTGTTGGGCATCTTGACGAGTCTCTCAATCATCTCGATGGTGGGGCCGCCACCGCCATCACCATGTCCATAGACCAGCAGTGACTCGTTGGCAAGCTCAGCATTCTTGTTGTTGGTGGCAGACAGCACGACCTCCTTAACATCGGCGGCAGAGTTGTAAGTGTTGGCTGGGGGGAAGTGCGACAACACCTTGCTTCCATCAATGCCCTCCCACATGAATGTTGAGTGAGGGAACTTGTTGATATTGTTCCAGCTTAGCTTCTGTGTGATAAAGTTCTCGATGCCCATGTGGCGGATGACTTGTGGCAGTTGGCCACTGTATCCAAAAGTGTCAGGCAACCAGAACTCTGTGCAGTGCAGTCCAAACTCCTTCATAAAGAAGTTCTGGCCAAACAAGAACTGTCTAATGAATGACTCACCAGATGGCAAATTACCATCCATCTCGACCCACGTCTAAAGTATGATTGTTTGAGTGATCAAGTGAGTAGGGGATTGGGGCGAGGGAACAAGTGAGTGGATGACTTACACCACCAGTTGGAACGAACTGTCCCGACTTGATCTTGTGCTTGATCTTGTCAAAGAGCTCTGGGTACAACTTCTTGGTCCAGCTGTATAGCTGTGCCTGTGACTGTACAAACTTGTACTCGGGATAGTAGTCCATATAGAGGATCTGAGTGGCGAACGAACGGGCTGCCTTTCTCTTTGTCTCATCGTATGGCCATAGCCAAGCAACATCGATGTGGCAATGTCCTATTGCACTGACATTGTGTTGGCTGTCTCCATTCTTCTGAGCAAAGAATGCCTTGGCCAACGCTGTGGACTGCTTCCAAGTAGCCCTATTGTTGATATCGCACACGTTAATCATCTGATTACCGACCTGAAGTGCTTGGTTGCTTCTAAGAGATCCCTCTGGGAAGTTCTAAGAGGGTTTTGGATTAGAACATATACATTTGATCGACTGGTGTTTGATCAACCAAACATACCTTGGAGATATCATAGAGCATTGTGAGGTATGTGTACAGGTCATAACATTCACGATCAAACACTCCCAACTCACAACGAGTGAGTGTAAAGGTCTTGTTTGGATCACATGGATTGATCAATCCATCCTTTCCAACTCCAAACATTCCATTGCATGCCATTTCAACCTTCAATGTCGTGTACACATGTTAGAGTTGTTGTCCATCCATCCACCATCAAACCATCATTCATATTGACACCATACATACCATTAGACTGTAATGCTCACTACCGTTGGAGTGCTTGGTTAGGACGTACTCTACACGTTTATCATTCCACGTGCCACCGGTCAGACCCTGGATTGGCACACCATTGTTCCAGATCAAAGCCTCAGATGATGAGTTCCACAAAAGATGAACCTCCTTACCCTTGAATGCTTGTGGTACATTGATCTCCAACTTGAACCAATAAGTAGCCCAACTTGGTCCATAAGATGATCCAACCTTGCACTCTTTATAATGCAACTTGAGTGCGTCTAAGTTTGAGATGATGAGTAAGTAAGTGATGATCATTATGATTGATTGATTGATTGATTGATTGTACCTTGGTAAGGTATACGATCACATTGATCGGACACTTGGAGCTTGATAGCATCGGCATCCAACTGCGGGTAAATCTTTCCCTTGATGTTCACATCTGTGAAGTAAGTATCACTGATGAACTTCTCAATTCTCTCCACTATAATACTTCTTGGTGTTGTCATATCTAATATATATATATGTATACAAGTACAAGTAATACAAGTATATTTAATAAATGAGTGTTAATATAAACACAAAGTTGAAGTTGAGGGACCGGAGATATTCATTTGTGGGTAGTTCGTCCCATAAATTAAGTTGTTTTGAATTCAATGAATCACTAGCATGATGAAGAATGACAGGATTAGAAGTCACTTCAATCAATCGATCGATTAATACACTTATATACTTACCTACGATACAATGTCAGGGTTACCTTTAAACACATCAATATACAATGATCCATCATCATCATCATCTATAATGGCAACAGGCATCACCAACGACTTGTTGCCTCAACCTAATCAAGACAATAGCGCGACAACTACGAATAATAATAACAGTAACAATAATAATAGTAATAGTATATTAGAATCAATAGAAAGTAATAATAATAATAATAATAATATATATACATTCAATTGTATACATATAAATAATGATGTTAGAGAGTATAGAGTTACAAGAAAGAGTAGATCGATTATATATACATTCGACTATTGTATGTGGATACTATTGGCATTGCAAACATACTACCTCATATCAATGAACTACTCTATATTCAAGTCATTCATGTTTGTGATGATCATAGCCATCATTGCCATTCGTCTCTGTCTAAAGATGTTTATCATCCGCGAGGGTATGTTATGTTATGTTATGTTCACTCACTTCGCGCGACCTTGACTAACCGACCAACCAATCATTCAGAGTCATTGACAGTGATAAGAGAACTTGGAATACAACTGCGAAAGAAGTACTTGTTGAAGGAGACGGTGGAGTTTATCGAGAAGTCTAGGATCAGTTCGATCATTATCAACGAAGGTATATCACGCTATCGCGTAGTATATTACATGGCCTTTATCGTCGAAGGCAAACAAAAGATGATACTGGCATTCGACGACCTCATTCCAAGGATCAATGTATTGCTCAAAATCTATCGTGGCACTCGTGCGCTGATGTATGGAGAGAATGAAGACTAACTAAACCTTAAGGTTTAGGCTCTCTCTCTCAATCGTTCGAACGAATGTATGCATGCTAGTTATCGAGGCCTCCAGTCAGTCAGACAGAATAAATACCAAGTTGGTGCGACCATCATCAAACCAATGCAACTGGAACGAGTGAGCTCCACTCAATCATTGAATGAGGACCACCTCAATCCAATCAAATCCGTTATGATCAGATCGTCTACAACAACAACCCTACTTCTTTGTGGACCATCAATAATGCCCTACCCTTGCCCTACCCCTCTACTCTTACCTTACCCTTACCCTTACCCTTACCCTCATTCACTCTCATGCAATTTATTGGCGGCAACAACTAACCAAACTACCAAGTTGATCAAGTCGCCCAACAATCTCTTTCCAAAATCTCCATCTTCAGCTATATGCTGCCAACAACGATTGATGAGAGGCTGTCTTACTCATACTCTAACTGGTGGTCAATGACAACGGCACCACAAACAATCTCTCTATCAACTACTTATCCTCCCACTCAAACTGGGTGGCGGGGACTTGGACTGCCACTACCACTACCACTGTCACGTTGCCTCGCCAGTTCCTTTGAACGAGTGAGGAATACCAACCCTTCCATTCACACACCCAACCAACACCTTGTATAACAAATATACAACGTTGTAGTTGTGGTTGTAAATGTATGATCATGAATGTGATCATCAGTCATCCTGTAGGTGGTGCGTAGTGTGTAGTGTGTGATGTGGGGATGATGATGAGAATGATTGATTGAGTGCCACCCCCGAGTTCCACGCCTCTTTCCCTTCCCACATGCCTCACTCACACTACCCTCTCCCTTGGATCTATACTCTCTCATCACCATTCGTGGCAAAGGTGGCTAAACAAACAAACAAGCGCCAGGTCGACAAGTTGTAGCTTGTTGGTGAGTGAGTTGAGTTGAGTGATTGATTGTTGATGACTATGACAATGGAGCCCATCTACCATGCACCTATTCGGCCAAAAAGGACCATTTCCTTCCTTCACAACAACAAATAGACTGGGGAGCTGTCGTTCAAGCTTGGACGGGTCCACACTAGTCGTCCAATTTGAACATTACCAAATAGGGTCCTTCATTCATTCATACTTCAACAACACAACATAACTAATCAATCAATCAAACCAACATATTTTGTGAATCTAATAACAAACCTAATACCTATTTATATACACTCTTGTATTATTAACTAACTCTATCATTGTATACTATACTATATTAAGAAATTTGATTGATTGATTGATTGATTGATCTTCGTCCAGAAACAGACTTGTACAAGTTCAATATTCCAATTCTCAAGAGGTAAGTCCAATGTTGGGTCATACAATGACTCACTCACCCCATCGATGTCAACTACTTCTTGTATATTTCCAGGTGTAGTCAATCCAGCTGATCTGGAAAACCTTGGAAACTCTAAGGGTCACACCATTTTCATCTTTGTCATGTTCAACTTCAACTTCAACTTCAACTACAACAACAGAGATTACACATACATAGACAAAGTCCGACTTTAACTGTCATGTATACCCGGTCCAAAGGGTAATTAATTAATGAGGTTAATGTTGATATTTGGTATAATAGTACTATACCCCTTTGTATTGACTCACGTCACGCATTTGTACCCGACACCTTCTGTCGATGTACAACACAACCATCTCTTCGTTAATGATGAGTCAACAACAATAACTTGTATCATTCATTCAAATACATTTATTCAATCATTCAATGTTCTGTTTTATCCTAACCGTTGAAGCCTCAATGCATGGCCTTTATTATGGTCCATCCAACATAACCCCACCACACCATCCATTCATGTTCACATTGAAGCCTCCACCAGGGACCACAAAAACTCTGGAAAACACATCAAAAAAACCGGTGATATCCATTAATGGTGCGTTGCAAATGGCAAGACCTTTATTAGACCATTTACAGAATATATCTAGACAAGAGAGTTGGTGACTGTCAACATCAACTCTCTCTCACTCATGTTCATTACCAATCATCATACATCTATATGAGAGATAGTTAGCCATATTCATCCAGTCAATCATCCATCCATCCATTATTGATGCGTTAGTTGACAACAACGTCAATCGCGCACACAACAACACATACACAATATCACACACCCGTTTCAAAGCGTTGAAGGACATATATACATACTTTGAAGTTACTCTTAGGCCACCCCCACAACCTATCTTGTAGCCTTCGCAACCACTCTATCTTCATTCATTCATTCAACCATCCATCGCATCGGCAGTTTGTTATTGCTTACAATCGACGAGTGTGAACGAGACTTGACTTGAATGAGTGTAAATGAGTGAATGAATGAGTGGTCCCTCACTGTCTATCTATCTATAACCCCCTCCCTCTCTCTCTCTACAACTACTCAACTGCGCAGGTTGACTACACAACCACACATTCAAAGAGAGAGTGATATCACCAATCAATAATAATATTAGTTATTAATTAATTAGTTTGTTTGTTAGTTTAGTTAGTTATTAAGTTCAATATCATACATACATACATACACATAATATATGTTATTATCTATCTCTCTAGTTATCTTACAACAACAACAACAAAGTAGTAATCTTATGTTTAACTTTAAAGGTAAACATTGTTTGGAATACCCATTATTTGTTGGATGAACGATGGACCTGGCTAGACTTGCCAGAAGTTCACACGCTACACAAACACAAGCACAAACACAAGCACTCAGATCTTATCCAAGATCCAGCACTCCAATCAATCAAGCCTCCTTAAGCATTTATACATCACACAGGACAATTATACATACACATATAAACATTAGGTGCCTGCTTACTTCATCCATTGCACCTAACGTTCAAACATTGTCATGGTGTGTTGTGATTGAATGATGTGAGCCTTGCAGTTGGCAAAGGAAGTTGAACATGGCCCACCAATTTGGCCGCAATGATTTCCTTTGGTGAACAATATATATTGTCATTGTCGACTTAAGATTCAAGGTAGCCTTCCTCATATTGTTGTCAATGGCAATGGCAATGGCATACTGTCAATGTCGGTTCATGTGGAGGCAAATGAGGACTATCCATCATAGTCCCTCTCGTCTCCACTTCTCCCAACCATATAGTTGTTTGTTACGGAAATCGCATAACATCCATGTTGTTGTTGTGTGAGCCTAAAAATACAATCAAAGCAACAGCAACAGCAACAACAACAACAGCTACAGGAAACAGACACATCCACATCCCGACATCAGTAACAACAAAGAGGCTCGAGGCGGAGTACGTGGCGGTACCCCTCTCCCACCCACACAACACACACTCATGTTCCATCACTCAACCGACTCACATCACTTCACACACACAACTACACACATGTTCCATCACCCACCACACACACACTCCATCACAAGTACCTTAGTGAGCCCACCTATAATCACTTAGTGTACATCACAAATTGCTATTGTCGAACAATATTGTGGACCACCAGGTCCTCCCAACCGCCACCCTTTGCCAGTTGGTTGTTGGCGGCCAAGACACCTTCTCAACTATTGACCATTTGCGTTATTTATAGAAGAGTGTCTCTTCATCTTCCCTCATCCTTCTACATTATCTATCCCAAGTTATCATCATCGTCGTCAACAACAATGGACCCATTATACATCTTGTTATATGGTTAATGGGTCTCTCGGGTCACCTTTGTACTGCGGTCACGTATACTAAATACGAATCCTTTATTGGTACCCGATATGATATATGCGCTGATGTTGTTTGTGCCCCTTTGTGTGCCTCATTGAATGATCAAGTTGATTTGTTTGTGGACCCAATGATCATTGGTTGTTCCAACTACTACAACTCATTCACTTCACAACCTATATCTCTAAAGTTATAATAATTGTTTGATTGAGGTAACCTTGCCACACACTCGCCCACACATCCAATCCTTTATTCTTGGCCCAAGATAAGGCTTCACCAAAGTCAATAATAATATATTAACATATCATTTCCAATCCATATAATTCTAGAATTAATGTCCATAATCCTGTCATCTAACCTTTAAACCTTACTTCMAATCTTTATAATTATTATTTATATTTATATTTATTATTACACTTATATAATGGATTCTACAATTAGGACCAACTCCCCAATGATCACCAACGATAGACATCAAATGGCCACACAATTTCCAAACGCTGTTGCTGCTGCCAACTCACCAGCACAGGCACAGGCACAAGCCCCTCAGCAACAAGCCACCTTCTTGTCCATACTAAAGGAGGGCAAGATGCAATTGCAAGAGATCAACATGGCGTCCAAACCAGACAGTCCCATCGAGTGTCTGCTAAAGTCGCTGATCATATGTACAAACCAGTTCCTGGCCTATGCCGACCAGTACCCCAACAACTTTACACAATTCCTGCCGGAGAATATGAAGCTTCCGATGATCACCATCGACATGTACATTGCCAGAATATTGAAATACTCGCCGTGCTCCAAGGAATGCTTTATCACCACCCTCATGTACATAGACCGACTCATCACCAAGCGTGGATTCGTTGTAAATAGTTATAACATCCATCGAATCCTCATCACTGGTATTCTCGTAGCTGCAAAGTACCTTGATGGTATGTATCACAATGACCTGGAATCATTCCAATCACTCAACTAACAATCAAACAAACCTTCCAATTCAAACAGATATATTTTATAACAATCACTTCTATTCGCAAGTCGGAGGAGTGTCCGTGAAGGAGATCAATAGTTTGGAACTTGACTTGTTGAAGCTGCTATCGTTTGATGTCGGCACCGACTTCCAGACTTATATAGAGTACTCGTCGGCGATGGAGATGTACAGCCAGAGGATCCAGCAACACTTGTGTGTTCCTGTGGCCTCATCACTGCCCGTTGCCTTTCCAGATGTCAACCTCCTAGACAGCATAGTATTCCTAAAGGATTCGCCTTCAAAGGACAAGAGACACCCCTCTAGACCATCACCAAACACTCAACATCAATCCACATCATCATCATCCTCCTCCTCTTCATACACCCACCCAAACTGTCAAACTGCCTCATCATGTAGTAGTAGTAGTAGCAATCACAACAACAATCACATCACCACCAACAGCACCATCGGTAATAATGTAAATAACTATATCAATACCAAGTCCAACTGCGACGACTCGAGCAATAAGCCAGCCTATCTACACCAATCCATCCCTTCCTTTCGATACCAGCCTCAACCCGATTGCGTCGCTTAAGAGACTGTTCCGTAGTTTCTTCCCAACACCAGACTGTGCGCTTCCACTGCCTGCAGGCCCAGGTGCATCCTGAATCCAATCAATCAAGATGTCAGCATCCTGTCCCTACCCTCCCGCTTGTTCATACCAATGTCCATAAACCCCCTGTCCATAACTGTATACTGTCCTGTTCCATTCAATCCCATCCAATGCAATCCAATCAAATCCAACCGATTATTGTCGATATTATTATCCCTACCCTTACCATAACCAAGTGTTCTGTTCACATCGACATCGACCAAACTGGCCTTAAATAAACGAGAGGTATCCATTCCTCTCACTCCTGTTCATACTATATATATTAACGAGTTTGATTAAATGAATGATTATTATTGACGAAGTACTCGCGAGTTGGACACTTTCCAATGATCGAATGAAGGGGGCGGTATGATATGTGTTGTTGGTTAATGATCAGGATCAAACTCAATCGTCGTCTCTATCAGTGTTTACACCTCTCTCTGACATTTGTACACCATCCTCATTCTGTGGCAGATGGAAGTATGGGTTGTCCAAAGATGGTCTAAACTGATATCTATTGTTTGTTAATTGATTGATTGGTTGTTAATGTTAGTCCTCTCTTCATCCTTTCTTCCTTTGAACCATTACTTACCCAGTAGTGGAGTAAAAGATGAGTGCGGCAATAAGCTGGAAGCAGTCGCCCAACCATACCCACTTGAATGGAAGTGTCGATCGCAGCAGAGTGATGATGATTCTAGTGAAGTAAATATAAGAGATTACAAATAAATAGAACTGTCTGAATAGAGTGAGCTTCTGAAGGTTCTGGGCAGCTATTATGTTTGATTGATTGATTGATTGGCATTAGTATGTTGTTGGACTGCAAAGGGATAGAGGTCGAGGTACACATACCTTTGTCATCAACCTGCGAAGCATCCTTTAGATGTTTGATTGACCAAATGATTGGGATCAAGATGGCAATGCAACAGATGATATCGACAACTGTGAAGATGTGCTTCCATCCAATCGAACCGACGGAACCTGGTGCCTCCTCATCGACCATGACCAATGCAATGTTGTCGAGAATCTGCAAAGGAATGACCACCATGAATATAGTCTTGTCCTTGTCGGACAGGTATGGCTTGATGAATGCCCATCCTGAACCAATAAGTGCAATCAAAACAATAAAGAATGATCCTTGAAGGCTGTGTTTGATAGGGTAGGGTTAGTAACTGTCATTCATTCAATCAATCGATCAATCAATCAATCTAACAAGCGAGTCATACCATGCAAAGATGTAATATGCAACATTCCAACCATGAGCGCTGCCAGTGGTCTTGATGTAGTGCTTCTCAATCTATATTGATGATGTTGTTGTTAGGATGATTGAATGAGTGATAATTTTGATTGTACATACAGCCTCGAACAATAGTGAGATTGACTGAATCAAAAGGTAGGCAGTGCAGAGGTGATGTATCTTGTTGACACGCTTGCCCTCTCCCTTTAGGAAGAAGAAGACCCAGAGTAGCAACAATCCAAAGAAGACAGCAGAGAACACTCCGTATAGAGTTGGCAAAGGAGTGTCACCAATCGACAGATAACTCTTTTGTCCGTTAGACTCGACGTTGTATTGCTCCAATGAAAGCTGTATTAGATGAGTGAGTGAGTGAGTGAATGAGTGAATGAATTAGGGGAGTAATCAATCATATGATTTAACAATCTTACATCGAAAGAGACTTTATCACCATGATTACAATTGATAAAGTGAAGGTTATAGAATCCCTCTTTGAAGCCTGGTGCGTCAACTGTCAAGTCAAAATTGGTTGTGTCGCCGCTGTATGGTTGTTAAGGTTCATTCAATGTTAGCACCTCGGTGTCGCGTGACATCAATCAGCATATAGACGACTTACCTCTTGTACGTGAAGAAGAAACTCTGGTTCTCAAAGAAATGTACACAGTCCTTCTGAAGGATGATTTCGTCGACCAATGCGCTGGCATCAGTGTCAGTGACCTTGATGAAGAATCCTGTTCCATTGGACATTGAAGAGTCTATTGGCTGTCCATTGAGCTTCCAATTGGCCACTGAACACTTCATCACACCATTCTTTCCCAGACCAAAGCTCTCGATCAGGAACACCTGACGTATATCGTCCTTAATATTCAAATGATGTATAAATGCATTTGTAGTCGATATCAACACGAGGCATATCAGCAACGTCGCCGACAAAAACAAAGATGTCTGTCTTGTCATCACTCTATATATCTTTCTTTATCTCTATCCTTTGTCTATCTGTATACTTCTGTGATTATTGTGATTGATTGATTGATCGATCGATTATTTATGATGTAATATATATAGTATTATATTTATATGTTATGTTACAGATACAATGTGTATTTATATTTGAATGAGAATGAATGAATTGACAAAGATTGGTTTGAAAGTCGAGACCAAAGTGTCTGGCTCACACAAACCACGCGAGCATGCATTATTTAATTAATTTCAACTTTGTTCAATCAATGTTATCTTGATGAGTTCACTTCATTCATAGTGTTGTTGTTGTAGTAATACATTATACTATTTCCTTCTTTGGACATACAGATCTTCACATCCTCAACACCATATTGTAAAATATCATATCGATGGAAACACTTCCAACATACGCATTCAAACTCATTCATTCATTGTTATTGGATACTACAACAACAACAACAGATAATAATAATAATAATAAGACTTGTATTGATATAGTTTGTCTTGCTCTATCATCAAAGACATGTTATAATTTGTTTATTAATGAAAGAGAGATTGATAAAAGACGTAGAGAACAGTCTAAACTACAACAACATCAATCATATTCAACAACAGTAAAAGACCCTAAAGTTGTAGAACATGAAAGTCTAGACAAACTACCCCAAACACTCAAGAAATTGAGGTTCTGGGGCTCTTGTAACGATCCTATTGCACCTGGATCACTGCCACAATCATTACACACGCTCGAACTCTTAGGCTCGTTCAATCAGCCATTACCCCCTGGTGTACTTCCACAGTCTCTTACTAGTCTAACGTTGGGCCATTCATTCGACCGATACCTGCCACCTGGAAGCCTTCCCCAGTCACTTACAGAACTGAAGTTTGGCCTTGCCTTTAACCAACCAATCCCTGCAAACTTGCTTCCAAATAACCTGCGTCGACTGTGGCTTGACTTCCACTTTAATCAAACGATTGTCCCTGGTACCTTTCCATTGTCACTCAGGTATCTTACAATGCGGTGTAACATATCGTTTGATGTTGGTGTGTTGCCAGAACAACTCACTAGTCTTGCCTATGAGATCAAGTTCAACTCGAGAATTGTCCCAGGCACTCTTCCACAATCACTGTTGTCTCTGTCACTTGGCGCTGATTATGAACGTGAAATTGAACATGGAGCCCTTCCAAACAATCTGCGTTACCTTTCCTTTGGTAAATACTTCAACATGCCTTTAAATGGAGTGCTCCCCAAATCGTTGACCGAGTTAAAGTTTGGTTACCATTACAATCAAATATTGGACGCTGGAACTCTTCCCGATTCGTTAACCAAACTTACGCTGGGTGGAGACTTTAATCAACCGCCAAGCAATGTTGTACTGCCCCCGAATCTACAAACATTAGTTGTATTCAACTATGACATGACCAAGTACATGGATGCATACCAAGACCATGATTCAATCAAGCAACTGATCATCACCAATGCCGTATCAACCAAACCAAGGCCATCTAATGCATATTTGAACACATTGACTATCAATACGCCCGATCTTACTTATGATCACATTGGATGCCAGAAGATATTCTGCTCTACACTCAAACTGATACCAAACGTTCAAAGATACATCTATATCTTCTCCCACTACATTCATGTACATATCCGAAAGATAAGTCCAACTCAGGCCATATTCACATCTTCAATCCTACCCTACAGTTTCCGCATGCTCACTTATTGATTGATTGATAGATAGTATAGTATGATGGATATAAAGTAAGAGACAATGACGTCGGCCTTTAGCAAAACACCAACATTGGCACCAGTATTCAAAACGTCATCCAATTGATGGGCAAGGACCTGCAAATATTATTTGAAATTAGTGTCAAAATTCACAACAACGTTGTTGTTGGGGACCACTCTCACATAAATAATCACTCCATCATGGTGGGAGCATGTGATTGACCATTTATTTGATACATAATCAATCACACGTATTACTTAACTTATATTTGTATATATATATAATATCTGTATCATTATCGTTATTATTACTATTTTATTATTACTTGAACAATATAGAAGCGATGTCTACTGAAACATTTAAGGACAACTTCTGGGGCGTTGGAGGATTCGATCAGCTGGAGAAGAGAATCAATCAGGGTACTGAGAGTACTAAGCTCTTCTTATACTTTATGAAGGAGCGTGCATCTATTGAGGAGTCCTACGCAAAAAGTTTAACAAGTCTGCTTAAGAAGACTGCCAACTTGACAGAGTTTGGAACATTGCGTGATGCCTGGTTGGCCGTCCGTGGACAGGTCGAGTCCACAGTTGGCATTCACACAGAGTTCTCGCGACAGCTGTCCATGGACATCGTGTCATCGTTCGACAGATTCAAGTCGGACCAAAAGAAGACCAAGAAGACCTTCCTTCACGACGCATGGAAGTTGTCCAAGGAGCGCAAGGATCAAGAGTCCTCAATAGCCAAGTATCGCACCAAGTACGAAGACTACTCCAAGCAGTCCGAGCAATTCAATTCACAACTCGAGCAGGCAAAGTCCCGCGGAGGCAATGTTAATGATCTTGGCAAGGTATGAATATGAGAGTGCCATCATAGAGATCATTCAATCAATCAATAATACTAACAATCAAGTTGGACCAAAAGATTTCATCAAAGGCACAGAAGGCCAACAAGGAGAGACAGATGTTTGAGAATGACTATAGGGACGCCGTCAACAAGTTGCAAACGAATGCACCGGCTTGGGTGGAGAAGACATGCTCCATATACCAGACTCTGCAGGGATGTGAAGAGGAGCGTATCGATTGCATCAAGATCCAACTCGATAAGTACTCACAGGCCATCACCTCATTGGAGAACAGCAGCAGCAATGTCAACCTGTCATCAATCATCAGCAAGGTCGACAAGTATGAGGACATTGACTGCTTCATTCGCGAGAACAAGACTGGCTCAGACCCACCTCCCATCCCATCCTTTGTACAATTTGGTGCAAGAGTAAGTCATCGCGATGGGCGTAGACATCCACGTAGATCATTAACTAACCTACGACAAAAGGACTATGGCGACACTCCATCAATGTCGAGCTCAGTCAGCTCATCATCACTTTCGGCCTCATACTCAAACACAAACGCCTCGTCATCAGCACCACTCAACTCGTCGTCGCGTGCGTCGTCCACCTCTTCATCATCGTCCTCATCAATCCTCTCCAAACCCGTGTCCAAAGCACCACCACCTGCAGTAATGTCAAGGAAGCCTCCAGCAAAGAAGATGAAGGCACTCTACGACTATGTTGGTTCGGACGCGACCGAGCTGGATTTCTTCACAGGCGACACCATTACAGTACTTGGCGAGGATGAGAGTGGATGGTGGAAGGGCTCACTCGATGGCCGAGAGGGTCTATTCCCGTCCAACTACTGTGAACTTGTATAATACCCAACAACCCCTCCACCCTCATTGTTAAGCTGTCTGGCTGGCTGGCCTTGCGGCTGGCTGGCTGGCGTTACCGGCGTGTCTGGCGTGGCCCGGCACTTCATTATTTAAGAATAAAGTATATTATAAGATTTAATGGATTGATGTATCTTTTATTTCTTGGCGCTGGCGTTGGCATTGACGAGGATCTGGTCGGTCTTCTCGTCGTCCCAGCTCTGCTCCTCAGTGCCAATGGGGCGCCTGGTGACCCAGAGCGTTTCCAGGTCGTAGTAGTTCCTGGTGGCCGTCTCAAAGAGATGCACGACGCACACTTCGAGATCGAGCACACGCCACACGTCAGAGGTATCGTCATTGTTTCTTGGCTTGTGATCTTTCTTGAAACGGTGGCGGAACTTCTCCAGCAGGTCCTCTTCGGCATTGATCAAAGCACGATTCGAGTCTGAGCTGGCAATTACAAAGTGCTTGGTGAATGAGCACTTCTCGCTGACGTCGACCACAACAAAGTCCTCCATCTTGGTGTCGGCCAATGCCTCCATCACTTCGGACATTTGAATGGGACCTGAGCCAACAGTCTTGGCACTCATGGATGCCTCCTTTTGTTGGAATTTATGTTGTACCAGCTCATCAACTGATTGAAACTCATTCTTGGGCTCAGCTGATGTTGATACGGTTGGTTGCACTTCGACAACCTTCTTCTCCTTCTTGGCAGCCTTCTTCTTGGGGGCAGCCTCCTTCTCCACTGCAGGGGCTGGTGCTGGGGCTGGGGCTGGGGCTATGGCCTCCACCTCCATCTCCTCGTACTCGTCCTTGACCGCCTTGGACATCTTTTGAGGTTGGGTCTTCATCGCTTGCAACACTGCAGCATTGAATGCGTTCTCTCTCAGCTCGGTCTCGGTGAATCCATACTTTGCCTTGGCGTCCTCAAAGGTGATGTACTGTGGCGATGTGATGGTGTCGTCCTCATCCTCCTCGCCCTCCTCCATCTGTTCCAGTCCCAACTCATCAATCATCTCTTGAGTGACTGTGATAATCTTTGATGGATCAATCTTGTTTATGTCAAACTGTGGTACTGGTGCTGGTGCTGGTGCTGACGATGGTCCACGTTGTGATCTTCTTTCAACAATCTGAGTGCGTTGTTCGCCCTCATCATCATCATCATCTTCGTCTTCATCCTCATCCTCATCCTCGTCCTCATCTTCATCTTCGTCCTCATCCTCATCCTCATACTCGTCATCATCTTCATCTTCATATTCATCATCATCATCATCATCATCTTCGTCCCTCTCTTCAAGATCATCATCCATGTAATCCTCGTCTTTCTGTTCAAAGTACTCCACAGTCTGTCCATTGCGTGGTCGACTGCCTGACTCTCCAATGATTGCTGCAGCTGAACCTGCACTTGCCACTGCTTGTTTGCGAAGGGTGACACGGACAGACTCCTCAGTGACCGCCTCTTTATCAACAGTCTCCTTGACGTCCATCAGATGCTTGACACGTTCAGAGTTGGCCTCCTTGATCTCTAGCTTCCTGCGAGCCTTTAACTTCTTCTTTAACTCCAACTTATCATCGTGTGTCAATGGCTTGGTATGCTCATGTGACAACTTTGAATGACGATGCTCAGTCGCCTCCACTGGTGTACCCTGTTGCACGGCCTCCTTCTTTGACTCTCTCTTCTTCATCACACGAACATCTTGTTTATGTGTGAATGAACGTCTCTTTGAATGTGAATGATGTGTCTTTGAGTAACCTCTACATTGTAATTGTAGTTGTAGTGTATTATTATTTATGTTATTGATGTATGTGTATGATGATGTTATGTTGCTGTTGCTTAACAACGAGCTTGTTCTATTAATGGTTGTGTAGTTATTGTTGTTGTAAACTGTTGTTGGTGTCGTCAATAACAAAGGTCTGGCAACGAGATATGATCGTCCAACATTAGACCTTAGTATATTTAACATTGTTTGGCTTGTACCCGTATATTTATAATTATGTGATTAGAATGAATGATTGGTTGAGTGAGAGAGTGTGAAGTTGATGAGGTGTAAGTTCACTTTTAACCCAACTCAGCTGATTGACCAACACCCTCGTCCACTCTTTCAGATGATCAATGTATAACTATGTTGTTATTAGTCGGTGGATTGGTTGATCTGAAGAAAGAAGGAAGTTCGACCTAGTAACTCAATTGATGTAGTCCATTGTCTTTGTGACTCATCAATCGACTTCTCCCATTGTGTGAGTGTGTGTCTGGAACTCCCGAAACAACATTAAAGTGAAGTTGGTGTCAATCAATGAATGAATCAATGTATAATTATAATGTATATAGAGAGATAGATAGATAAGTAGATAGAGATATACAATGGCAAGGGATTCTATAATTACAAGTTCGAATAACAACAACAATGAATCGACATCAACAATCAAAGATGTCAATCATGAGATACACAAGTTAGAGGTTAACCTCAAGCGTCTGATACAGTCCTGTGAGAAGTTGATGGCCAACACTTCAAACAGAGACATGGCATCGGTTGAGAAGGTATACCGAATCATTGAATCAATGAATGAATGAATGAATGAATGAATGAATGATTGATGTACTAACTCATTCAATCAATCAAGTTCCTCCCAGTACTATTCTCCAAGCATAGACAGTTGAAGGATATGATTGAGAATGCCAATACGACAGAGCACAATACAAAGAAGACAGTCAAGACAGGTGTCACTGGTGACACATATAGCATACCTACCAAAGAGACAATGTTTGAATATGCAAGGAAGATAGGAATGTTGGTTAGTCTCCTTGGTCAGGAGAAGTCTGTATGTGTCCCTCTCTCTTTGTCCCCATCGCAACATTGACTAACACTGCAACTACAAACTAAAACAATAGAACACACCTGCTGCTACCAAGTTGTCAATGGTACAGTTACAATCAAGCAATATACCTCATAGTGATAAGATGGATGAGGTACATACTGTGTATAAAGTAAGGAACAATGAGACCAAGAAGATGGTACAGAGATTGATCGATACCAAGGGCAGTCCACAATCTCTCTCTTCCTCATCACTTCAATCAGCATCTCCCCTCTCCTCATCATCGCCATCCTCCTCGGCAGTCATCCATCGAAGCAAGTTCAATCAATCAAACAACAACAACAATGGTAGTACGACCTCTTCAAACTCGAGGGAGTTGATGGACTTGCTGAGTAGAGGCGGTCACGGCCAGAACTCATCGAATGCATCATCAACAACAACATCTGAAGACTCTGTACGCGATATCACCGAGGAACAGAGGAAGGTGCAGGACGAGATTACAAAGGAGATGTTGATGTACACAGAGCATTTGAAGAATCAATCAAACAAGCTGTCCAGCAAGTTGGAGAGCGATGACAAGATGATTGGCGAGATCAATGTGATGCTGGGGTCGAATCGCACCAAGATTGGCGATCAATCCAAGAAGCTGAAGGACTACACCGATGGCAGCTCCAAAGACATGCTCAACTACTGTCTGATCATCGTCGTCGTGCTGCTCGTCTTCATGGGCACATACATGTTTATGAAGATAACGCCCAAACCGCGTTCCCTTTAATCAATCAATAAAAGATAGTCTGTTTGGTGTAATGTCGCTCGGCTTGGCGGAATCCATTATCTTTGCCCTTGGTCCACAGGAAGTAGTCGAGTGTGACTTGATTGCCAATGAAGTGGTTGGCGTCGATTGAGTGTGCGCGGTTGACAATGAGGCGACAGGCGTGCACGGCGACGGCGCGCAGCTCGACCTCTTGTTCGCCAGGGGGCAGCTCCTTGCCTGCGTCTACCCACTCGGCCAACTCTGTCGACAGCGTCAGTATGCCGTACTTGCGCAGCACAGCTGGCAGCACATTGTCGCTAAAGACTGTCAGCGAGTCAATGTCCTTGAAGGCAAAGCGCTCGGGCAGGTCGACCTTGAAGCGTCTGTACAGGTCAGCGCACAACAGCTGAGCCTTCTTGTAAATGTGTATCGTCTGGCCTCCGCATGTGTGGCGGTCGGCAAAAGCGGGGAATGTGGAGACGAGTCGCTGGACAAGCAGTGCGGCCGAATTGGCAGCCGAGTCTGGGCGCGCAGGGTCGGTCACCTTGAGGACCATTGCGCCAAAGTCATTGTAGCCAAGCTCGCCCAATATCCTTGCGCTCTCGCGCAGTATCTGATGAATGTGAATGGCCAGTGGCTTGAGAGATGAGTCCTTGTATGTGTAGATGCCAACCTGTTGTTGCACCTCAACAGACACTGGAATTCCAAAGTATGATGACACCTCATGCAAGGACATATTCGACAAGAACTTGGCACTCAAGTTACCCGACTGCGACAAGAACATTCCAAACAGGCCATAACATATCGTCTCGTAGGCGCCTCTATTTGACGCGTCATGAAGCTCCTTGCGGAATCCACTGATGAAGTACATGAATGTAAGTGAATGATTGATCGATTGAAAGTATGATTGAATGAGTGTGTGTCGATTGATTACCTTCCAATATTGATCAAGTCCAGTATGAACCAGAAGTTGATCTCTTGTTGGTGGTCACTAAAGTTCAAAGGGAAGTTGACTGCGGATGATTTTGACTTGTAATCATCTGTTCATTCATTGTATGATTGAATGATTGAATGAGTATTGTAACTTCATTGACATTGTTATCATTGGCGCCATAGCCAGCAGACTACCTACCTTGTTGCAAGTCTTGTATGAATTGATCGATTGAAGGTAGATTGATTGTGACATGTTTAGCATTATCACTTAACCATTGTGTTGAATTATCAACTTCCTCCAATATATTGGATGATTCAATCATTGTATCATTGCCCATATTATATCTCTATCTGTAGCTGTATCTGTATTTGTTTGTGTTTGTTTGAATGTTGTTGAAAATGAGCTTGTGGTGAAGTTCAACTTGATCTTTGCGTTTGGTTTCCAAACACCATTCTTCAAACATTCACACATTGAGAGAAGAAGAGATAAAGATAGAGATAGAGATAGAGATATGTATGTATATGTAGGTAGAGAGAGAGAGAGAGAGAGGAGTGGTATTTATTGGTATCGAGTACATAGCCTATGATGGTTGTGAATTGGTACAAGGCACTGAAAGGTCCTTGTAATGTACATACAATATGAATGAATGAATGAATGATATGCTACAAAAAGGAGGAAGGGTGTTCGGAGGGAGGAAAGTAGGTAGGAGGGAAAGGAAGGAAGAAGGGAGAGGGAGAGCTGAAAGGGTAGGCACGCGACCAAGTTTGGTTGCGAGACGGTGCAGGTTCTGATCGGCGGTCGGCGATTGGTAGGTCGGTCCGTCGGTCGGTTCCGACATTATGTTACAAAACATGTAGTAGTACACAGCACAGCACGGCACACAGCAAGGCAAAATGGAATGAATGATCATACTTATGACCATGCAGCAATGATGTGACCGGCAGCGACCTCAGCCACAGCCATCACTGTTGCCTGCATCAAAGAGTGAGGCAGATCCACGATAACAGAGGCATCTACCACTCTCAAACTCTTGACTCCAATAACTCTCAGTTGAGGATCGACCACGGCCATTGGATCGGTGGCTGGTCCCATCTTGGCGGTGCAGCACCAATGGTCGTGAGGCACGGCACTCGACTTGATGTAGGCCAGCATCTCAGTATCATTGTTGGCATTGCCTGGCACGATGTTGGTCATCAGCGAGCTCATTGGTGGGAAGGACATGATGCGATTGGCCTCCTTCCAGCCTCTCAGCAAGGTGTTGGCGTCCTCTGGATTCTGGAACAACGTGAAGTTGACCTCTGGATGGCGCGCAAAGAACTCGTAACAGTCACCGCTCTTGTTGGTGCTCAGAGCGATGAAGTGCACGCCTGGCTTGGGCTTGGAGATCGACACACCCAGCATGACTGACTTGAATGGTGTGATTGAGCCGATGGCGCCTGGCTGCACGATCATCACATTCTCCACAGAGAGTGGGTCGCTACGGTTGGAGCGCAACCACACGCCGGTCGAGTAGCCGGGTGTGCCGTGGAAGCCGGCGCCCGTGGTCTGGTACTGGATGTCCAGCGAGAACTGCTCGTAGAGGGATGGACGCGTCTCGGGACCATCATACTTGAACAGGCCAAAGAAGAGGAAGTGGTTCTTTAGGTTGCGGCCCACGCCCGGCAAGTCTGACACGACGTTGGGGATGTGTGGCTTGAACTGGTTCAAGTAGGTCTCATTGCCCACGCCAGACTGCATCAGGATCTTGGGTGTGTTGAGCGCGCCGGCGGCCAAGATCACCTCCTTGCGAGCATTTACCGTGTAGACGCGCGAAGGATTGGACTTTAGCACGTACTCGACGCCAGTGGCCATGTACTTATTCGAGAACAGGTCAAATCTCCACTTGATACGCTGAACGGTGGCCTCGGCAACAAGGTCGGTGCTATAATCATTGATGGCCTTGATCAAGTACTCGTGGGCGGGCGACGAACGCAGTCCGGTGTTCTTATCGACGTTGAAGTTGAAATAGCCGCAGCCATCCCTTGGCTCCTTCTGGAAGTCGTCGTTGAAGGGCAGGCCACTGGCATTACACGAGGCGATAAAGTCCATTCCCTCACGATCGAATGGCAACGAGTTGATCTTGATCGGACCCGAGTGGCCGTGGATAGTGCTGTTGACAAGTGCTGGCGTCTGGATGGTGGACAGCTTCTTGATGGCGTTGGTGATCACACTGCAGTTCCAGCCTGGCACGCCCCAGCTGTTGTAGTCTGCGCAAGTGCCCGGTTGGAAGACCATGCCATTGTGGTTGGTGCAGCCTCCGACGATCTGAGCGATTCCGGTGCCCTTGTAGCCCCACTTTGCGCCACTGATTGATGCAGCTTGCCACTTTGATGGTACATCATAGATTGTCACACGCTCCTTTGCCAAGTACTCTCCAGTAGGTGACATCACACCCTTTGTACCAACAATATCTTCACCACCAAGCTTACCCATTGATTGCTTTCCAGCTTCCAGGACCAATACAGAGTAGCCCTCTTCAGCCAACCTAGTGTATGAGTGTAAGTGATTGAGTGTATCAGTGAGTGAGTGAGTGGCGATGATGTTGGAACCCCMATTGATGTACTTACCTGTATGAGACGATGCTTCCAGCTGGACCGGAACCGACTACGATGAAGTCATAAAAGGACTTTGGTAGGTTACCAGCATTGACCACGGTCATGGTCAATACCAGGGAGGCCATCAACATTAGGACTGAAGTATTCTTCATTGTCGGGTTGATGGATGGATTGATTGATTATTATAATAATAATAATAATAATAATAATAATAATAAGTTAAAGTAAAATAGTAATAATAAATAAAGAATAAATTATGTACACTGTGGATGGACGGACACTAAAATTCCAGAGATGATTGATTGATTGATTGGATGAAGTGGATGGCGTGGCAGAGTGACAATGTAGGGAGGTAGGTAGGGTATTAGTCTTGAGGTCAAACATCCAACTCGGCTACTACTACTGTTATTGCTAATGTTGTTATTGTTATTGTTGATGTTGATTGTGTTGGTTGGTGTTCCTGCTTCTTTTGAGCAAGAAGTAAGGTAAAGGAAGTACGCGGCTGTTGTTTGAATTCACAAAGTAGCGCTTGGAGAATGAAGTCATCCAATGATTGGGTTATATAGACGCGCATGGAATGAATGACTGACTGAGTGACAAAGTGTGGAAGAGGAGAGAGAGTTGGAATTGGATATGAGAGAGAATATTGAGGTGGAAGGGGATGGGGGATAGGTGCGAAGGGTTGGAACAGCGCGTAAGATGCTCCAACTCAAAAATATCCAGCTCCTTCATCATCATGATATACGACACGACACGACTCCACGACAATACGATATGTATAACAAATGATCGTTGGTAATTATGGCAGCACAAACCTTATCAGTGTTATGGATTCATTTAACAGTTTCCAGCTACACTTCTACGCGCCATTCCATGTCGTGGCACGCTCCCCAACATCGACACCAGTTGTGCGCCGAGACAAGTTGGCGAAGTGCCTGCTTGGATGCCAGCCTGCCTGCCTGCCTGTCTGAGTGAACAGTTGAGGAAATACGCGCTGCCATTTGATGATGTTGAAGCTGATGATTCGCTCAATCAATCATTCGATAGATGGGGATAGTGGAGTGGAGTGGAGTGTGATGGATGTGGAATCTTTGGCAACAGGGATGATGATGCGTTGCATGGGGATAGGTTGAGGTGTGGATTAATTGATTGATTGATTGATTGATTGATTGATTGATTGATTGTAGGGGGTGTGGTGATTGGAATGGCCTCCAACTCCGGGTTGATTGATTGATTGATTGATTATATGTATATATATATAAATATAATTATGAGTGGATAGCGGGAATGGTATAAACTGGCCACTGACAAGCAAATTTGGATGGATGGTGTTTGAATTGTTGTTGTTGATTGGACTGCTGTGAGACAGTTTTAAGTAGCGTTATGGGGTACATGAGAGTGAGTGTGTAAGTACTTGTTGCAACGACGATACATTGGAATAACACTCGTTATTTCCATCAATCAGTCGATGTAAACATAGTACCTGTACATCACATAACATCACATTATATCTCTTCCCATCAAAGGTTATCGAATAGTCGCGCACACACGCGATCAGAATGATTGATCAAACACTCAGTGTGTGTTTGTGGGTGTGAGTGTTGATTGAGTGGAAGTGGGTGATGGTCAGCTGATGGGGTGGATGGGTCAGCTGATGGTGATGTTGATGGTGTGGCAAGTGCGTCATGAACAAACAAACCCATAAGTGGTCGTCCATCAATCAGCCAACCAATCGAATCGGAAAGGACACCACTACCACCATGTGCCCCAATAACTCGGATACTCCTTATACCACAAGTTCACTCACTCATTCATTCTCACACACATTACCGCGAAATACTCTCGACGCTTGGTGTGGTTTGATTGATTGATTGTTGAGTGAGTGAGAATGTAGGGGGGTTCTAGACACCAAGTTGATTGATTAATCAATTGGACACAATAAATATAAACATACATAAACATTAATAACATCAACATATGATGATGGAGTAAGTTGCCATGTGGTTGGAAATAGATGAATGTGATGGAAGGTGAACATCACATGTGTGTGAGTTGGTCAATGGAAGTCGGGTCACATGGTCGATCATGATCCAATCTGATTGATATTCATTATCTGATTGATTGATGTCATGAATTATGGAGTAATCCAGTCAAACAAGATTTAATTGGTCGCACAAGTTTATAGTTTGACAATATATCGACAAAGAATGACTGATTGATTGATTGTTGGATGGAAGGATGGAAGGCTGGAAGATGGATGGAAGATGGATGGGGTGATATTGATCAATCGACTGAATCAAGATTGATTGATTGAACATACCTAATAATAATAATAATAATAATAAGTTTTTATATTTATATATTTATAATGTGTTTATGAGATTAATTAATTAGATTGATTGATTGATTGAGTGAGTGAGTGATATAATGTTGGGGTTATGTTTATATATATATATGTGTGTAGGGTCCTTAATACAAATATATAAATGAATAAATAATATAAGTTATATCTTTATCTTTTAAAGATATAATAGTGGTACTAGTAGGGGGTTGCAATGGACTTTAAGTTGTGGTCACTTATCCAATTGGTCCACTTTTATCTCTTGTTAGAGTGATCGGTACCAACGCTCACCTTCACTCCATTCACGCCAGTTCCACTCACTCTCTCTCTTCAGCCATTCAATCATGTGACAACTCATCCATTCTTCTTCACTATTCCATTACATTTCACTTCATTCAGTCGAACAATTCAATCAATTATTCATTCACTCCACTCACTAACTCACACATTGTGATCAATCCCCAACGATGGGAGCGAGAATCCTGGCGCCTGAGAAGTAGGTCTTCAGAGTACCTTCCACGACCGACCGCCAACATGATGCTGTTGCCACCGCCAATAAACGTCAAACTTATTTACATGATGTTGTTGTTCAAGCCCTGTAATCATCAGGTGGTGCCCAATGGCGGACGAACGGGCGGATGCCCAGACCCACACCTCCCTTTGGCGATGAGATAGGCGCGTGCCACGAGCCATGACAATGAGAACGGTGTTGTAAAGGGTGGCGCGTCGTGGTGATTGGTGGTCCAAAGAGAGTTCGTGGCGTGATTAGGTTTAGGGGTAACTGTAAGTGTAAGGGTGTCACTAGATCAGTGAAGGGTGTGATCAAACAGTGTGGTGATTGGATTGTTTGTTTGATTGTTTGATGGGTTTGACTCAAACACACACACCCACACAGATAATCAAACAATCAAATCAGGTGATCAGTCGAATTGACTTTGCCCATCACATCGCCCATTCGCTGTTTATAGGATATGTACCTGAACATAGAACATCTACATACCTTATGATTGGTGATAAAGTGGGGAACAATCTGGACATCACTCGTTCACTCATTCACACTCATAAAGGCAGAGAGAACATTCACGTTCAATCAATCATTCAGTTATGTGTTACATGTTCATGTTGCTCCTCAACACATCTCCTACAGATCCACGACTGGCTCATTCTTCAGACCATCAGATGGGATACTACTTCATGATTTGTGGATTCATTCGTTCATTCATTCATTTGTTCAACTTGTTGTCTTGACCGTCAAGCACACAGACCTGGCAGACAGACCTTTGGTTCCATGCTCCATGTAACGCGAAACATGTCAACAGATGGCATTAGACATGGAACCCCTTCAACCCCATTCTTGAACTACTACTGCTGCTGTTGCTGTTGATTGTGTAGAATGATTAATTAATCTCGAGTGATGGTGATTGCAACAGCTCGTTGGAGTTGGTGTTGGGTCTTGCCTGACTGGCAGACTTGCTGAAGGTCTCCCATTGCTATTGTTAGACATTGGAATAGAGCCTGTCTTACAACTTGTGTGTGTGTTAGACACATGTATGTGTTTGTGGCTAGTACAAACACAAAGACATGTTGACCAGGGCAATGATTGATTGATGGATTGATTGAATGTGTGAGTAAGTGAAGTGATCATAGTGAAGTGGTAACATTTGTGACATCACATAATGTAAAAGTATAATGTTATAACAACAAGATGATGACAATGATGACACATATACGTAACACCTACTTCATTTGGACGACATTCGAATGAATGATGTTCGGTGTTCTTGACTTTGATGACAAGTGCAATGGAATGGAACACACAAAGTTATAACTTTTGTTTTGAGAATAGGTCAAGAAGGATATTGGATGTATGTTAGTGAGAGAGTGATTGATTGGGTAACAGAGGTAAGAAAAGTGTATTATATCCATTCATTGTCATCTTTATCTATGTCCATTGATATCCAAAGGTGTGTCCATTTTATCTTTATTTCTTTGTTTGATTAGATGACCCCCAAAAGGGATTGATGATAAAAAAAATACCTTTCATTCAATTCAATCACTCTTCCAAACAAACAATCAATCTAACAAGATATATAATGGTCCAGAATGTTCAGATATCACATAATGATCAATGTATTGTAAAGAGTGTGTTGATAAATAGGACTTTGTTAAAGAGGATAATAAGGTTATCTCGAAGTATTCCAGGTTCAGTATTATCACCATCAGAGTTGTACTCAATGTTTGATCATGTGGCCAACAACCCTCCATTCTTAACTGATCATGATCATAACAAAAAGGAGGGATGGGAGTGGACATGCTCCAAACTACCTCTATTTCGAACGAAGTATCATCATTGGACTGATGCTCAGGCCATCGTCAAACATCGACACTTTGGTCTGCTGCGCGATCGCATCAAACTAGGCCTCCACCTCAACATCAATGTTGAAGCAATCAGGATGATATGCTTGTCGAGTGATCTTGACGCCAACACATTCAATCAACTCTATGCATCTTTCAAACAATACTTTACTCACCCTTCAATGCTTGACAATGGAGTGATCGCTGGCAACATGGCCATCGTTCAAACATTGTTGTTCCAGACAGAGCCCATCAAGTTTAAAGTCGACATGAGTAGATTGATCACGCTGGCCATTGATCATCGTCGCTACCCCATGGCAAGGTACCTCACCGACATGCTGCAGTTGACTCCATCATCGTCATCATAACCTAATGAACACTTAGTAACAAGTATGATCAGAGACTGCAGAACAATATGGAGAGAACCTCATCTCAGGGATAACCTTCGTTACATACTTGGACATATCCCAGAATTAATTAATTAAGGATGTCAGATACAATGCCCGTAAAGACAACCTCCATATCTGATTGCGATCAAGTTATCATTGATGGATTGTTTGGAGATGATGATGTTAAGTGTCCTGGCTGTCCGTCATGCACTCACACGAACACTCCACCAACACATCCTCTCACCCGGCCCCTTGCCAACATCGAGCGTCTTATGCACTGGAATATCATACCACATAATAATCAATCAATCAATGGATCACAAATATGTTGGCCATCACTTGGGAGTTGACACTCAAGGCAATTAGTCCAAACAATGTCATTGACCATTCCATCTTGGACGATCATACAAGACGCGCAGTAATGCATGCCTTTCTCAAGGGGGTGGCTGAGGATACTGGATCGGGTAGCCAGCCTTCTATCATGGCAACATGTATACGAGAGTATATTGCTACCGGCGATTATGTCCTTATATCATGCTTGATGGACCCATCCTTGTGGAAGGTACTACCTAAACATGAAGACTTCCCTCACAACAATGGAAGAACATCACGTGGATATTTCTGTTTATATATTCGTATCCTGTTTGACTCATTGATCAAACATGGCAATATCATGCAGACCAAGGTGGCCATCCAATGCTTGCCACGGGCTGAGTTTGTCCTGGACCTCCAACAATTCAGATCTCAATACTGTATTGAGACTGATCCCTACACGACTTTCCTGGAATCAGACGATCCCGATACAAGTCTGGATGTGATCAAGTTGATGAACATGGCCAAAATTGAACACAAACAAAATACTCGCATCTAATTTGTTTGAGGGATCGATTGATGCTCTCGACTTCTTAATGTCCAAACACTGTTGGAACATGTACTTAGGAAACAACCAAACATGATATGTTATTCATCAGTGGACATCTTGGCATTTGTGGCTGCGGCAACAGGTGACCAGGGCGTCATCGAGGTGTTGTTGGAACATCGTCCACAATGCTTTACAAGAGAGATATGCAATGAACTGTTGTCTTTCGCAATGATGCAGGGTGGACCACACGATGGAGTGATCGAGATGTTGGTGGAACAGCATCATCTGGCAGACTTTAGCACAAGAACATTGTGGTCAGCAATTGGTTGCATTGGAAGTGTAGAGATGTTTGACTATGTATTGGCACATTGTCCATTGACCAAAAGTCAACTCAACACAATGTTTGGTCCAATGTTGAATCAAGCCTCATTGAGCAATCAGATTGATCTTATCAAACATTATTATACACATCATCATGTTGGTAATGAACGCCAATCACTCATCAGGTTAAGGATACAAATCAAAAATACAGTGATCAATGGTAATTTGGAGTTATTGGAGTATATATTCAAGATTGTTGATACCAAACATGGAAGAGGTAGTGACAATGTCAGGGCATGTTGGAAAGATAATCTTGTGATCTTGGCAAAAACAAATGGACACGACCAAACTAAGATGATCGATTGGTTACTCAATCAATTGGATGAACATAATCGTAAACGTATCAAGGATGATCTAATACCAATTATTCATAAAGATATACAACATCATCTATATGACTACAACCTTTCAAAACATCAAAGAGAGAAACAAACAAGTCTAGGTTTTCCAATCGGTCGTGATGATTGGGGACAATATAAATAAATAAAAGGGTGGAATAATCCCACCTACGTTTGACGACGATTGACGCTAGAAAGGAGGAATCGAACCCCTCTCCCTCTCGGGAGCCTAAGATTTGAAGTCTTAGCCACCACCCATGGTAGATCATCCCAGCAATCACACACTCCCACCAATCACAATTGTATATCTCGATTTTTGGTTTCAATTTTGATTTATGGGTTAAAAGTCTGATCTAATTGATTGAATAATAATAATCTAAATAAATAAAAAAGACATCATCATTTATTGAATGAATTGGTGTTGTTATGTATGTAAGTTGATTGATTGATTGAGTGAGGTTGGAAAAAAAAGGAAGGAAGAGGAGGAGGTAGAGCACATCTGACTTCAGACGTGATGAGACAAGTTGGAGGAAGAAGGGGAGGAGGGGATGGAAGGAATGGTGGACGGGAAGGTTGAGGAATGATTGAGTTGAGGTGGTGCTGATGATGATGGTGGTGAGTTACTACTACCACTGCCACTGCTCTGCTGTTTGAAGTGTCCAACAAGTGTAGGACTGACATTGAATATTGATAGATGTGTAGGATCGATGTATATCTCTTCGTCCTCATTATACGGTTGGAACTCAACGTCAGAGTCGAATGGTTCAATATCATAATCTTCATGAGTGTTGTCTTCGCTATAGATTATCTCTTCATCATCCTCATCCTGGTCCGCATTGTCACTGTGACTCTGTTGTTCATCATCATCGTTATCATCCTCATTGTCCACTTCTTCGTTCGATACATCATAGTGGTCAGGCATCTCGTCATCTCCTTGATCATCTTCATCATCCTCGTCCTCATCTTGGTCGTTGTTGTCTTCCTCTACATCATCCACTTGATCATCGATGTTGGCAGAGGTGAGAAGTTGTGGACGAGGTGGTAATCTTGGTGCTCGCGAGGTAGATGTCTTGGTCTTGGTGATGGGAGAGGTGGGCGGTATGATGATTGGTGGAATCGGTTCCATCTCCTCATAGCCCATCTCGTTCTCAGTGTTCTCATGAGACTGGTCCAGGATGCGAATGCTATCGTCAATCTCTGATAGATAGTTGAACTTGCTCCTGCTACTATTATTATTGTTGTTGTTGTTATCGCTACTCTCATTGTTGTTGTTGTTGTTGTGTCTGTGGTAATCATACCGCCACTTTCCGCTAATTGATTGATTGAGTGAGTCAGATGTTTGATTGATTGTGATTGAGTGATAGTGATGATATACATACCCTAGGTTTAAGGAGTTGAATTGGGACTGTAGGTCCCATTGTGAAGCTATACTGTCATTGTTTAGAATGTCGCTGTCGTCATTGCCATCGCCATTGCCACCGCCACTACTATTGTTGCTGTTGTTGTTATTACCGCCATTGATATTGTTGATTATGTCTATACTGTCTAGATCTATTTGACAACTACTATTTACAAGGTCTAGATGATTGGAGTTGATTATACTACTGCTACTACTATTGCTAATGCTGTTGCTAATGCTGTTGCCAATGCTGTTGCCAATGCTGTTGCTGCTACTCTTGTTACCGCCACTGCTGCCACCACTACTGCTGATGCCTGTACGCTTGTAGCCATAGACTGACTTGTATGAGTAGGTGGGCTTGACGTTCAACTCCTCGCTCTCTGTGCCAGAGATTGATTGTTGTTGATCATCAGAGTATGAGGAAGATGAAGTGGACGACTCATCGTCATCCTCATCATCGTCGTCGTCATCATCATCATGGTCATCATCAATCTGATCAACAGCCTGTTCCTCGTCAAAGTCATCAAAGTCATCATCCTCACTATACTTTAAATTGAGATAGAGTGATGCGGTAGGACTGCGTCTGGATCGCTTGGCTGGACGCTGAGGCTTGGGCGCAGACTCCTTCTCATCGTCGCCAAAGTACTCTTCGTCAGTGATGACGCCAGGCGATCGGTCCACATCGTAAGAGCTCGCCAGCCTGCTGCTACTGCCACTGCCACCTCCAGAGAAGTGCGAGTGTGAATGAGAGTGCTGCTGATGTCTGCGCAGCATGCTGTTCTGTGTCTCCAACATTGTGATGTAGTACTTGAGGTCGTTGGTCAGGTGACAAAAGTTGAGCGGCTTGAACGAGAACTGCAGCAGCAGGATGTCCTTCTCGGGCAGCAGGTAGCCATCCTCGATCAGCAGATCCTTCGTCGAGTAGTTGGGGATGAGCAACGACTTGCCGATGTGCAGGGGGAACGACGACTCGTACACTTTGTTGTGGCTGGACTTTTGATTGATGATCGTGAACCTGTACGTGTACTTGGCCTCGACGGGCGTGTCGAGCAGCTTCAGATTGATGAACAGGTTGTCGTCGTCGACGCCACACGTCAGCTCCCAAGTCGTGCCATAATACTCGATGCGATTGGCGAATGGCTTTGGCGCCTGGAGGAAGCCGTTGAGTTTGAGCAGACGATGCTCAAATGGTGGCGCTATCTCTGACGTCAAATCCGTGTTGACCGGCTTGTATATCTCCAGTATCGAGTTCTTGTGCACCTCTTGCAAGTTCTTTGTCAACTGAACGCTCGACTGTATAAAGTCGCCCGGGGACTTCTTATAATGACTGATCAACTGTTCATACATATCATCCATATGTGTCAACTCTCCATTCAATCTCTGTTGTGAACCTGATGATGTGCATGCGTTAGCGTTAGCGTCATTAACTCAATCATTCATTCATTCATTCATTCGTGTAAGACACTTACTTGATATGATTGAATACTTTTGTTCAAACTCATTGTTTAGTCTGGTCTTCATGTCACCTACTACATTATCAATGACATCTTCAATCTCTCTCTTGTTCTGATATAGTTGATTGGTGTCAGAGTCGATAAAGGATGATAGCTCATGTAGTTCCTCTTGTCTCTTCCTAAATATATGTTTGATTGAACGAGTCAGTGAATGAACGAATGAATGAATGAATGACCTGAGTACTCACTTGAGTGCTTCTTCCTCGACTCTTATTATCTCCAAGTTCTTGTTGTAGATTACTGAGACCTTCTCGATTGAGTGATCCTTGTGTTGGAAGAGATAACAATCTGGACATATCGACTCTTGACAATTGTTGCAATAGTATATCATGTCAAAGTGATGTGAAGTGCAATGATCCGGTTGAAGATACTCCTGTGACTTTGTAAGCTCCTGTGATACGATTGATCATGTGATTGAATGAATGAGTGAGTGATCGAATGAATGAATGAATGAATGAGTGATGTGTAACATACATTGAGGATGTTGGCAACGATAAGATTAGAGCTCAGGTTATCGTGGTTCAATTTTCCTCTGCATGCAGGGCATGTAGGATTGTGTTGTATCCATTTCTAAGATTGATGATGGATGGCTCTGTGTGTTAGTCAAGCGAGAGAGATGGAGAGGGCAACAAGGATGTAAGGTGTACATACATTGATGCAATGCATGCAGAAGAGGGCGGAGCAAACGGGGCAGAACCGAGGGTTCTCCGCAGAGTTAAGACAGATGGAGCATTTTATGATATCATGAATGGATTCCAATGTTGATCCCTTCGAAGTCATAAGGTATAATGCTGCTTTGAACTTGACTATCTAACTACTGCCTGTTGCTGCTGCTGCTGCTATTGCTGCTGCTTCTTTTGTTGCTCAAAGTTTGCCGTCYTTCTTTGGGTTGTATATTCGATCGATCAATCAATCAATCAATCAATTAATCAATCAATCTTTATCCAACCAACCAACCAAAGAGGTTTCTATATTATATTATTTATATAAGTATAAAGGTGATGATGATGTTATAATGTTCACTATGTTGTATATATTATTATTATATATATACAGATAAACTACAACTTATACAAACAACAAATAAGTTCAAGTGTCTTCAAAACACACGCTTTTGCTGAAACATTGAACAAAAAGGAAAATTGAAGGATTGTTTTGAATTGTGTGAGGGTTGAGGGTTAGGGCAAGGGTAAGGGTTAGGGTAAGGGCAAGGGTTAGGGCAAGGGTAGGGTAAGGGTTTGAAAGACTTAGTATTTGATTGTGTATGTTTATTGATTAATTAAATAAGTTAAGGTTTGGTTGTGTATGGACATATAACCAGTGTATATGTTTGTGTATGTATGAATGATGATGATGATGATGGACTGGAGAACAACTTTGATTGGATTGGATTGGATTGACATGGATTGGAATGGATTGGATTGGATTGGAATTGTTCTATACAATAATGATGATAATTGGAATTAATTGGAATTGAGATTGAAACGCGGTGGATAATGAATTGGATCGCTGATGGACAACTGCTCCTTCTTGACCATCGTGTGATGTTGTTGTTGCTGGTGTTGATGCTGATGGTGGCCAAAGTTTGGTGGGTTGGTTGTGAAGGTCACAGGTGATTGCTGCTGCTGCTGGTGCTGGTGCTGGGCATGCTGGTGCTGGTGTTGCTGAGCCATCAGAGGAGGTGAGTGGAATGATTCCACCATATGCTGTTGTTGTTGCTGCTGCTGATGCTGCTGGTAACTTGTTTGGAAGTAGTGGATGTTGTCACTGCTTGTGTGGATGTTGTTGTTGTTGTTATTGTTGTTTACATTATGATGGTTGTTGTTGGTATTGGAATGATTGATTATGTTATGTACAACGTTGATATGATGTGATGAGGAAGAGGAGGAGGAGGAGGGCTGGCTGAGGTGGTGATGGTGGTGGGGTAGCAGACTGCCCTGGTGCACGAGACAGAAGTGACGGTGCTGGTTGAGCTTGATCAACTCGAGCTGCTGGGGGGTCATGTGCGAGCTGTGATCGGCGATCTTGCGCACGACCGCCAGCGACTTGTCGTCGGCGTAAACAGAGATCACGATGCGGCTCTGACAGCCACACTTCTTGGAGACGGACTTCTTGCGTGGGGTCGACGCGGTGGAGACTGGGGATGAGGTGGATGTGGAGTCCTTGCCCTCCTCGTCGCTGCTGGCGAGCGCAGCGGCGGCAGCGGCAGCCGAGGGCTTCTTCTTAGGAGCGCCGGCGCGCGAGCACACGTACTTCTGGGTCCAGAGAAGCTCGCGCTTGGTCTTGCGGATGCCGACTCCGTTGCGGGGCTTCTCGTATTCGCTCTTGAGGTTGAGTGTCTTGCGGTCGGCGTGTGCGCCAATGACCTTGCCGCCCGACTTGATGTAGGTGACGCCAGACAGCTTGCCCTCGGTCTCCATCCACTCCTCAAAGTACTCGAGTGGCACGTTGAATTCCTCGCACTCGACCGTGTTGTTGGACGAGCCGGGCGAGCCTGGCTTGCTGCCAGGTTCGGCGCCATTGGGCTTAACATGCTTGGCGGCAAGACAGCTGCACACAGTGTGGTGGGTGTGGTGAATGGGCGACACGAGCATGGAAGATGAGGTCGACAGGTCGGCCATGGAGGCGGAGCGTGTGGGTGTGCCGGGCAGACTCTGGCTGGCGGTCAACAAGAGTGGCAGGCTGATTGGGTGGTGGTTGGGCGAGGATGGCGCGCTGTAGTGAGTGTGGCTCATGTGGCCGCCGCTGTTGGATTGCGCGGTGTTGTGGTGGTGGTGGTACATGGCCAGCGCGGGTGGCTGCTGAGGCAGGTGTTGTTGCTGATGCTGATGCTGCTGGTGCACGGGCTGGTGGTGCTGCAGAGCGAGCAGCGACGATCCCGAGTCAGGGCTCAGTGGACGCATGATGGGTGAGACGCCATGAAGGTGGTGGTGATGGTGATGGATGGGCGACGCGGGCAGCGACATGGACAGCGAGGGTGCTGGTGCCGACTCTCCGTGAGTGAGTGCGCGCAGTGTGGAGAATGAGTTGAGTGAGGAGACTCGATCCGTTTCAAACATGGTGGGTGGTGGCGTATTGAAGAAGCTAGTGGACAGGTCAGCGGCAGCAGCAGATGTAGTTGTTTGCTTGATCTTTTTTGAAGGCTGCGAGGCCTCGTGATGTAGCTGATGTTGTTGTTGCTGCTGCTGTTGCTGTTGTTGCTGTGGCTGTTGGTACACATGCTGGTAGTTGATGGCAAACTGTTGTTGTTGCTGCTGGACGGGCTCGTTGCCGCCGCTGCCACCTGATGTTGGAACGGATTTGAATGAAGTCTTCCTCTTGCTCTCGCGCTCATTGTCGTCAGAGAGTGCGTGGCCAAACGCTGTCGCGTTCGATGTCGATGTCGAGTAGCCCTGCGACGAGGCAGTGGCCACTCCTGCGTATGTGTTGGGCGATGAGTTTGGCGTGGAGTAGTGGCTTGGTTGTTGTTGATGTTGTTGTTGTGGCTGTGATTGGGGTTGCGCGTAGCCTCCATGTTGTATCTGATATTGATTGCTACTATTGTTTGTGTTTGTGGCGCTTGAGTTGCTGCTGGACTCTGGAGATGATGGCGCTGATGAGTGATGGCCTCCACTGGCACCATCCTCCCAGCCCGCCAGTATGTGCTGCTTGGAAGTGGCAGACTCTGGTTGGAACTGGGAAAACTGGATAAAGCCCGATGTACCACTGCTACTACCGCCCTGCATATGGATGGCATGATGTTGGCCTCCGATCAGTGACGGGATATTTGGCAATGATAGTGGGAGCTATGTGTGTGGGTGAGTGTGTTAGTATGAGTGGGGGTGGGGCTGGGGCTAGGGCTGGAATCATTCCATATCACACATACCTTGTCAATGGAATTGGACTCGTTGTTGGATGATGTGTTGGCATAAGCCCAGTGCTGATTGTAAGGCACCTGGAACTTATTGTTCAACACAAACTTGGTGTTGTGATGCTGTTGTTGTTGCGACTGTTGTTGTTGTTGCTGCTGTTGATGATGTCCATGTTGTCCATGATCATTATTGGCGTTATTGGCATTGTTTGTAATTTCCTTGATTACATGATGAGGCTGCTGGTGGCCATGATGGCCTCCTCCATGTGACGCTGACATTTTGATATTGAAGTTAACGTGGTGATGTGATGAAGATGGATTATTAATGTCAACTGGTCCCATAATAATAATAGGTGTATAGTATACTATAAATATATATATATATATTGTTATAATAATAATAAATAAATAATAATTGTAAATATATATTAATTAATTGTTTTGGTTGTTTTTTTGTTTTTTTTTTTGGAAAGTGATTAATTGATTGATTGAGTTGGATGAGTGGACGCTGTAGGGATAATGAACAGGTTGGGTATCTGAGTTGATTGGACTCAGGATATGATATAGTGCACACAAACAATGACTATGTCTATGTGTTGAACCAAGTGATTTGTTGTTGAAGTTGTTGCAGTGTTGAAATATATATTTACAAATATTGATTGATTGATTGATTGAATAAATAGTATATAATAATATATATATATAATATGAATATGAATATGATAAGATATCTGCTAAAGTATGAAATATATTATAGGTATAAAATGGTAAATAGACTGTTAGTTCATCTATCTATCTATCTTAACTTTTGAATGATGCATGGGCTTGGGGCCGGGGCTGAGGATGTGTCGGGTGTGTTTGTGTGTGTGATCAGGAAGTATGTTTATGTGTGTGTTTGAGGGGGGGTTCTGTTCTGGACTAAACGTGTCTGGTTATGAGAAGATGGGATGGATGGACGTGTGGGGGTTGTTGTTGCTGTTGTTGATTGATGATGATGATGAAGTCAAGACCTTGAGAGTGAGTGTGTATGTGTGTATGAGTGATGAGTGTCGGTCTGGACTGAGGGCCTTGACTGATTGACTGATTGATTGTAGTTGATTGATTGAATGATGGTGAAGGGTATTACACCATTTACAAACTAATAAACTAAACAACACACACACAAAAGAGAGAGGAGATGTAGAGATGGAGATGGATGGAGGAGGACAAGACAAGAAGTTGTTTGCTTGAATCAAATGATTGAATGATTGGTTCGCAGCTTCTGCGATGGTGATGATGCTGCTGCTTGCTTGGTGATGACCTTCTTGTTGTTGTTGTTATTGTTATACGCGAAGGACGCTGCTGCATCAGAGGAGGCGACAGGACGGCGAGTGTGAGCCCAAGTGTCAATGAAATCAAACGGGTTGCTGGTGGTGAGTGGGGGTATTTATGTGTGCGTGGCTATGTGTGTGACTAAGGTTACAAGTGGCGCGTGATTTGCATCCATCAAAGAAACACACACTCGTCGAGGCCCATCAGGTTCACTCACTCACGTCAGGCGGCCCAAACGAAACTAAAAACAAAAACTAACTAAAAACAAACTAAAACGTGTGAGTGGGCATGATAAACAACGAAGGACCAAATCAGGTCGCTCATGGCTTGATTGGGACATGAGGAAGAGGACAGGCATGTCGCCAATTAAACAACCTCCAGTTTTAAAGGAATCGTTTATACCAAATCTAGATTTGGTAATTGATCGATGGAGGTCATAGACCTCTCTGTGTGTGGCGGCATTATTAATTGGAGACCGCGGTTGGGTCGTTCCTCTGCGTGGTGGGTTGTGGGTGTGTCGCCACAACACACCTTTACCCACATCCCAACGACGACTCGACAGAGCGAGTCAATAAGTCAGGCAAGTCAGTCAAAGATGGGATGGAATAAAGTGGATAAATTATGATTTGGGTGTTTGAATGGACGAATGGATGATACACAATAAGTAATTGATGATGGATGGATGGGTGGATGGGTGTATGTTGAGTTGTTTGAGTTTGATTGATCGATTGAGTGAGTGGAGGACATAAAGTGAAGTATGGTAGTTTCCAAGGGAGGGAAGTTGATTGAATAAGGTAGTTTAGAGATTGATGTTATTATTGGCAACAACACTTACGGAACTTGTGGATTTGGATGGAAGTGTCTGATGTTATGGACAAGTTGGGGTAGGGTAGGGCAGGTTAGGGTAGGGTAGGGCAGGGTTGGATGAATTGAGAAATTAATTGATTGATTGATTGAGTGGAAGAGGAAGAAGAATGAAGGGAAGTGGAGGAGGAAGAAGAGGAAGAAGAAGTTGACAAACTGAAGGTATGTACAATGATGTTGATTGAGTTGGGTTGATGATGTTGGGTGAGTGAGTGATTGATGGGGAAGGGGGTGGAGGATGGAATAAATAATAAATAAATAAATAAATAAATAAATATAAAATATGTTGTTGATACGTATATTGTACCTGTTATAACGACGACGAGATGAATATAATGTTAATGAATGAATGAAGATGGTATGATATGATATCCAACGAATAAAGGAATAGATTGTCAACATAAAAGGGATAAATAAGTGGACCCTTACCCAAGCCCCCACCCACACTGTCGCTCTCCGCCTGGCGGAGACACTTGTGTAGCGCGTGAAGTTATTCATTCATTCAACATTTATCAGTGAGTAGGAGATGATGGATGGGAGAGTCGTCTTTGAAGCAAAGGAACAGTGATGGGGTGTCGGACATGATTGGATGAATGAACGTAGTAGGGGGATGCAAGCGAGGCATCTTTGATCAGGTCCCATCGGCCGAAATGGCGAAGTAGGTCCTTTGCAGAGTCGTTGTTATTGTTCAAGTATTGTTTACCAGCCGGCGCCGTGAGTGGTTGGTCATATTGTTGTTGTGGGTGAATGGGATGTGATGTGATGGACGTGATGGATGTGAGTGACAGCGACTTAAACCATCAGGAACTCACTCATTTCGACTTGGATGGTGGGTGGATGAAATGAGCCATCAAACTTCCCATCACCCACCCCTCACTCACTCATCAATCACTCACTTTAGAGTGGGCTGCAAAGATTAGTTTATGGTTTGTGGGGTCGAAGGCCTGATTCTCGGATAAAATTTTATCCATCAAATATCTTTTGAGTTTTTTTTTGAACACGAATGAGGTCCTTCATTGGGTTCCTCGCCCATTCGTGATCTAGATGTGTACACAATGGTACAAGTATTACTATAAACTACTCATTTGTATTGTTGTTGTTGTAATAATAAGCACACAATAGTAGTAGCGCAAAGTGATCACTTTTCCGATTCACAAATCGAAAGCCACGTGATTTGTTAACTCAACTCAACTTGACCCACCACCATCAATGGGTGATGGTGGATGGTTGGTTGAACGATTGTGATGACACGAACCAACACCATCTTGTGTGACCGATCGGTCGGTCGCTCGGTTGGTCAGGTACTACAACCTGGGTGGGTTCTCTTCACTTCACCGATTGTGATGAGGTGATGACCATCCAATTACCAATGATGACATTAAAATGTTGACCACCTCACTCATAATATTAGTCGACATTAGAACCCAAGACTCCTCCTCCTTCGGATGTGATTGATTAATACACACAATGTATCTTTGCACTTTCGGGACTATACTTGATCTCCCTAATTCTTTTCGTTTCGTTCTTTCGTGCAAGTTAAAGTTACAACTCATTCAATGGGTTAGTGGTAAACAATTTGATCACCGATGATGTTACATTTGCATCGTGTGGTGTGGTGTGTCATCATCTTCATCATCACTTGCATCTTCACACACACAGGAACCAAATGTTTACCACTACCCATTTGATTGTGTTGCCTTATTTGATGGCTGGACTGATTAATAAATCGATTGTTTGGTATAAGTATGGTCTTTGTTTATTTGATTGAGTGGACGTCCGGATGGATGGATGGGATGGGATGGCAAACCCTTGTCGAATGGCTGCCTAATCTGATTGATTGATTGAATGAATGATCGGAGGATGAAGCGATCGGAAAAAAAGATGGATGGATGGGATTAATTGGATACTGTTATTATTACACGAACAACATAGTGGCAATCATTGAGATTATGATTACGACGATGTTGACAGCAAGGGTGGACGATGAGCTGTGTCTGGTGGTGATGGTCGACACCAGTGAGATGAACTTGGTCGTGCCGCCAGTGGTGGTCTGGCCGCCCAGTGGTCGATGTCGACTGACCGGTAGTCGATCCTCTGCCGTGGTAGTGGCAGTGGTCGTGGACGTGGTAGAGGTAGTGGCGGGGGCGGTAGTTGAGGTCGTCGATGTACTAGTAGTTGAGGTGGTGGTGGTGGTGGTCGTGGTGATTGGGTCATTGGGGATGGGGAAGGGCGTGGTGATCGATGATCTGATCTCAACGCCAGCCAGTGGAATGAATGATCCAGTGTAGCCCCACTTGATCACGAACTGCTGTGGAGTGGCCTGCTCGTTCTTGAACAGGAATGGCTCGGACACGACGAACTGCTGGAAGGGTGACAGCCAGGTGGTCAGGGGTGGGAGGAACTGACCGTTGATGCTCACCGAGTAACGTGGAAGCGAGGTGGTCTGCACGCGGTTGGCGGCAGGCACGGCTGTTGGGTTGGTGAAGTAGAAGAAGGCCTGGTAGTAGCCCTGGGGCAGCGTCAAGGTCATGGACGAGGTGCTTCCAGCGTCGTCACCATAGTATGTGGTGAGCATGGACACGGACGCGGCATCCGAGACAGTTGTGGTGCTGTTGGAGATCGATGTGAGGGCTGTGGAGAAGTTGCCGAAGCGACCGCCAGACAGCTGGCAAGCGCTGATCCATTGGCAGCGTGTGTACGAGTTGCCGAGCACTGGCAATGGGGTCCTGCGGACTGTTGTTGGCTCAGAGACATCGATACCCAGGTAGAAGGCGTAGCTGAATGGCACCAGAACGTTGGTCAAGTAGCCAGCCTCAAAGGTGAGCGAGTACTGTGGCACGTCGAATGCACCGTTGATCACAACGTAGGTGGGCACGTGACGCGTGCGCAGCTTGTGGTAACCAGGGGTCCATGGCACCTGGACAGAGTCGCTGAAGAAGATGCCCTTGCTGGCGTTGAAGTTGGTGGACACTGGCTGGTCGTCGACAAAGACTGTCGAGTTGAAGCTGTTGATCGTGTCGATGCTCTGCAGCAGGCTCACGGCGGCGGCGGGCAGTGGGGTGCCTGGGTTTGGCATCGAGAAGTTGACCGAGAGTGGAGCCGATGCAGTGTTGTCGACGATCGTGCTGCCCGAGTTGAGAACAAACAGCTGTGGCGCGACGTTGGCAAAGACGGAGGCAATGTCGGCCGAGTCGGTGATGCGGGTGTTGATCAGAGTGACCATGCCGGTGACCTTGGCCTTGGTAAAGCGGCCAAAACCATAGGTGACGTTGGTGTTGATAAAGGTCATACCGCGGTATGTGCCCACGAACGTTGGCAGGTTGAACATCTTGGTGCCATCGCCGTACAGGATGGTGGGGCGGATCTTCTTGGTGATGTTGCAGTTGTCAAAGACGAGCTCGTAGTTAAAGTTGGTGGACGAGTCGACAATGTCGTTGTTGCCACCGAAGGAGGCAAAGAAGAACGAACCGGACTGACGGAAGGTGAGGGGTGGCGCCGACATGGGGTAGCGGATGCGGGGCATGGCGCGACGGAAGTGGTACTGGTTGGTGACGCCGTAGTAGAGGAAGTTGTTCCAGGTGACCCATGATGGATCGTTGTTGTTGATGACCTGGCCAGAGTAGTTGCCAACCAGGTACTCGGTGGTGAGGCCCAACAGCTGAGCACGGTTCTGCAATGGCTCAAAGAGCATGCAGGCACCAACAAAGCCACCCTCGAATGTGTTGTAGTCAAACTTGGAGAATGGTGACACTGAGTAGATACCAGTGTTGCCTGGGGCAAAGTCAGGGTAGTCGCGTCTAAAGAGGTTGAGTTAAGGGTTAGGGTCAAGGGTCGAGGGTTGTCGCGATCCAATCAACTTACGGAGCGGTGGTGACCTTGGCCAAGGTGTTGGTGGTGAAGGAGTTTCCGTAGAAGTAGAAGCTCTCAGTTCCATGGAGAAGACCAATGGCAGTGGTGTTGGGTGTTCTGAGAATGAATGAGTTGCCGGCGATGATGCCGTACGATCGCTTGGCAGCCAGGAGGAAACGTGAGGGGAGGGGTGGGTTGCCCAGGTAGCCGGTGAAGTTGATGAGGAATGAGCTGTCAATCATTTGTTGATCGGTGAACACACAGTTGGTGATGGACACGGGCCTCTGGACGTGCAGCAAGTTGATTCCGTAGCGATCGGCGATGTTCTTGCCCAGGGTGGCAGTGCCGTTGGGGTTCAGAATGGAGTTTTGGAATGTGTTGGGACTGGTGATGCCGACGCCAGAGAAGTAGACTCCGTTGATAACGACGTTGGCGGGGCCAGTGACGGTCATTGCAAAGATGTTCTTGACGGGTGTCACACGGACGTTCCTCAGCTCGTCGTGGTAGACGAATGTCGTGCCGTACAGGTTAGTGTAGTCCATGAAGGCCAGACGGTTGGGTGCGGGTACCATCTTGTTGTGGTAGTCGTAGCACCAGCCGGTAGTACCAGAGTTGTTGAACAGGTTGCTCTTGGTGAAGAGGTCCAGTTGGAAGTAGTCGTTCTGCGAGGTCTGTGCGAGGAATGTCTTGGGACCGTTGTTGAAGTAGCTGATGGTCTGGGGCGGCACGAGGGTGGCGCACAAGAAGATGTCATCAAAGAGAGCGACGAACGCGCCTGGCACACCCATAGCGCCGTCCGAGCTGATCATGGTGATGTTGCAGCCGAGACAGAGGAAGGTTGTCGACTGCCATGGGTCGATCCACCTGTAGAACGAGGTCTGCACCGAGTTGAAGCCGGGCGCAATCGTGTGGTTGACGGTTGGGTTGGGCTGCGAGATGAAAGATGAGCCGGGCTCGAGCACCAGCTGGGTGGGCGTGAAATACACGTCGCTGTTAGGGTCCAGAATGATAGTGCCACCAGCCTTGACAATGAATGCGGGTGCTGTGTATAGATTTGGATTGTAACGGATCGTCACCGTAACGCCCGAATCGATAAAGAACTGACATTCGGAGCCAAAGAATTGATCGGGTGGTGGGAAGACGAATGGTGGCGTCGTGTCTGTCGTGTCGCTGGTGAGCGTATATACATAGGAGCCAGGTGTGGAGAAGCGGTACTGTCTTCTCGTCAATGGCAGTGTATAATATGAGTAATTGTAATAGGGATTGTCCAAGTTTGGATAGTAAGTGTACTGTGGTGGAGATAGATCTGGGAAGTAGTTAACCTGGAAATGCATCATTCCCGAGATATTGACCTGAGTACTCAAGCTAAAGTCATAATTTGGTCCTTCTCCCTGTGATGCTATATTATTAATTGATTTGGTACATTGGTTAGTTCGAGAGTCGAGGGTTGAGGGTCGAGGGCGAGGGCGAGGGCGAGGGCGAGGGCAAGGGTTGATTTTTTTTTTGATAAAGACATACCAGCTGGACTGGGGAAAGACATCAGTGTCATCAACACAGCAGTCAACAAGAATACATTGATCTTGTTGGACAACATTTTTGATTTGTCGATATGTATGTATGTGTGATTGTTTGTGTCGGTCACTAAGTCGGTCGGTCGATCCGTGTGTTTTAGACACAACAGATTAAAATTAATGATACAAGGTATGTATAATATAATATAATAATAATAATAATAAAGGGAAGGGGAAGAAAAGGGCAGTTAGCCTTCTACTTCTATCTACCTCTGTGTGTATGTATGAATGAATATAATTATTATTATGTGTGTGTGCAAAGATGATTGAGAGAGTTTGGTGGAGGTGAGTGAATGAAGTGTTTAGCTCAGACCAAGTGAGAGACAGAGGAAGAGACCAAAGAAAACCTCATTTGGAGACCTTCCGCATCACCYTTCAAATCTTTTTTATATTTTCTCAACAATAAGTTGATCAACAGAGGTCGCCCACCCCCGCCACCCATCATAGATCTTTGTGTTGCTTAGGGGCGTGGACCACCCCCACAGGTCCGGATCTAACTAACTTCACCAAACAAACACCTTGGACCAGACCAGCGAATGCGATTGATCTTTGTTTGTTTGTTTGTTTGTCCAAGGCGTGTGTTTGAGAGGGGCGTGTTCACCACCAGTCTTTGCCCACAACACGTTGATGATCATGATCATGTCCCGCTATGAACATTCCTCTTTTGTAATAAGTCAGGTCTGGTCCTGCAGCATCATCTTGATTGAATATTTGAAGAAACACTCGCAGTGGGCTATCCACCACCAATCACATAGACATGTGCCCCTTCCTAGGCCCGGTGATTCCTTCCTTCTATCCGATGATAAAATGCGAATGTAATGTCTCCACCCCCTTTTGATCTCACTCAACTATGACCAGAACACCAACCAACCAACTTCTCCGTCAAACATACTTTTAAGTTATTCTGGCTAAACATTGTTTAACAAATAAGTTATATATTTATACATTTATGTTTGATTGATTGATTGATTGATTGTCTGTTGTTTGTTTGATTGATTGAATGAATAATAATAATGGAGAGGGAGGAACGATTGAATAAACAACACAACTCAACTATCACCACATACATCCTTAAACGTTAGTTCAGATCAATTGAATCGAAGTAGTAGAATGAATGAATAGGAGGCAAGGTAGGTCCACCTAGGCACCATCATACCCCCCCCTAATGATCACAAAACCAAAAAAAATCTTCATCGCAAAAGGTTTTTGGTGTTGTGTGTGTGTCTTAGAGTTGGACATATCCAAGTCAGTTTCACTTTCAAAGGGCAGAGGTCTCAGACAAGTCGTAGTATGTGTGTGAGTGTGTGGTGGGATCTGTTCTTGTCTTTGATCTAAAAACACAACCAAAGTAATATTAGTATTAGTATTAGTATTAGTGTAGTAGTTGTAGTAGTTGTAGTAATATACACCTTAGTTGTACAATACAAGAAGTTAGATACAATACTTGATCAAGAATCACGATTTGTCTCGACTAGACTCTCGACTCAATCAACACATTCAACACAACTGACTGGCTGACTGGCTGACTGGCTCAAATCAATCAATCAATCGACATTATCATTCGACTTGTCAATTCAATCAAACCAAACAATCAATCAATCAATCAAACGAATCTTAACACTCTTTTAAGGCATGATATACTTTAGTGCAGCCCCACAAGGTAGGGGCTCACCAAACAACTTTGTGATGCTGTTGTTGGTGTTGATAACAATGGCAGCGTCGATGGTACAGGCATCCTGGACCAACACAGTTCAGGGATTGACTGACGTGGATATGTTCTTCAAAGTGAACATGTCCACCGACTCTTATAATACAGCATCGGTGGCTACTGGCCTTTTGGCGCCATGGGACACTCTGCCCGCCGACACCACCAACTACCAATTCCTCAAGGATGTCTACTATCCCAACATTTGCACCCAAGCTGGTTCCCAAACCATCACCTCATCCAATGACAAAGGAACCAAAGCCTTTGTCATTGTCCCCAAAGGTAAGCTCACGATGCGACCCCACCCTCGCCCTCGCCCTCGCCCTCACTCACACATCATTCACTGACACATTGTATAGGCATATCCTGGACAATGGACTTTGATTTCACTGGCTTCCCATATAGCGCGGTGTGCATCTATGGAGAGGCTTTGAAGCAAGATGGATTGATTGTCCCAAACACAGTATTGCTTGTGGTGATGGATGGAGGATCATTGAAGATCACCTCGTCAACGACTAGCGAGTCTATCGAAAAGATCTATGCCGATCAGATGAAGTTCACGCCAGGCATTATTGCGCTCGGTGGCAACGTCTCAGTGAACCTGGCCAACAACAAGTTTGAGATGTTGCCCACCAAGGCCAACACCACAGACCCAACATCCGTGTGCACCACGTTCAAGTCCGCGCCAAACGCACCCGTCACGCTCTACAACGCCAACATGGGGGTGATCTCGACCACCCCGGCCACGACCGCTCTCACCTACTGCGCGAGCATCTCGGGTACGTCAGGCGGCCCCTTCTACATGGGCTACCTTAGATCAACCAGCACGTTATCGGGAGGTCGTTACTTCTTTGCCAACAACTCCAGGGTGTCCATTAGTAACGCCGTGATCAACTGCGCGCCCCTCACCACCGCATCGCCATACGACGATATTGTGTTAAACTCGACGGCGGGCGGCACCAACCAGCGCTCCAGGAACTGCATCGACGTCGCGTTTGGCGCCACGCTCGATATTACCAACACCTTTATCCGTTCGCAGTCCACATCGACCTCGCGCGCCGTCATCGGTGTGCACCACGGCAGTCTCAAGATCACCAACTCTATACTCATTGGCAATGCATCCAGCATGGTCTTGGCCGACTGGGGCACGGAGCACATCGAGTCCAGCGGCAATGTCTACTTCCCCATCAACCACAATCTTGTGCCACGCAAGGACAACTACCAGACGATGGACTTTGGCGCCCAGGGCAACGTGTTCACCACGCTCAGCCCCGACTTGAAGTCGAACAACGATCTGTTCTTTGGCAATGTACAGGGTGCCCTGTTCTCCTACGTCGCCCTGCCCAACCGTGCATCCGTCACTGGCTACAACTTTGACCTGATGCTCGGCAGCAGCCAGTGGTACCCCGCCAGCGGTCCACGATTCGTCCAAGCACTCAACATTGTCAATGCGCAGGAGCTTGGCTCGTCGCAGTACTCGATCGCCATCGACTCGGCTGAGCGTGGCAACGTGTTGCTCAGCAACCTGATATTCAAGACGCCACTGTTGCTCAACCTGCCCAACAGCCAGGTGACCATCTCCAACTCAAACTTCTCGGCTGCCACTGGCGGCATTGTGTACGGCGCGGTCAACACACTCATCACCTTGTCGTCCAACTTTACCTATGCCTCGCCCGCCACCTTTATCAACTCGAGTGCACAGGTCAACTTCCTGTCCACCGCCAACAGCACTTCGTTCACCGGCCAGCTCGGATCTTTTGGCCACGTCGTAGCGACAAACTACATGGCCGTGATCCGTCCCACGCTATCTCCACTCGCACTGCTCAGCACTGAGCCATCTGCCCAGGTGTTTGTCAATGACAATGTCACGACGACATTGGCTCTGACCATTGCCAATGCCTCTCCAGACTACCAATGTGTGTTCACTGAGGCCGAAGGCAAGGTACCAGAGGTACGCGTCACAGTCGACACTAACGGACGCTGTGCCACAGCGCCAATGCTCCCGATCGGCACCTACCGCTTCAGGTCGTCCGTCCAGCTAACGGCCGGCACGCAGTCGGATCTCGGCGTCGAGTTTGCACCAATCGTTGCCGTGAGGGGCGCCACAAATAGCTTCTACCGCGGCTGGAGCTTTGCCACTGGCGACATCAGCGTTCCAAACAATGGCGCCTCACAGAGCTTTGTCACATGCTCCTCGACCAATGGATGCGATCAGAGCGCATTGCCCAGCACCAACATGCCATCAGAACTCTCGAGCGATCCCATCTTTGCCACGTTCTCCACTGGTGTGTCGTCTTCGACAGCAGTTACCAACACCAAGCTGACCGTGCCAGCCAACGAGGCACTCACACTCAATCTCTACTTTGTGTACTGGCAGACTCCTGCCATGCCCGGCCTCGTGACAGCGCCAGGCTTCTACTCAGTCATCGGTACGGGCGTAGACACTGATACCCCAATGGTGGTCTCTCTGGGCAAGGTGCAGTCCAACACCACCGTCCAGACCTCGGTGTTCACTACGACAGTCATGCACTCGAACTCACAGCCATTCACCGTTTACTGGTCGTCCAGCAACAACGTCTACTTGGTGGGCGCGTCGTTCGCATCGATGGGTGCCATCAATACACCTACCAATGGTGGCGGCAGCAGTGGCAACAGCAATATGGCAATCAAGATTGCCATCCCAATCGTCGGATTCTTTATCATTGTGGCGGCAATTGTCGCCTTCATACTCTGGCGCAAACGTCGCATGACTACCAGCCCCGGAAAGAGGATGAATGATGTCGAGCTACGCTCCTCGTCATCGCCAATGAACAGCAACAACAACAGACGTCTGTCGAGCAAGGGCTCACCCAATGCCAGTCGCTCAATGCTCAAGTCATCCAACTCGTCAGTGATCAACCAGGACAAGTACCGCCTGCATGGCGATGTGTTCTCTCTGATCCAAGAGTCTCACTTTTACGCTGCTGAGCACGCGACCTTCCCGCTCACATTCAGCATCACTCGTCTGGACTTTGGCATGGGCAACAACAAGTGCGAGATCAACCAGCAGATGAAGGATTACGTGCTGATCACCAACAAGACCGACAAGAACGTCTACGTCAACATCTTTTTGCCACCATCGTCGTCGTCGGCTCTCATCGACAGTGACGAGAAGATGATCACACTCAAGGCCGGCAAATCGGCCACGGTCACGTTCACCGCCGAGCTGCTGTGCACCACCAAGCTGATGGAGAAGTTCGCCGTTCAAGTCGAGGGCTTTGGCCACACATTCCTCTTCCTGCATCTGGAGAGTGTTCTGAGCACGCAGATCGACTTTGAGGAGATCGTCTTTTACGACAACATTGGTGAGGGAGGCTTTGGAGTTGTGTACCGTGGCGTCTGGCGTGGCCAAGAGGTCGCCGTCAAGATGCTCAAGACCAAGAACCTGTCCAAGGAGTTGCTGGAGGAGGTGAACCGCGAGGTCGACCTGATGAACAAGCTGCGTCACCCCAACATCGTGTCGTTCGTCGGCTCGGTCAAGACCAGCGTCAACCTCTGTCTGGTCAGCGAGTACATCGCCATGGGCAGTTTGGGCAAGGTGCTTTACAAACAAAACAGGAAGCTCACTCTCAAGGAGATCATCCGCGTCTGTCTGGACACGGCCAAGGGCTGCAACTTCTTGCATCTCAATGGTATCCTACATCGTGATCTCAAGCCCGACAACATCCTAGTCGTCAGTCTTGCCGCGGACGCACCAGTATGTGTCAAGCTCACTGACTTTGGTACAAGCAAAGAGATCAATGAGATCAAGAGTGAGCAGATTACATCCGGTATCGGTACTCCAATTTACATGGCCAATGTAAGTTCCAATGGACCATTCAATCATCCAATCAATCATCCAATCACTCATGCTCACTCAAACAATCAATCAATCAAACACAGGAAATCTTGGACAAGAGATCATACGACAAGTCAGCTGATGTCTACTCGTTTGGAATGATGTTCTACGAGCTCATCCTTGGAGAGATTCCATTCTCTGAGTTTAAGAATAACTGGGGTATGTGTCGCGCGACTGATCAGTCCTCCTGGAACACTCACCATGTACTAACAATCAATCAATCCAATCAATCAATCAAATACAGAGATTCCAAGATATATTATTGCAGGTAATCGACCAACTAGAGGCATGGAGAATGCACCACAACCAATTGTTCAGTTGATCAATGAGTGTTGGATGCCAGATCCAAACAGCAGACCACCATTCGATGATATTATACCTAGACTGGAAACGATCCTGTCAACATTGTAATACCCTCCACCTCTCCTCCTCTAGCGTTTTATCCACCATCTCCACTTCATCAACACCAGCTTCCAATCCATCCAGTCAGTCATGTGTAATAATAATCCATTCCATTCCATACCATACCAACTCCACACGTCCTCCGCCCGTCGACGAGCGTTACCATCTACCTATCCAATCCATATATACATTACCTATTTATTCCCCATTCTACCATTCATTACTCACCTACTATACATAGCGCACGACCCCAAACAAACTTAATAATAAATAGAGAGCCAAGCCAAGCATGCATTGGTATTGTACTACTTGTAAACTTGGACATGTCACCAATTGATCGATCAATTACCTGGTCAGTTTATAGGTTGCTTGCTTGCCCGCAACTATGTGTTGTACATTACAATGGTGTTCCTGTTACATTGACCTTCTGCATGCTTGTGAATGCTGTATAGTATTTGTGTCAATGAATGAATGGAATGAATGAATGGAATGAATCAATGACAACACATACCAATGTCACTTAGACCTTGATCATCTGGCTTCAGAATATAATCACAATCAGTCCATACTAGATCCTTGACCTGGAACTGTCTGGCGATTTGTAGCAGAGGCAACTTGCCATTGACCAAATTGAATGTTCCATCCTTCATTATGATGTTCTTACTGTTGTGTACGTAGCCTTTTTGATTAGATCTCATCCTTCACTCAATCAATCATTCGTTCAATCATTGGCAACATACTTATTTACAAGGTTTACCAATATGCTGGCATTGTTTTGTGGAGTTGTTGGCTCTTTTGGTTGAGGAGCATTGAATTGAGTATTAAGCTTTTTCATCATCTTCAATATATGATTGGTGTATATCTATCTCTATCTATATTCTATATCTATATTCTATATCTAACAAGGTATCTTAGCATCAAAGAGAGTGAACTGATTAATGACTTGTGTGTGTTCTGTTGACAACAGATTAGATGAAAGGTGGGTGATTGTGACCCAAACTATTCAAAGTAAAGTGCTTTTGTTCAAGTATTATTGGTGTCACTTGGGGTGAGGGAGAGATGTTCTTCCCTCCATCCCCATTCATTCATTCATACTAGTTATAATATACGCACAAAGTTATTACATGTAGATAATGAATTATTCTTTATTATTGTTGTTTATGGAGAGTTCTCGAAACTACTAATATTATTACTACAGAATAAATCACATAGGTCCATCAAGAGCAGCACCAACAGCATCATGCGATATATATCTTTTGAGTTGGATTTTGTTGTGTAATGATGTTGATGAAGATAATGATGAGGTTGTGGTAAACATTAGATCTTGATGTTGATCACAACATGACCTTAGCTAGAGGGTCACATTTTTTTAAGTCGCTTACATGAAGTAATATCTTGACTTGATTGATCATGTCAAATCTGCCCATCCCCGACGATGTTGGATACCTGGTATCCAAGAATCAACTCAATCCTATCCGCACTTGACTCGTGCCCATCAACCGCAGAAAGGTGTCCTTGACCATCACTTTTTTGAAACTGCCCAATGCCAATCCATTCCCATCAATTCGCTTAAAATATCTTTGTTTGCTCACCAAGCCAACCTATCCTATCCGACTAATGTTCCTACTACCTCTTGTACTGCCCGCAAAGATTGGGATCGACGGTACCCAAGAGTGAACTGTACTGACCTGAATGATCCGATCATTACAAAAGGCCTCAACTTGCGTTCACTCATTCATTCAATCATACAATCAATCAATCAATCAATCAATCAATCAAATATAGAATGAAGTTATACTCATACCTTGCGCTTGTCTCATTGACAATCACATTGTTGTTGACAATGTCAACAGCCACCCCATCCAACTTGGGAAAGGTCTACTCATTGTGGCACTGTGGAGTCGATGCCTGCATGTGGGAAGCCCCCGTCAACACCTCTTACTTGGACTGGGTGGTCAACCGTGGCGATGGCAAACCAACTGCCAACCTGTTCATCTTCTCATTCCTCAACCCCATCAACGTGCTGACCCAAGGTGTTGCCGCCGTTCCCCCTGCAATCACCCTCCAACTCGTCCAATACCTTCAGTCCAAGGGCCTGTCTGTGATGTTCTCGATCGGAGGTGAGTCATGGTCGGGCGAGTGGGACGACGCCTTGGGCAAGGACCCTGTGACCCTCGGTTTGAACGCCGCCGCCATCGCCAAACAGTTTGGCGTAGGCATTGAGATTGACTACGAGAACGAAGCCTCCACACCCAAGCTTGACGCATTCGTCAAGGCATACCGCTCCGTCTTCCCCATGGACAACTCGACATCCGCAGCAGACACCTCGCTGCTGACCGTGGACACTGGCGCCGGCACCGGCTACCTCACTTCCGTCTCCCTGTGGTCTGCCAAGTGGCTCGAGGAGGGCCTCATCAACTGGATCAACGCAATGGTCACTTCCTCCCCATACGGCTCGCTGCCCGACGCCACCCAGTACTGGGACGAGCATCTGACTGGTGCCAGCTGGGCCAACATCCCACCCATCAATCCAGATCACCTGGTCGTCAGTCTCTACTCATGCGACGGCTCGCCCAACTGCGACAGCTTCAAGGGCACCATGTTGCAGCAGACCATCGGATGGGTCGGCCAGCAGTCGACCCGTGGCATCAGCTTCTGGGCTGGTGGTTGTGCCGCACCAAACGCATGCTGCAACGATTGCACTGGACTTGAGCAAGGCTCCGAGACATACCTTGGATAAGTGACTATTGTCTTTAAAGATCTTAACAATAACAAAGTGTTGTTGTTGTTTGTTTATTGTACCTTCTCCGCATCATGTCTACTTTGTTCGCTCATACTGTTCAACTTGATGTTGATCCTATTGACCTCATTCTTTTGGTTGCGATGTTTCTTCAGTGTGATCACCAAGGCCACTGTGATACCAGCCACGATCACGACACATAGTACGACGATACCAGCGATGGCCAGTGCAGACAGTCCCTTGTCCGAAGTGCGCGATGATGGTGACTTGCAAACTGCACCTGGTTCATCCTTTGCATCGTCAACGTCCAACAGGAGCTGGAAGTCTGGGTCCAAGATGGCACGATCGTTGAAGCAGGGCACATTGATACCGATCAATGTTTGGGATGATTGGGTGTCGTTCACAGTCTGAACAGTGTCGTTGAGCAACACGTTCGTAACGGCTGACACTCTGCCATCAACCATCGCCTTCTGGATGAAGTGGCCGTATACACTGTAACTCTGCACCTTGACACGCATCCAGTACAAGTCACTGGCATCACCATCCACATAGCCGTATTGTTGGACTGAGCACGAGTTGGCATCGGTGGTGTTGATGGTGGCACGCATCACAACTTGCATTGAATCCAACTGACTTGGGAATGCGAAGTTGGACAGTGTGATGGTGTACTTGATCGTATTGTTCTTCATCTGGAGCACGTCGCCTGCGAATGTTATGTTCTCATCCTTTGTGAACCATCGTACATTGACCCTGATCGTGGAGCCCGAATCCTTTGGTCCAAAGGCAGACACATAGTCATATGAATAGTTTGTCGTACTTGTGCTGGAAACATTCCATTGATTGATTGGATATGATGCCAACTCTTCACCAAGTTGACTCAACACTCTCACTCTCACAATCTCAATCTCACCAACAATCGTCATTCCACTCGTATTGAATGTATACACTGTTGTTGGATTATCTGGATTGATCACTGGAGTGTATGGGACAGCCTCTGTAATTTTGATGGGTTAGTGATTGATTGATTGATTGAGTGGATAAAGTGAACATACGTGATGAACAATCATCTCCATAATATCCACTATAACATTGACATCCAAAGGTTGGAGAGCATGTTCCGTGGTTGGAGCATTGTGGAGTACCAGGGCAGAGGAGTTTGGGTACTACAACTGGTGGGATATAGACTACAGTGACTTGATTGGAGAAGTATACATCGTTGTAGTTCTTGAGGTAGACGACCATGGTTGTTTGTGGACTCACTGTTGCCATGGTGAAGCTGAACACGGCTATCACATTCGATACAAATGTCCTGGTGAAGTTGTTGCCACGAGCCGACACGATATCTCCCATACCAACATCTGGTGCAAAGTTCCTTCCAAAAACAGTGATGATCGGTGCACCTATGGGATCAAGCCAGTATCCATCAATGATTGGTGTTGTGTGAGTGAATGTAATGGCCACAGTACTGTTCACCTGTCCATTGTTTGGCAACATATCATTGCTGTATCCATTGATATTCTGACTCTTATCCATCAATCCATAGACTGATATATATGCATTGGTTGTGGTACTGTTTGGTCCGGCACTTGTGGCAGCAAAGCCATAGGGTAGTTCGTCTGAAGCTGTGTATGTGTAGAGACCATTATTGTCATAATGGACTAGAGCTGCAGGTATCTTGAAAGTCTCGAATATATATCCTGTTAGGTATACAATTGGGTAGTGTCTTTGACTCATTCCACCAACATCCCTAACTGTGAAGAGTATCTTGACGAATCTATTAGTAGATCCCACGTCCACTACTGGTGTCATGACTTCCATTGTCTCAATGACTGGCGGTGTAACATCATTTGGACCTATATTGATTGATTGGGATAGTTCTAATTAGTGATGGAGCTCTCTTAATTGACTCAGCGAGTGATTTAGTGATTGAATTACTTACTTCCAATAAGTTTGATGTTGAGCTCATTGACCAGTGCTGGACTCTGTAGTATGTAGGCCAAAGGTGAGATGGTCTTTGGTTGACGTTCGTATGACTTGTAGGTGGCGTGGTTATTTGAATGGTCAAACAGCTCAATGTCACGGAAGGAGAATGTCTGGACTCGGAAGTCAGAGGTCACATTGAATAGTACATGATAGACTCCAGACAACTCTGTACCATCAATCCTATTATCAGAGTTGATAATGAATATACGTTCCAATCCATCCACATCACTGATCACACTTATAACACCATGATCGAAACCATTCAATTGGTCCTCAATCGTCAAGTTCCAGCCAATCTCCATATTTCCAGCAACTGTCATCACTGGCATCACACTTGGTATCGCCTTGACACTAGTAATCATGGGTGGCATTTCATCTCCATCTATTTGAATTATTTGAATGATTGAAAATATGTGTGAGTGAGTGGACTAGGGGACACTCATGGTTGAGCGTCTGGCGAGTTACCACCGTGTTGCCAACCAGTGGCCACATAAATGGGAACTTACATGTCGACTTGATGCTGACCACTGAGCTGTTTGGGAAATGTTTGATAAGTTGATCACTGTCGATGAGGAACGTTCCCATCATGTTGGGTACTGCTGATAGGCGGTCTGGCGAGTAGTTGTAGTTGTACAGATTAAGGTTTCTGAATGTGATGTAGTATTGCATCTGTCTGGTCATAGTCCTCGCTGGTACAGTGAATGTTATGATATAAAGGTCAAGACTGACATCATAAGATCCATAGTTTAGATATGAAGAGTTCTCCTCAACTGCACCATATGAGAGTGACAACAGCCATCCTTGTTTGATCTTTGGTGACCTGATGTACAACTTGTTCTCCATTGTCTGATTGCTGACATCCATCACATACTTGTCAAAGTAGAACACTGTCAAGTCTTCAGCGCCAAGTAAGTCTATATATCATGATTGATTGATTGAATGATTGATTGATTGAGTGAGTGAGTGATGGAATCATTCCAGCCCACCCCAGGCCTCTTCCAGGTTTAATCAACTTACAATTTCCAGTGTAGAAACCTTGAGCAAGGTTAGAGAGTGCATATCCAAGATCGGTTGGACCAGTGTTGGTAGCATAGTCCACGAGGAACATGTAGAACTTTGGTATCTCATTAGTTTGATTGTTGAGTGTGATCAACTTCTCATACTGTCCATCCAAGTTTGTTCCAGAATACAGGTCATGGTAGTCCACATCATATATCTCTCCAGTTGAGAATATCAAGTGCCATCTTGAGAATCCACACATATCATCAGTGATCCTCGCACGAAGTAAGAACAAGTTGTCCTTGAGTGGAACTAATTCAAATGTTTGGACTATTGGGAACTGCTTATCGCCTGAGTGTCATTGATTGATTGATTGTGTTAGTGATTGATTTAGTATGAGTATATGAGTCATTGATTGAGTGATACTTACTTGTGTTTGAAGGAAGTGGAAGAGGGATGGTGAGACCGGCAAAGTAACAGTCCATACCTAGTATGTAGTTTTGCATGAAGCTTGAGACAGAATATGTGAAGGACAATGTTGTGTTGCCACCGGATGCTACGCTGACCACACCAAATGGATAGGCGAAGTCGAATACAGTTATTTGTAATGTTCCTTGGAATGAATATTGGCACTTCACATAACTTGGCAATGTAAACGTTGATGTAAACTGTCTCGCATTATTAGGCCATCCTATAATATTTGTTATATTTGCCAAAGAATTTGGTCCAACTATATATGATTGATTGATTGATTGGGTGAGTCGGAATGGTTCCAGGACTGATCCTAATCACTTACATTTGGTGAGTACTGTGTAGTTGCTGATGGATATGGGCCGGTCTAAAGCTTCCAGCAACATCATGTTGATGGTGTTCATGTAAGAGAGTGCGAGGGTGTGATGGGATCCATCGGGTAAGCTAAGGACAGGTTTGATAGCCTTGAAATATGCATAGTCCAAGACTTTTGAAGAGTTGGGGTTGAGGAAGTATGTGGCGCCAGGTGTATGAGTGATCATTGCTGCATAGTTTGGATTGAATCTTGTTGGAATGACACCAGTTCCAACGTTATAGTTGAATGTTAAGACGGACTGGGTCTGTTGCGTTGATGTTGTTACCAGTGCTGGGAAGACTATCCATGCTTGGCGACCAGCATTGGTGACCGTGATGTTGATTGGCAATCGATATTTATCAAACTCATACAATGTGAATTGAGGATAAACTACCAATTGAAGTAAGGTACCTGTTTGTTGTGGGTCTGGTCTCAGAGTGAACAATTGACAAGTGTATCCCAATGCCGTACACAGGTATGTTCCATATTGTGGGAGGAATGGATCATTCACCTTTACTATTGTCTGGAATCCATCAGTATATCCTGGAGCTTGATACATCATTGGTACCACTCTATTCCTCACTAATGGTCCACTATACATGTTGACATTTAAAGTTGATGGACCTTGATTGTTTGATTGATTGATTGAGTTAGTTTATGGTTTGATTATGGAATCATTCCCGGCCCACTCAAACACTCAATCAATCAAACCTGTCTACTTACTTGGACAACTGAATCGCAGACTATAGAATATGGATTGGTTGAGATCGTCGGTGGCGTTACCGACGTAGGGGACGACACCTGTAGTTGGAGGTGCATTCAATTTGTTCCACATGATGTATTGTAGACCTCCAAACATGAAGGAGTAGAGGGAGCTGGCATTGCCAACACCTTCAATGCTGACCCATGTAATGGGTCTACTATGATTGGCAACTATAAGTGTGAACTTTTCATTGCATCCACCTGTTGCTGTATACTCCAATGTTACCAATGTACTAACAACCTGTCCAGATATACAACTACAACTGATCGACAATAGTACTAATATCAATGTACTGATTGGATTCATCTCTTTGTTTCTTTGATTGAATAAATTAATTAATAATTTTGAGTTATAATGATAGGTTGATGGAGAAAGTGATCAATGTAGGTAATAATGTTATACCATGGAGATGGTAGTTGTTGGACCCAAAAGTGTTCATTGATAAACCTCTGACTGGGGTGATGATAGCTCGGAGGTATCAAAAGGTATTAAAGTGATACCATACTGAGGCATTCATTCTTAAGATCAGAACAGTTTGGCCAGGTCTACACCCCCGACACTTCATAAATCCAAATTATCTACACAAAGATCAGGACTTGGTCATGTTCCTTGAGTAAACTTCTTCTGGAACCCCCTTTGGATTTTAAAGATATTATGACATAATTAGACTATTTTTTGAAGGGTACCCCCTTTGTTATTCTTTCAAGTTCAATTACATCTTTGAAACAAACAAGAATAATGGATAATATTGATTATTATTATTACTATGTGATTAATATTATTGTTGTTGTGGTTGTTGTTCGGACAAACGATTCAGCTTCATTTGGATGCGGTGCACTTCGCTTTGTCTTCTTCTTACTGCTCTCATACGCATGACAACAGCAACTACAATGGCAGCAACTATAACGACACAGAGTACAACTATACCTACTATGGCCAGTGTTGATAGTTTGGATGATCCACTACCACCACCATCTTTACGTTTGGAACAGACAGCACCATCCACAGTTGATGCATCATCAATGTCCAGCAACAGTTGGAAGTCTGGGTCCATCACAGCTTGTCGAGTGAAGCTCTGCACATTGATGCCAATCAATGTTTGTGATGATTGAGTGTCGTTYCACAGTCTGCACCGTGTCGTTGAGCAGCACATTGGACACGGCTGATACTCTGCCATCGACCATCGCCTTCTGGATGAAGTGGCCGTACACACTGTAACTCTGAACCTTGACACGCATCCAGAACAGGTTGTCCTTGTTGCCTTCGGTGTATCCAAATTGTTCGGCGGAGCATGAGTTGGGGTCAGTCGTGTTGATTGTGGCTCGCATCACAACTTGCATCGAATCTAGTTGACTTGGGAACACGTAGTTGGACAGCGTGATGGTGTACTTGATTGTGTTGTTCTTCATTGGGAGCACGTCGCCTGCGAATGTGATGTTCTCATCCTTTGTGAACCATCGCACTCCAACCTTGATCGTAGCACCGTTATTCGGACCAAAGTTAGAGACATAGTCATAAGCATAACCTGTCGAACTTGGACTGGAAACATTCCATTGATTGATTGGAAATGATACCAACTCAGCGCCAAGTTGATCCAACACTCTCACTCTCACAATCTCAATCTCACCAACAATCGTCATTCCACTCGAATTGAAAGTATACACTGTTGTCGGATAATCCGGATTGATCACTGGAACATTTGGAACAGCCTCTGTTTCATTGATGGAAGGGTGGGGAGGTCAATGACTGTGCGAGTGGAATAATTCCTAGGACGAATGTTTGAGTGAGTGGATACATACTTGATGAGCAATCATCTCCATAATATCCATCGTAACATTGACATCCAAAGGTTGGAGAGCATTCTCCATGGTTGGAGCATTGTGGCGTGCCTGAACAATTGACTGTGGGTATGACCACGACGACGGGTGGGAAGTAGCTGATACCGATCGGATTGGAATAGTATGTGCCGTCGAAATTCTTGAGTAAGACGACCATGGTAGTGGGCTCATTAGTAGGTGTGGTGAAGTTGAACACCGCAACAACAACTGATCCAAAGGTCTTGTTGAAGATGGTGGGATTGGCGGTATCAGCCATCATAACATCTTTTGCAAAGTTCTTTCCATAGACCGTGATGATTGGTGCACCATTTGGATCAAGCATGTATCCCTCAAAGATTGGTGATATATGTGTGAATTTGATGCCCATGGTGCTGGTCACCAATCCATTGTTTGGCAACATAGAAGTGCTGTACCCATTGATGTTCTGACTCTTGTCCACCAATCCATATACTGATATATAAACTTCGGGTGAGTCAATGTTTTGTCCGGCACTTGTGAATCCAAAGCCATAAGGTAGTTCTCCAATGGCTTGGTATGTGTACACGTTTGGATCGGCGTTCTGACCATATATCTCTGCCACCATCTTGAATGTTTCGAATAAGTATCCTGTAAGGTATACTACTGGGTTGTGTCTTGGACTCATTCCACCAGCATCCCTAACTGTGAATTGAATCTTGACCCATCTTTCTGTTGATCCAACATCCACAATAGGTGTGAGTACATCCAAAGTCTCGAGAACAGGTGGTGTAACATCATTGGATGCTATTTGGAGTTTGAATGATTGATTGATTGATCGTCAGTGATTGGAATGGTTCCAGTGAATGATCGAGTGAGTTATTAATTTGATGTGATGCATGATTGGAATTGTCAAGTCAGTCAGTGATTGAGTGATTGGGATTGATCCAGAGAATGTGATTGAATGACTTACCTGTGGTCAGTTTGATGTTGAGCTGAAGGACAGAGTCAATGTAATCCACGATGTAGGCCAAGGGTGATAGGGTCTTGAATTGACGCTCGAATGACCTGTAGGTTGCAAGGTTCATTGATTTGTCATACAGATCAATGTCACGGAATGTGAATGTTTGAGTTTTGAAGTCAGAGGTCACATTGAATAGTACCTGGTAGACTCCAATGGTCTCATTGCCCTCAATCCTATTGCTAGAGTTGACCAAGATTGTACGTTCGAATCCATCCACATCACTTATCACTCTTATAATTCCATGATGGAAACCATTAAAATGGTCCCCAATCGTTAAGTTCCAGCCAATCTCCATATTTCCAGCCACTGTCATCACCGGTGTATTGCTCGGAACTGCCATGACATACGTGATCATTGGTGGCAACTCATCTCCATCTATATTTGAATGATTATTCAGTTTGTGAGTGTGAGTGGACAGAGGTACCGCTCACAGTTGAGCCTCTGGCGTGTTACCGCCCTGTTGCCAACCAGTGGCTGTATAAATTGGAACTTACATGTTGACTTGATGTTGACGACTGAACTGTACGGGAATTGTTTGATCAGTTGATCACTGTTGATAATGATTGATCCCACCAAGTTGGGAAGGTAGAACGAACGGTCTGGCGAATAGTTGGAAGGTGAGTTCACCGTCTTGGCTGGTTTGAGAGTAATGTAGTATTGCATCTGTTTGGTCATAGTCCTCGCTGGAACATTGAATGTTATGACATAGAGATCACGACTAGCATCATACACTCCTTTGTTTTGATATAAAGGGTTCTCCTCAACTGCACCATATGTCATCGTTACCTGCCATCTATTTCTCAACTTTGGCGACCTGATATACAACTTGTTCATCATTGTCTGATTGCTTACATCCATCTCATACTTGTCAAAGTAGAACAATGTAAAGTCTTCAGGGCCAATAATATCTAATATAATGATTGATTGATTGAGTGAGTTAGGGAATCATTCCAACCTGACCACTGACCTGGCCAACAACTTACAATTTCCAGTTTTGAATCCTTGGACCATGCCAGAGATTGAATATCCTAGATCGTTTGGACCCATGTTGGTGGAATAGTCCGTGAGGAACATGTAGAACTTTGGTGTCTCGTTTGTTGCATAGTTGAGTGTGATCAACTTCTCATAATTTCCATTCAAGTTTGTTCCAGAATACAGGTCACGGTAGTCCACATCATATATCTCTCCAGTTGAGAAGTAAATATGTAATCTTGCGAATCCACTCATATCATCCACAAAGGTCGCACGGAGTATGAACAAGTTGTCCTTGAGTGGAACCAATTCAAATGCTTCAACTGATGGCCTCTTTATATCGGCTGAATATTTGATTGATTGATTGAGTATGAGTATGAGTATGAGTGAGTAGATGTTTGATGGAGGGATGCTTACTCCTGTTAGATGCGATCGGGGTTGTGATTGTGACAGTGCCGTAGGCACAATCCATTTGAAGTAGATTGGAGGGCATGAAGTTTGAGGCGGAGAATGTGAAGGATAGTGTGGTGTTGCCACCCGATACAATATTGGTGACACCAAATGGATAGGTGAGCTCTGATCCAAACCATAGTCCTGTAGGTGCGTTTGTAAAACTACACCTTACATAACTTGGCAAGATAAAGGTTGATGTAAACTTTTGGCCATTATTCAATCCAATCACATTTGAAACTGTGGCAGGTTTAGTTATTGGGTCTAGAAGTATGATTGATTGATTGATTGGTTGATTGAGTTAGTCATTGAGTGTATGATAGAGTGTGGACAACACTTACCTGTTGTGAGTAGGTTGTAGTTGTAGATGGATACGGGGTTGTTGGTGACCTCCAACAACATCATTTTGACGGTTGTGATGACTGAGATTGCGAGAGTGCGTACAGTCCCGTCCTCTAAGTTGGTGACAGGCTTGACAACCTTGAAACATGCCATGGCCGATGGTGCTGATGCGTTGGGATTGAGGAAGTATGTGGCGCCAGGTGTGTGAGTGATCACGGCCGCAAAGTTGGGATTGAATTTCCTTGGGACGAGACCAATATCCATGTTATAGTTGAATGCTACTACTCCCTGGGTCAGTTGCGTTGTTTGTGTTACCAGTGCTGGGAAGATGATCCATGCCTTGCGAGCAGTGTTGGTCACCGTGATGTTGATTGGCAGACGATATTTATCAAACTCAACCAAGGCGATGTCGGGATAAATATACAATTGAACCAAGGTACCTGTGTTCTCGGGGTCGGCTCTCAGAGTGTACATCAAGCAAGTGTATCCCAATGCCGAACACAAGTATTCTCCATATATTGGGAGGAATTGATCACTAACCTTGACAACAGTTTGGAAACCATCAGTGAATCCAGGGGGATATAACATCATTGGTACCACTCTATTCCTCACTAATGGTCCACTATAACTGTTAACATATAGTATTGGTGGAGCTTGAGATTGATTTGATTTTGTGGTTGGTTGAGTTAGTTTATGGGTTGAAGGATGGAATCATACCAGGGCCGCACACACTCTCAATCACTCAATCAATCAAACTTACGAGGACAAGTAAAGTTCAGAGAATAGGTCATGGGTTGGTTGAGATCGTCGTATGCGTTGCCAGTGTAGAGGATAGTGAGGGGAACTGGGGCTTGATAGTAGTCGGTCCACATGATGTATTGTAGACTTCCAAACATGAAGGGGACGAGTGAGGAGGCATTGCCAACTCCATCGATACTGACCCATGTAACGGGTCTAGTGTGATTGGCAACTAGAGTGAACTTCCTATTACAATAACCTTGAATTGTATACTCCAATGTTACTGTTGTACTTATAATCTGTCCTGATATACAACCACCATTCATCAACAATAGTACTGCTATCAATATACTGATCGACAGGACATGATGTAGTTGTATCATTCCTGAATATTTTTAGTTGAAGTAGAGTATGTTGATTTGTTGATTAGATGAGTGAGTGAGTGAGTAAGTGAGTGAAGATAGATAATAATTTATGTTTGAATGATTGAATGGTTGTAAGTAAGTTGTAAAGAGAATGATGGTTAGGAGAAGGTTGTTGGGGCAGGAACTGCCCCGTAATAAGAAGGGAGGATGATGATGTGGCTGGCTTAAAGCCATCTCTCGTTCGGATTTTAAATGTGTCAACAATGTTGATGGGTAGATAGGTCGATAAAGTACATTTTGGTGACCCTTTGATCTTTCATCTTGTAAAGTAAAACAAACAATCTAAAGTATCTACACAAAAATCTAGATCCTATTCTTAGTCTTGTAGTGTGCCTTTTGGAACCCCTCCATCCATCACGATCATTTTCCCAGGTTTATTGTAAAAGTTACAGTTCTACAGTTTACCAAGTCATAGTTATACAATGGCGCGACTAATTAGTTATAAGTGATGATTTGCTTGTCTTGAGATTGCTGTTGTTGTTGCTCTCCACTGATTCGGAAAGGCGGTTCATCTTCATGTTGATGCGGTTCACTTCATGTCTTTCTCTACGCACCACTCTCATCCTCATGGCAACGCCAACGGCAATGGCAGCTACAATTACAACTGATAGTACAACGATTCCAACTATGGCCAGTGTTGATAGTTTGGATCTACCTTTGCCACCTTTGGAACAGACAGCACCGTCCACAGTGGAAGCATCATCAGTGTCTAGCAACAGTTGGAAGTCAGGGTCCATCACAGCTTGTTGGGTGAAGCTCTGCACATTGATGCCAATCAGTGTTTGTGATGATTGAGTGTCGTTCACAGTCTGAACAGTGTCGTTGAGCAGCACGTTGGACACAGCTGACACTCTGCCATCGACCATTGCCTTCTGGATGAAGTGGCCGTACACACTGTAACTCTGCACCTTGACACGCATCCAGAACAGGTTGTCCTTGTTGCCATCGGCGCCTTCAGTGTATCCATATTGTTCGGCGGAGCATGAGTTGGCATCGGTCGTGTTGATGGTGGCTCGCATAACAACTTGCATTGAATCCAACTTGCTAGGGAATGCGTAGTTGGACAGTGTGATGGTGTACTTGATCGTGTTCTTCTTCATTGGGAGTATATCACCGGCGAATGAAATGTTGTAGTCGTCCGTGAACCATCGTACATTCACCTTGATCATGCCCATGTTGTCGACATCGCTTCCAAACATTGACAAGTAATCGTATGATTGATTGGATGTGATTGTCGTGTTCCATTGTCCAAGTGGATATGATGCCAACTCTGCACCAAGTTGATCCAACACTCTCACTCTCACAATCTCAATCTCACCAACAATCGTCATTCCACTCGTATTGAATGTATACACTGTTGTTGGTGTATCAGGATTGATCACTGGAACATTTGGAACAGCCTCTGTATCATTGGAAGTGGGGAGGTCAGTGATTGATTGATTGATTGAGTGAGTGAGTGGAATACATACGCGATGAACAATCATCTCCGTACCAGGTGCCGTAGCATTGGCATCCAAAGGTGGTCGAGCATTCTCCATTGTTGGAGCAGGGTGGTGTGCCTGGACACTTGACTGTTGGTATGACTGGAGGTGGATTGAATGTGATTGGCACAGTGTTTGAGTAGTACTCTGGTTGGTTTTTGATCTGGACCGTCAACAACAGTGGGCTTGTGAGCGGGTTGTCCGAGATCACCTTGATGCGGTACACAGCATATACCACCGAGCTAGAGAGTTTGACGAATCTTATCGTCACATTGGTGCGTCCACTCGTCTCCAGCATCACACAATCCGACCCAAAGTTCTTGCCAATGAGTGTGACCACAGAGTCGTCGACTGGACTCATCATGTATGTCTCAATGATTGGTGTGAGATGATTGTACTGGACTTGGACCACCCTGTCTACCATTCCATTATAAAACAATTCTTCAGTACTGTATCCTCTCGTGTTTTGTGCCACATCCACCAGGCCGTAGATGGACACGAATAGGTATGATGTGGTGGCAGTGTCATTGCTCAGGCGACATGATGTCGATCCGTAAGCATAGGGTAGCTGTGCGCTGGCCATGTAGGTGTATAGGTCGCCGGATCGATTGAGCTGTTCCGCTTGAATTTGGAATAGTTCAAACATATATCCTGTCAGGTAGACATAAGGAGTGTGGCGGGGGCTCATTCCACCTGCCTCCCTCACAGTGAAGTATATGGTAACCAATCGTTGATGTGATCCAACATCCACATATGGGGTAGTAACAGACACAGTCCACACAGTTGGTTCGGTAAAGTCTTGTGATGCTGCGAATATGATTGATTGATTGAGTGAGTGAGAGTGATTGGAATGGAATGGTTCCAGTGATTGATTGAAATGAATGAATGAGTGTTAGTAATGGTATATTTGATTGATTAGAATAGTTCCAAGCTCCCTCCAGCCACCTCCACCCATTGATCAAGTCACACACTTACATGTTGTCAACTTCATGTTCAACTCATTGGTCATGGTACCATTGAATAGGACGTAGGCAATTGGCGAGACAGTGGTGAGGTACTGGGTATCGGTATGGTAGTAGGCACGATTCATTCCAGTGTCGAATAGTTCAATGTTGAGGAATGTGAATGTTTGATTGCCCATGTCTGATGAGACATTGAATCGTATCTGATACCAGCCTCCCTGTGGCGTTCCACTTAAACGATCATCCGAGGTGAATGTGAATGTACGCTCGAGGCCATCCAGATCACTGATGACATTCATCACACCATGATCAAATCCATTCAACAGGTCCTCAATGATAAAGTTCCAGCCAATCTCCATCTGACCTGCCACTGTCATCACTGGCGCCGTACTTGGATATGCAGCAATCTTTGTTATCATTGGAGGCATTTCATCTCCATCTATAATGAGTATGATTAAAGCTATTGTTAGTAACATTTTGAAAATATTTTGTGTGGCACCCCCACGGTTGAACGTCTGGCGAGTTACCGGTGTGTTGCCAACAACTGGCCGCATAAATTTTTGAACACTTACTTTTGGAAATGATGTTGATGATTGATGTGTTGGGGAATTGTTTGATGAGGAGGTCGTGATAGATGACGTAGCTGTCAATTGTGCTAGGTAGACTTGCAACATATTTCTTGAGTAGGTTGTTCCAGAATGGGTTGATAATGATGTAGTATTGGAGCTGGCGGGTCATCGTGCGAACTGGTATAGTGAACTCGATTACAAACATGTCTAAACCAATGTCATACTTTCCAATTGCTTCATAGTTTGGATTCTCATCGATTGATCCAAAGTTGATTGATACCCTACTGTCCTTCTTTATCTTTGGTGATCTCAAATACACCTTATTCTTTAAAGATGTGTTGCTAACATCCATCACATACTGATCAAAGTAGAATACAGTCAAGTCTTCGGCGCCAATAATATCTGAATGAATGATTGAGTGAGTGAGTGAGTGATGGAATAGTTCCATTGACAGTGTGATTGAGTGGATGGACTTACAGCTGGCCGTGTACATTGTGGAGGGTGTGCCAGAGAGTGAGTTGGAGTAGGTATCGATTTGATCGACATTATCAGCAAAGTCAATGATGAATATACTGTACTTTGGTGTGGTTACTGTTTGATTGTTGAGTATAAACAACTTCTCATAGTAGCCATCTTGTGATGTACCACTGTAGAGGTCGAGGTAGTTGATGTCCAACAACTCTCCACTTGCAAAGTATACAAACAACCTGGCAAAGCCACTCAAGTCATCAGTAATATGTGCTCGCAACAAGAACATATTGCCACCAATTTGTCCAATTTCAAATGATATAATAACAGGTGCCCCTTTGTCAGCTGATCGATTGATTGATTGATTGAGTGAGTGAGTTAGTCAGTGAGTGTTGGTCTAAGTTGGAGTGATGTGATGACATACTTTGATTGATTGGACCCGGCGTTGATAATCGGATATCACCAAAGTAACAGTCCAAGCTTAGGATGGTGCCAACGGCTTCGTATCCATTGATGTAGAATGTGAATGACATTGAGACGTTGCCACCTGATGCTACTCTCTGTACGCCAAATGGGAAAGCAAATGAATTGTCGTTCGTTGGGAGTTGTGGACCGTAGTTGTATGAACATTTGCGATAGCTTGGTAACACGAATGTTGTTCTAAACTGTATGCCATTTGCCCAAGGTGTGGTCTGCGCCAATAATGCTGAAGTTGGAATAACATACGCTAATGATATGATTCATTGAATGAGTGAGTGAGTGAGTGGATTTAGTATGATTGATTGACTGATTGAATGATCGATTGGAATTGTTCCGGTGATCGTTTGGGCGAGTGTGATCACATACGTGGAACACTGAGGGTTACATTGTTGATGTTGCGGGCATTGTCCAGAGCCTCATATAGTCGAATGGCTTGATATTCAATGCCAGCTAGGATGAGGTTCAGCGTGTCTCCATTTGGCAAGGTCATCGCAGGCTTGATCGCCTTGGGATAGAACAGTAGATCGTTTGTAAATGATACGTTGGGATAGACAAAGTAGATGGCCTCGGGTGAATTGGAGTTGATCAATGCTGCATAGTTGGGATTGACACGTGAGGGCACCACTCCAGTCGGACGTGTGTAATCAAAGATGACCATGGCCCTGGTCTTGACCGTTGTGTTGGTGACCAGTGGCGGGAAGATGACGTATGTAGTACGTCCAGTGTTGGTGACAGTGATGTTGATGGGTTCAGTGAAGTTCTCGCTGCCAGCAATGATGGGCAGTGGATAGATGGACATTTGGAGCAGGATAGTCTGGTGTTTGGTCTGTCTCATTGGCACAGATGAGCATATATAGCCTTTTGAGCTACATAAATAATTACCATACATTCCATTCAATGTATCGTTGACCTCCACAATAGACTGGAACACATCAGACTTGTCTGGTTGTTGAGCCAACACTGGCTCCACCCTATTCCTCACGAATGGTCCACTGAACAAGTTGATGATCAATGGAGGTGGGGCTGAGTATGTTTGATCGTTTGGAAGTATGTTAGTCCACTGAACGGCAACATGATGGACGATGAAGGATGGACAACATACGTGGACAAGCAATGTACATCTCCCAGGTGAATAAGACCGTGACGATACCCATGTTGACAGATCCATTGAGGTAGATTGGATCTGCTTGTGGTGTGATGCCAGAGAGATAGAATTGGATGTACTTGGCACCGGCGAATGATATTGTTGGCTTCAGTGTCATGTTGGGTGGAGTCGTTCCGTTGATCATTATATGTGTGGGATTGGGTTCATCACCATTCATTTCCAACGTAATCTTGGCATCACATAATGTAGAAGGTGTATACTGCACCACATAACTACTATCAAGCAATTGACCTTGAATGCCACATGTCATGATCATCAGAGTGATGATGATGATCATCGTGATCATGTTTGATGAAGTTGACATTGTATGTTTGAATGATTGAGTGATTGAGTGAAGTGATTGGTTGATTGAATGAGTTGAATGAGTACCATTGTAGTGCGCATGTTGGAAGTTGTAGTGTAGTGTAGTGTTGATCGATGAGCCGGCTAATTGGGAGTGAGTGTGGAAGGTTGGTAGGTAGTAGGTATTACCGACTCATCATCAATATTAATAAAGATCTTGTTAATATATCATCCTCGTGCTTGCTTCGATCAACAACCATCATCATCTAGAGAACCATACTATCTTTAAATGATCTTGATATTATAATTAGATATCATCATCATAATTACTATTATGTTGCCGTTAGTATTAATCAAGCCACTACCAACAAAGAGGCTATTTTCGGGACCCGAATGATCAAACACAATCACACTTACACAAACAGTTTGGTCACCAAATGGGGGTTATGTGATGTGATGTGTTCTTTGATCAAAAACCGGTCGATACCGACCTTTGCACTCTTTTATTATTAACGTGAGGAATGATTCCAACTACTACTTACTTGTACAACTATTGAACTTGATTGGATGATTGGACACCGGACATCCTAAGGTTGATACGATCAACCTCAATCTTTTGTTTACGCGCTGTCCTTAGACGGATGGCTATGACGGTGGCTGTGGCCGCGACAATGGCAACACTGAGGACAACGATACCAGCGATGGCCAGAGGTGATAGCTTGACGGCTGATGATGATGATCGTTGGCATAGTGCTCCATCAATGGTGTTGGCATCATCAGTGTCCAGGAGCAATTGGAAGTCGGGGTCCATGATGACTTGTGTTGCGAACCATGGCACATTGATACCGATAAAGGTTTGAGTGGAGGACTGTGTGTCGTTGGCGGATTGGGCGGTCGTCGTTGTATCGTTGAGCAATGCGTTGGACACTGTAGACACTCTGCCATCGACCATCGCCTTCTGGATGAAATGGCCATACACACTGTAACTCTGCACCTTGACACGCATCCAGAACAGGTTGTCCTTGTTGCCATTGACGCCATCGGTGTAGCCATATTGTTGAACGGAGCACGAGTTGGAGTCGGTTGTGTTGATGGTGGCGCGCATCACAACTTGCATCGAATCCAACTGGCTTGGGAATGTGTAGTTGGATACCAATATGGTGTACTTGATCGTATTCTTCTTCATTGGGAGCACGTCACCTGCAAACTTGATGTCCTCGTCCTCGGTGAACCATCGCACGCTCACCTTGATCGTGCCCATATTGTTGGGATTGGCGTCACTTCCAAAGTTGGACAAGTAATCAAATGATTGATTGGATGTGATTGTCGTGTTCCATTGGCCCAGTGGATATGATGCCAACTCTGCACCAAGTTGATCCAACACTCTCACTCTCACAATCTCAATCTCACCAACAATCGTCATTCCACTAATATTGAATGTGTACACCGTTGTTGGAGTATCTGGATTGATCACTGGTGTGTTTGGAGCAGCCTCTGTATCATTGATGGAGGGGTGGGGAGGTCAATGACTGTGATTGTTGATTGTTTGATTGTTTGATTGTTTGATTGTTTGATTGAGTGAGGGGATACATACGCGATGAACAGTCATCTCCGTACCATGTGCCGGAACATTGACATCCAAAGGTTGGAGAGCAGACTCCGTTGTTGGAGCAGGGTGGTGTGCCTGGACATTGGACTTGTGGGACTTTGGCAGGTGGGTAGTATTGAATTTGAAGGACGTTGGAGTTGTAGGTGGCGTTGCCTGGACGGTTCTCCACCTGCAGTATCAATGTGGTTGGGTTGGTCTGATCATAGTTAAAGCTATACACTCCAATGACAACCGATCCCTTGACCTTGGTGTACACGATCTTTGGCATATTGGGGCGTGTGCCCAAGTCCACCAAAGTGGCATTGTCGCCAAAGTTCTTGCCAACAACCGTCACCAATCCATTGGCAACTGTACAACTCTCGATTATTGGTGTGTCGTGAGAGTAGGTGATGGCGAGGGTGGAGTTGACACGTCCATTGGCGGGAAGCATGTCAGTGCTGTAACCAATAGTATTGTGGCTCTTGTCAATCAGACCATAGACAGAGACGTAGGCGTATGAATTCTTGCCGTCAGCGTAGCCACTGGTGGCCGATGCGAAGCCATAGGGTAGGTCGACCGTTGCAGAGTACGTGTACAGATCACCAGCTTGTTTGATTAAGGTTGACCTAAGCTTGACCAACTCGAATATGTATCCAGTGAGACAGACACATGGCATGTGACGAGGGCTCATACCACCTGCGTCGCGCACAGTGTACTCGACCCTCACCTCACGTCTAAACGTACCAACATCAATCTCTGGAGTGAGCAACTCCAAAGACTCCAACGATGGTGGCGTGATATCCTTGGATGCTATAATTGATTGATTGATTGATTGATTGAATGAGTAAGTGTGTGTTTTAATATCTTGGGATCATTCCATTCAGTCTAGGATGGTCGCAACACTTACATGTTGTCAAGTTGATGTTGAGTTGAGCCACTTGAAGGGGATCTTTGAGGATGTAGGCGATTGGCGAGAGTGTCTCTTGAGTGCGTTCGTATGTGGTGTATTTGCCACGGTTCATTGAAGTGTCAAATAGTTCAATGTCCATGAAGGTGAAGGTCTGATTGCCATAGTCTGAAGTGACATTGAACATAATCTGATAGGTTCCATTCATTGATGTACCAGCAATCCTATCATTTGGAGTGATCTCAAATGTCCTTGGAAGTCCATCCCTATCACTGCTCACACTGATCACTCCACGTAGGAATCCATTCAACTGGTCCACGATCGTAATGTTCCAGCCGATGGACAACACGGCGGTCGCAGTTGGTTTGGAAACAGTCAACACTGGGCTCACACTTGGGAATGCTCGAACATTGGTGATCATTGGTGGCATCTCATCACCAACTAAGTATGATTTGAATGAATAATATAATGTTATGTTAGTGGAAGTGAAATTTGAATGAGTGGTAAGTGCACTTCACGGTTGAGAGTCTGGCGAGTTGCCAACCACTGGCCGCAWAATTTGGTTTTTTCGAAATTGTCTGGCGCGAGTCCAATACTTACACGTTGATATAACGTTGATGATTGATGTGTTGGGGAATTGTTTGTAGAGTTGCTCGAGGTAGATGACCATGGCGCCAGTTAGGCTGGGGATTGCCAGCTGGCGGAACTTGGAGAATGTTCCATAGACGGGAGGTCTGATTGAGATGTAGTATTGTAGTTGATGTGTCATTGTACGTGCAGGTATAGTGAATGGGATAACAAATACTCCCAGACTATAATCATAGAAGCCCGTTGCTTCATAATACGGATTCTCTTGAGTGGCACCAAAGGTGATCGCCACCACCCATTCTGGATAAATCTTTGGCGATGCCAAGTACAACAAGTTCGACATGAATCCATTGCTCACATCCATAACATACTTGTCAAAGTAGAACACTGTCAAGTCTTCAACTCCAATCTCATCTGGTTGATTGATTGAATGAGTGAGTTAGTATGATTGAGTGATTGAGTGATGGCCTGGAGTGAGACTTACAGTTGGCTGTGGCCATGCCAAGTGGGGATCCAGTCAATGTGCTCCATCCAAAGTCGAGTTGGGCCATGGTACCACCGCGATCCATTAGGTACATGGAGTACAATGGCAATGAGGTTGTACGATTGTTGAGTATTAACACTCGCTCATAATATCCATCAAACTTATCGCCAGCATAAATGTCGTGGAAGTCCATATCAAATATCTCTCCAGTTGAGAAGTATATCAACAATCTTCCAAAGCCAGATAGGTCATCCAATATATGTGCTCGAACCAAGTAAATATTGTTTGCGAATGGTTTGAACTCAAACTCCTCAATCCTAGCTTCAATCAAGTCAGCTGATTGATTGATTGAACGTTTGATTGGGCGTGAACATGTTAGTTTACCATGTGAGGGAGTGATGGCCGAGTGGTTGGAGTGATGGCCGGGTGAGTGTACATACAACTCTCTGGAGGTGGGAATGAGATTAATGGACGAGCGAAGTAGCAATCCAAGTTGATGGTAGTACCAATGGGGACGTAGCTATTGGCATAGAAGGTAAATGCAAGTGAGAAGTTGCCACGGTCGACATGTGTCACACCAAATGGATAGGAGACGTCTTGGCCCCAGCTCTGGAACAGCAATCCATAACTATAGTTGCAGTACCTGTAGCTGGGTAGGTCGAAGCTGGTCGTGAACTGTTTGCCCTCCAGCCACGGCACAACCGCACTCCTATCAGCATTGTAGGTGTTGTAGTCGTCGGGGTAGGCACGCGTGTAGTTGCTCAAGCTAAGTGGACGATCAGTGATCTCTAGCAGCTGCATCCAGGTCGAGCGGACGGCCGCCAGCACCAATGATTGAATGTGGCCATCCGCCGTGTTCATCACAGGCTTGATGGCGCGATAGTAGAACAGGATATCGTTTTGGTATGTGGAGTTGGGGTGGATGAAGTAGTTGGCGTCAGGGGTCGAGGTGATCATTGCGGAAAAGTTGGGGACGACGCGGGTGGGCACCAGTCCAGTGCCGACGTTGTAGTCAAAGACCTCATAGCTCTTGGTGAGGGACGTGGTAGTGGTGACGAGTGGCGGGAAGAAGATGCTGGTGGCACGGCCAGAGTTGGAGACAGTGATGTTGATTGGCGAGGTGTAGCCAGTGTAGTTGCTGGCCAGGTTGGATGGGTAGATGACCATTTGGAACAGAGTGGTATCGGCTGTGATCGATCTGATTGGCAGCATATGACACTTGAACGCCAGCGAGGAACAAAAATAAAATCCATAGATATTTTTCAGTGGATCATTGATCGTTATCAAAGTCTGGAACGAGTCATAATTGCCAGGGCTGGCATTGAGTACCGGTGTGACCCTATTCCGCACGAATGGTCCACTGTACTTGTTCAAGATCAGTGGTGGAGGGGCTGAATGGATGGGTGGATGAGCGGGGGGGTAAGTATGGGATCATTCCAGGGCATGTATACTACTTACTATCACAGAGGAATGTAGTGTTCCAGCGAACGGTGTTGCTGAGGGGTGGTACGGTTAGGAAGTGACCGTTGATGATGAATGGATTGGGCTGGGCTGCGAGGTAGAACTGCATGAATTGGATGTATTGGAGACCGTTGAAAGTGAAGACGTTGAACGTTGTATTTCTAGATGGTTCATTATCGATTGTGTTGAATTGTAACGTCTCCGTGTTATTTGTTATAATTGTACATTTTAAGTTACAACTACCAGGTGACGAATACTCCACGATTGTTCTTGTCTCGACAGACCATGGTTGTCCCAAGACTACAACCGCTGATGTTGAGGATGATGTCAAGAGTACAACAACAATGAAGATGAGCGTAGTAGTAGTAGTATGTGACATTTAAAGTTATGTGTACACCTTGTGAGTTGGGATGATTGGTTGAATGATTGAGTTATTGAATGAGTTAATACCGAGTGATGGGAACAACATAAGGGGTCATAGGGAGGACGGAATTGATGGAACATGTCTTACCCATTACTCTAAGACTCTGGGCCAAAGATTGAGATTGGTTCATCATCATCATCATCATCATCAGCATACGATCATTATAATATCCATCCTAAGATGTGTGTGTATGTCTGTTAAAGTTAGAAGGACACAGAAAGAGACATACACACTAACTTTCATTTCCTATCTTTGGCTTGATCATTGATTGAGTGTGACCATCCATCGACAACAATAAAATCCTAAACAATATCTGTTGTTGTAATTATCTAATTAAATCTACTTCGAAGATGATGAAAGTGAGTGTTTTCTTTTGAAAGGAACACTTTCGAATCACCTAAAGTCGGCGCCCACAAAACATAAAAGTTCTGAACCCGATAATTAAAATGTCGTCTTTTTGAAATCTTGGTCGACTCTTGGTGTTTGGGTGGGAGCAAACTTTTTATTTTTCATCAGATAATCACATTGGTATTCTTGCTAAGATAATAATTCACAAACATAATTCACGTTATTAATAAATTATTCTATACTCTGGACTCGATCTTATTTATATATCTAGATTGAATGATACTTTAAAATGATACTTCATTCAATCAATTTTTTAAATACATCAAGAAATTATCTATCTCGATGTATCTTGGTCGGATGAACATTTGGAATGGTCTAACCAATTGGATTAAATTACTCAAGTAGTAGAGATCTAATCCTTAATAAAGTAGACAGTTTCAAAATTCCTTGAGATAAAGAATTATAATGAACAATTTTTTTTTTATTGGCCCTTATTCGTTGTTAATAATATCTCATAACTCTTCACCTATTAATGTACTCTAATATGATACCTATTGATCACCTGATGACTGTTGGAATTATATTTACAACTCCTGGAATAGTCAGTGAAAGAGTGTGAGGTGTATTTTCAAAAACACRCACATCACTCACCATTTATTCAATCATTATCTAGTTGGATTCATTCATTCAAAGACAATGTCACAGAAAAGGAAAGATATAGAATCGAACGAAGAGGATAAACCAGAGAAGAAGAAGAAAAAACCTTCATGTGCAATCCCAGGAGGGTTTCCAGAGTATGTGTTTTGATATGATAATGATGCTCTCAAACATGTTCATTAACATTTTACTAGGTACCCTGTCCTGCAGGAGGTTCTCAAGAGATATAGTTGGACCACGATCAAGGACCCCATATTCACACCCAAGTACGAACCTCATCTACCATCATGGAAGAACATTCCAACGTCAGTGAATCCAATTGACTACTTCAAGTGCATGGTTAATCAAAAGTTGGTAGATAGGATGCTTTATGACTCGAACAAACTCGATCAATTTCAGAATGCAGCCAAGCTACAATCAAAGGAAGTCTACACATACATTGGGTTGATACTAGTCAGCGTTGTTATGGGAATCTCCAACCACCCGGACCTCTTCTCCCATGGAGAGTACTCGTATACATATCCTGGGAAGGGTGAGGCCATGGGCAAGGACCGGTTCAGCGTCATCCACCCTCACTTGACAATCAACCTGGAGAAGATGAGAAGCATCCTCGAGACCAACTTCCTACATCACCTGTCGCCAGGCACTTTTCTTACCATTGATGAGTCAAGGATCAAAGCAAAACCAACAATGCATGCTGGCCTCAGTTACAACAAGGAGAAGCCAGAGAAGTGGGCGTTTGAAATCAACACTATTGGTGACACAGATACACGTTATTTGCTTGGGATGATGCCATCAAAGGAGGCGACAGGAGAGATAGCTTTGGCCCAATTGATTGAGAAGATGCCACTCGATAAAGACAAACACTACCACCTCACTGCTGACAGCAAGTTCTCAAACTTTGCTCAACTCAAGAGACTCAAACTTATTGGCATCGAAGCAACTCTCTGTATTAAAAAGGGCAGACTGCCCTCAGAGGTCTACAAGGTTGGAATAGCTAATTGTTTGCCTCCAGGTCTCTCCAGGTTTGCTACACAGGAAGGCATAATTGCTGCAGCTTACCACAACAAGAAAATAATCCAGCTCGCGACAACCTTCTTCGATGTCCAGGAATCTCCAGAGAGAAGGTTACAATCTGAACGACAGGATATACTAGATTTGTATGACGACACCAAGAGAGGTCTTGATCAGTTCAACCAACTTGCAACTTACTTCTGGCATGACCATCCCCATTCCTCACAACAACAGAGTCAACAACTTGGATACATTTCCTATGCCCTTACCAACTCCTATATAATGTATACAAGGAATGTCAAAGATCCAATGTCTCATCGTAACTATGTCAAGTCGATCGCAAAGAGTCTGCTTGTCAAGAATGAATGACATTCTTCTGAATGACGTGCATATGACACACCCATTGGGAATGAGTGGGTGTGAGTAATAACTTAGGTTTCATTTTCTCAATTGACACTAATCATTGTTGTAAGATTGATAAATTACTATAACTTCAATCTTATGATCTGATAAACACATCCAAGATAATATTAGAAGGTGTAGGTGGTATTTGAAGTAGTTTGAATACTCCTTATATAATTTAATTATACTGGAACCCAATAATAAATATCTCTATCAAACTTCATTCTAGATTGATTACAATAGTCTTTAACTACTTTTAATCTCTGATTTATTGATAAATATTACAATTTATTTAGACAATATTGTCACTGGTTAAGATATTATTTGAATTAATTCACTACTTTACATTATTTCAAATATTCACACAGTGATACAATATCCTAAGGTAGATATCAATACGAATCAATAATAGAGAGCAAAGGATAGAACATTTCTCAATCACTCCATTCTTCTCTATCTCTTTAAAATCAATCACTTTAATGTAGTTGATCCAACGGTACCCTTGCAAAATATACTCCACCACCCAGGCACGAGGGGTCGACCTTTCGAACATCATCATCTTTATTGGTTGATTTGTGATCGTTGGATCGATTGAATTTAATATTATATTTATTTTATTTACTTAAGAATATTAATTATTTGAAAGAAAGTTTGATGGATAATTGATTTATTGATTGAGAGTTGACCTAGACTTTGGGCACCCTTTTTTAACTCAGAACAGACACGTTCATCTTTCTTGAGTAATGCTACTTTTTCTGGACTGCAGATCTTAGCAGCTAAAGAAAATTTAGTAGGATCTCTTAGCATCTTACAAAAATATTATATAATCTATGTTAATAAAAGAATATTATATAGATTAGTTATTGATCAATCCATTTTATTACCATAACCCAACCCAATTCATCTGATGTGTAACAAGGAACGATCCATTATCCCACAATATTTAAGTTTGTACCTAACTAACCCTCTAATTAAATCCTGGGTTATTAGATAATAATAGAATACAAAATAATTTAATATTATTTTTAATAATTCAATTGTAACATATTTATTATTTGATTGATTGAATGAATAATCAACTTTGATTTTGTTGTGATTTGAGTTGTGATAGCTTCATATTGATACGCTTCACTTCTTTCTGTTCCTTTTTAAGTGATCTCCTCCTCATCACAATGGCCACTACAATGGCGGCCACAAAGCAAATGCATAATACAACGATTCCAGCGATGGCCAGTGGTGATAACTTTGATGATGATGATGATGATCGTTTGCAGAATGCGCCATTCATGCCCTTGGCATCATCGGTGTCCAGCAGCAGTTGGAAGTCTGGGTCCAAGTAGGCTTGTCTTGTGAATGCCGACACATTGATGCCAATCAGTGTTTGTGATGATTGAGTGTCGTTCACAGTCTGCACCGTGTCATTGAGGAGCACGTTGGACACGGCTGACACTCTGCCATCAACCATCGCCTTCTGGATGAAGTGGCCGTACACACTGTAACTCTGCACCTTGACACGCATCCAGAACAGGTTGTCCTTGTTGCCATCACTATCATCTGTGTAGCCATACTGTTGGATGGAGCATGAGTTGGCATCGGTCGTGTTGATGGTGGCTCGCATCACAACTTGCATCGAATCCAACTGACTTGGGAATGTGTAGTTGGACAGTGAGATGGTGTATTTGATCGTGTTCTTCTTCATCGGGAGTATGTCGCCTGCGAATGTTATATTCTCATCCTCTGTGAACCATCGTACATTGACCTTGATCAAACCGACGTTACTAAGATCATCGGGACCATATTGAGCAAGATAGTCTCGTGATTGATTGGATGTGCTTGATGTATTCCATTGATTCAAAGGATATGATGCCAACTCTGCACCAAGTTGATCCAACACCCTCACTCTCACAATCTCTATCTCACCAACAATGATCACACCTGTCTCGTTGAATGTGTATACTGTTGATGGGCTCTCTGGATTGATCACTGGGGCAATTGGTACCGCCTCTGTTCATTATTGATTGATTGATTAAGTGATTGAGTGATTGGGATAGTTCCAGTTAGTGATCGAGTGGTTGTATGATTGAGTGATGGAAGTGTGTTTGAGTGATTGAGTGATTGAGTGGTTGAGTGGGATAGTTCCAATGATTAAGCGAGATACATACGTGATGAACAGTCATCTCCATACCATGTACCAATGCATTGGCATCCAAAGGTTGGCGAACAATAGCCATTGCCGGAACATGGTGGTGTGCCTGGACATGTGATCACAGGGATATTGGGTGGTGGGACGTATCTGACGGTCAAATTGTTGGAGTAGTATGTTGAGTTGTCAGGCTGATTCCTAAGTTGTATCGTCAATGTCCTGTTCTCATGCACTTGATTGGATACATTGAACACTGCAATCACAACTGAACCAAACGTTTTGGTGAACAATACTGTTGCATTGCCAATGTTGAGTGCGTCGACCAATGTTGCCGTGGGTCCAAAGTTCTTGCCAATGACTGTTATCACGCCTTGGCCAAGCACTGCCCTCTCGAGAATTGGTGTGATGTGCGTGTACACTATCTCGACGGTCCGCGCCACCAGTGGCGTGACGGGCAGGTCCTCAGTGCTGTAGCCATTGATGTTCTGACTGTTGTCCACCAAGCCGTAGACCGAGATGAATGCCAAGGTTGATCCACCAATCACCGCGCCACTGGTCATGGTCGCGAATGCATATGGAATCATTCCAGATGCAGTGAACGTGTATACATCATCTACTTGTGACATTGATGTTGTTGTCAGTTTGTAGGTCTCATGTACGTAACCTGTAAGATAGACCAATGGCATGTGGCGCTTGCTGTATCCAGTGCCAGACTCTCGAACAGTGAACCTGACATCAATATTCCTTGCATGTGATCCGACGTCCACTCTCGGTGTGAGGAGTTCCAATGTCTCCAAAACAGGTGCTGTTACATCAGTTGTGGCTATTGGGGCGAGGGTTGAGGGTTGGGGTCGAGGGCGAGGGCAAGGTTAGGGCGAGGGTATGAGAGAGGGCAAAGGTGCGGCCAAACATACCTGTTAGCAACTTGATATTGAATTCTTGTACTCTGGTTGCTGTCAAGCTGAAGGTTAAGGGAGATATAACTCTGGTGTCGACATCAAAAGATGAGTAGAAGCCACGATTCATAGAGTTGTCGAATAGTTCAATATCCAGGAATGTGAAGGTCTGACTACGGAAGTTGGAGTCAACGCCAAACATGATCTGGTAGTAGCCAGCATATTGATCGCCACCTGTCCTGTTGGCCGGTGTGAACTCGAATCTGCGCGGCTCACCATCAATCTCGCTGATCACTCTTATCACACCTCTTAAGAATCCATTGCCACTATCCTGTATAAAGAACTTCCAGCCAATTGATTGATTTCCTCCAGTTGTCAAGTCCACTGTCTTACCAGGCATGGCAGTGCAATCAGTGATCATGGGTGGCATCTCATCACCAACTATAGTGTGTTTGAATATGTGATGGAGATGAGTGAGTGAGTGATTGATCGGGGTGGAATCATTCCAAGAATGAATGACTTACGTTGTGACTTGATGTTGACGATTGATGTTGTTGGGAACTGTTTCTGGAGGAGTGTGCCGTCGATGGATAGGGTACCAACAAAGCCAGTGATGTCCTTTGTCTTGAAGACGGAGAATGTGTCGCCAGGGGGCAGCATAGCACGGATGTAGTACTGCATCTGTCGTGTAATTGTACGAGCTGGAACAGTGAATGGAACGACGAACAGACCGAGGTCGACATCGTAAGTACCGTAGGCTATGTAGTTTGGATTCTCTCTTTCTGATCCATAGAATAGTGTTATATTCCAGCTTGGCAATATCTTTGGACAACCAAAGTACAACTTGTTGTTCATGGATGTCGTGGTCACATTCATCTCATACTTGTCAAAGTAGAAAACTGTAAAGTCTTCAGCGCCAACGACATCTAAAATACCATGTTTGATTGAATGAGTGAGTGATTGAGCGAGTGATTGAGTGATGGCCACGTGTCACTTACAGTTGCCAGTGGAGAAACCTTGTGGTGTTTGGAGGAATGAGTTGTATCCAACGTTGGAGGGTGATACGTTGGAGGCGCCATTCATCATCATCACATCGTATTTGACAGTATCGCCAGGCTTATAGTTGAGTTCGAGTAGCTTCTCATATTTGCCATACTTCTGATTGCCATCATACAAGTCAGTGATATCAACGTAGTACAACGTACCAGATGAGAAGTACATCGCTATCCTCGCCACTCCAGATTCAGCATCACTAAACGTCCCCCTCAACAAGAACCTTGTACCACCAAGTGGCAATATCTCGAATAATTCTGCAACAGGTGGTGTATTATCAGCTGTAGTTGTTTGATTGATTGATTGATCGAGTTAGTAATCGATTGAATGAATGAGTATGAGTGTCACTAACATACTTAGATTGAATGGTGTTGGCCAATAAACACCAACAGAGGAATAGTAGCAGTCAAGGAGAGTCCTTGAGTTTGGAAGGGTATAGGCAGAGTTGTAGTAGGTGAAGGAGATGGTGGTGTTGCCACCATTAGCAACATTGGTTACGCCAAATGGATAGTATAATGAGTCGTCCTGACCCACTAATAGCATTAGGTATCCAAAATAACATGACCGATAGTTTGGCAAGAGGAAGCTGGATCCAAACTGTGTACCTTCAGTCCAATTCGTTACTTGTAGTGGTTTGGATTGGGTGTAAAGAGGTTTATCTAGATTGATTGATTGATTGATTGAGTTAGTAATTGATGTTATGGAATGGTACAAATGTAAATGGGTGATTGGAATGATTCCATGTTGGTTGATTGATTGATCAAGTGTGATTGAGCGAGTGAGCGGGTGATTGGAATCGCTCCATTATTGATTGAATGAGTGGTTAATTGAGCTGAGATGTGTGATTGATGATAAAGTGACACTTACATGGTGGCTTGATGTAAGGGATGAATGGAGAAGGAGAGGTAAAGGCCTCAAATATCTGGATTTGGTTGAATTGTATGGTTGCCAGCATGAGGTTGTCGACGCGACCATCGATATAGCTCTGAATAGGCTTGAACGCTTTGAAGTATGACAGGAACTGCTGGCTGGCAGATACGTTGGTATTTACAAAGTACAGTCCATTGTCATTCTTTGATGTGATGATGGCTCCAAAGTTGGGATTGGGTCTCTTTAGGACTACTCCAGTCTCATATTGATTCAGAAATATATTGGCACTGTCTGTCACTGTAGCTGTGTTGTTGGTCAGCGGCGGGAAGATAATGTTGGCCGTACGGAAGGTGTTGGTGACGGTGAGATTGATGGGCTGGGTGTAGTCGCCCACGTCTGTGGCCTTGGGGTAGAGAAGCACCAGAAGGAGGCTGGAAGTGGCGGCACCAGCAGGGCCCTTTCGGTAGGATGATAACTGGCACACGAACAGCTGTGATGCACACGTGTACTCTCCAAACATCTCGTTGAATGGATCGTTGACCAGCACAGTCGCTTGGAAGTTGTCAGTGGTAGGCGGGGTTACCCTGAGCGTGGCTGGGAACACCCTATTCCGGACAAAGGGTCCAGAGTGCATGCTGAGGGACAGCGTGGGGAGGGTGGCACATGAGAACGTGACGTTCCAGGGCAGGGTATCATTGTTGCTATCAACGACACTAGCGTCATAGTGGTAGGGCGCAGCCTGCGTGGCCACTCGTTGGCCAAACATGACATACTGTTGACCATTGAACATCCTGATATTGTTGATAGTGGGGTTGGCCTGGCCAACCACCTGTATTCCAGTGATGGGCAATGTATGATTGACGACCAGGTACGCTTGAACATTACATTGTATAGCGTTATAATATTCCAACACAAATCTAACATCGATCACTTGGCCATGTGTTCGTCCAATGAGTGATGTCATCGCCATAATCATCACCAACATCATCATTATCACTTTGATTGATGCCATATTTGTATTTGTATTTGTACTTGTACTTGTAGTTGTTGTTGTTGTTGATGTTGATGTCGATGTTGATGTTGGAGTTGACAGTGTCCATGATGATAGGAGGGATGTTGATGATGATGTGGTTTGCGTTGAAAGCGTAGTTGTTGGGAGAGGGGATGATTGTATGTGGGATGGGGACGATGGGATGGAGGTGGCAGAGGACCCACCCTTCACACCCGGGTCATCGGTCAAGTCATCAGAAGTCGTCCAGATCTACTACTATTCATCCATCTTTAACAGTTTAAATATAGGTGTAGATTCTGAGCACAATAATCATGATTTTTATGTATCCCATGGGATTCTAACTTGACCAAAAAACGATCTTTTTTTTATGTGATCTAACCCTTTCCTTTTTTGGTCATTTCCGTACTTCAGACCCTATTCAAACATGTCCACTAGACTAGAATGATCCCAAATCAATCAATAAATACAACTTTATTTCTGATTCATCTGAGCTAACCTCACATTGATCCTGCCCAACTCCTTCTTTTGTCGTCGATTGGCCCTCATTCTAAAGACGATGGCAACAACAATGGCGGCTACAAAAGCAACACAGAGGACAACGATTCCAGCGATGGCCAATCCAGATAGTTTGGTTCCACTTGATCCACGCTTGCATATCGCTCCATCAACGTCCTTAGCATCATCAATGTCCAGCAATAGTTGGAAGTCAGGATCCATCAATGCCTGTTTCTCAAAGGCATGTACATTAATGCCGATCAATGTTTGTGATGATTGAGTGTTGTTGTTCACAATCTGGGTAGTCTCATCAAGTAGCACGTTGGTTATCCTTGATGGCCTGCCATCAACCAATGCCTTCTGGATGAAGTGGCCATATACACTGTAGCTCTGCACCTTGACACGCATCCAATACAAGTCGCCATCGCTCTGATTGGCAAAGCCATATTGCTGAACTGAGCAAGAGTTTGCATCGGTGGTGTTGATGGTGGCACGCATCACAACTTGCATCGAATCCAACTGGCTTGGGAATGTGTAGTTGGACAGTGTGATGGTGTACTTGATCGTGTTCTTCTTCATTGGGAGTATGTCGCCAGCGAACTTAATGTCCTCGTCCTCAGTGAACCATCGCACATTCACCTTGATCCTCGCACCAGAATTCTGTCCAAACGCGGAAACATAGTCAAATGATTGATTGGTGATCGTCGAGACATTCCATTGATTGAGCGGATATGCCACCAACTCTGCGCCAAGTTGATCGAGCACGCGCACTCTGATGACCTCGATCTCGCCCACGATCGTCAGGCCACTGATGTTGAATGTGTACACAGTCGTCGGACTGTCGGGATTGATCACGGGTGTTGTTGGCACAGCATGTGACGAGCAATCATCTCCATACCATGTGCCATTGCACTGGCAGCCAAAGGTCGGCGAGCACACGCCATTGCCTGAGCAGGGAGGGTTGCCAGTGCCAGTGCAGTTGATTGTTGGTCCAGGTGGGTCAACGGGTGGGGTAACATTGCCTCCCTGTGGCACATAGTTGAACAGAAGGTTGTTGGATATGAGTGTATCATTGTTTCGCATCTGAATGTACAAGGATGTGGGCTCGGTGAGGTTGAATGAGAAGGTGGCGATCACATAGACGCCATCGATTCTTGTGAATATTGAGGTGTTTGGTGGAAAGTGGAAGTCGGGCTGGTCGCCAGCGAAGGCGACAAGCGAGCAGTTGGGTGCAAAGTTTTTGCCAAACACCGTGACAATGCCATCTGTATCGACAATGTATCGATCCAACACTGGATTGTTGTGAGTGTAAGTGATCAGCAGTGTCTTTTGTACATTGGCACCTGGTAGTTGGTCGTTGCTGTATCCAACCATGTGCTGGTTCGTGTCCATCAGACCATACAGAGACACCATTGCCGTCATGGGTGATGGGATTACTTGTGCGCCATTACCAGTGGAAGTTGCAAACGCGTAGGGCAGGTAGCCAGTGGCTGTGAATGTATAGACATTGTCCGCCGAGACATTGACCAGTCGCGCCTCCATCTTGTAGATCTCAAAAACGAGGCCAGTCAGGTATACACAGGGCATGTGTCTCAAGCTGTAATCATATGCCCTCACTGTGAAGAAGACTTCAACATCTCTGTATTGTGTTCCAACGTCCACGTATTGTCGAGTGAACTGAAGACTCTCCAGTCTCGGCCAACTGTCCGATGGTACTTGGTCTAGCATGATTGATTGAGTGAGCGAGTGAGTCTTTGAATGATTGAATGATTAGGCGCGGATAGGCACTTACATGTTGTGACATTGATGTTGAACTCATGGACATAGTCACTGATGATGTATGCTATTGGTGAAAGGGTCTTGAATGTCTCGACTGCAGACTCGTAGAGGGCCCGATTCATGGACTTGTCAAACAATTCAATGTCCAAGAAGGTGTAGGTCTGATTGCGACCCTTGGAGTCCACTTGGAATCGTATCTCGTAATTGCCATACTGGTCATCGCCACTCGTCCTGTTGGCAGGGGTAAACTCGAAGCGACGTGGAGTACCATCTACAGTACTAATAACGTTGAACACTCCACGAGCAAACCCATTGCCTTCGTCCCTTATCGAAATGTTCCAACCAATGGTCGCTTGAGAGTTAGCATCCAATGTCACAGTTAGGCTAGGATGAGCATCAATACCGGCTAATTGTGGTGGCAATTCATCGCCGTCTGATTGATTGATTGATTGATTGATTGGTTAATGAGTCAATTAGTAGTCGTCCATGGAGCGCCACAATATATACTTACACTGTGATATGATGTTGACAATGGAGGTGCTGGGGAAGAGTGCTTGGATGGGTGCACTGTCAATCACCAAGTTGGTTGAGGCAGAGTCTTGTTGGAACCATCGCATGGCAGTTGTAAAGTCAGACAGTTGGAAGTTGATAAAGAACTTCATCTTGGTGGTCATCGTGCGCGCTGGCACTGTGAATGGTATTACAAAGAGTTTGAGCTTCGCGTCGTAGTAGCCAGTGGCCATGTAGTTAGGGTTATCGTCAATCGATCCAAAGAATATGATTGGTTTCCAATTTGGTTTAGCCCTGGGCGAGGCCAGGTATAGTGTGTTGTTCATTGGTGCAGAGCTGACGTCCATCTCATACTTATCAAAGTAGAACACTGTCAAGTCATCGGCGCCAATCCTAACTATATATTATTCGCCAGCATGCCAAGTGTAAGTATGAGTGATTGAGTGAACCAGTGGACTGATGGATGAATGATGACTTACAGCTACTGGTCATGAAGCCTAATGGTGCGTTGTCGGCAATCGGTGAGTTACCAACACGGTCGGACAGGATGTATGAGTACTTGGGATTGACAAGATTGGTTATATTGTAGATCATGAATGCCTTCTCATATGTGCCATCCAGACTGTCGCCTTCAATCAAGTCTTCAATTGTGATGTCGATCATGTCTCCAGTCTCAAAGTATAGCATCATCCTTCCAAAGCCACTAAGATCATCAACAATGTTAACGCGAACAACGTATAAGTGTGCAGAGACTTGTGTCAAGTTCCATGTCTTTACAACTGGAGGGCGAGTATCTTGATTGATTGATTGATTGATTTGTTGAGAGAGTGAATGATTGAATCTTTGGCGTATTAGTGGAGTTACTTACCATTAACGAATGGACCTGGCATTGGGATATTGACCCTGCCAAAGTAGCAGTCGATGGCGTAGGCATTGGATCCAGAGTATTTGGAAGCAAAGAAACTAAACGCCATGTCTGTGGCGCCATTGTCTTGAACGGCAATCACTCCAAATGGATATTGAATGGCTGAAGTCCAGCCCTCCACAGATGGTGAGTAGCCATAGGTGCACTGGCGATAGCTTGGCAGCGTGAACCTTGTCTTGAAGCTCGTCGACGACACACCCTCCAAGATGTCACTGATGTTTGGTGTGGGTGGTGCAGGTGCACCAGTCGTCTTGGTGTAATTCTTGATGCTCAGGGGCATGTCCACAGCTTCGTAGACTAGCAACTCTGCGCTGCTGACCTTGGACAGAATCAGGGTACGTATGTCTCCATTTGGCATGTTCAATACCGGCTTGATAGACTTGTACTCAAAGAGGATATTGAAGGCCTGGGCTACGTTGGGGTTGAGGGTCATGTTGGTACTGACAAAGTATGTGCCGGCACCTGGCTGTGAAGTGGCCATCGCGTAATAGTTTGGATCGTATCTCGTTGGAACGATTCCAGTGCCAATGTCGTAGTTATACTCTACAAACTGTTGAGTCACGGAGGTGGTGGTATTCACAAGAGCAGGGAATGTGAGCGAAGCATTCCTATTGGCAACGTTCATAACAATTGTAAATGGCGATGCGTAGTTGGGGACAGTGCTATCCATACACTTGGGTGTTGGGTAGATCATCACTTGGACCAGCCATGATTGAGGGCCCAGTTGCTTGTTGAGGATGGGGTAGCATACATAGCAGTTGGCGGTACAAGTATATGTCATATCGGCGCCGTCAATAGAGCCATTGACCACAACATATGACTGATAGACATTGATCCTCATTGGGGGCTGACCCTTCATAGGTGTGGCCATTGTGTTGATGAATCCTCCAGTGTATCCGCTCATTGTGAGAGGAGGAAGGACTGTTGTTGGTGGCGGAGGAGGTGGTGATGGTGGATGTGTTAGCTATGTGAAGTTATGTGATGTGATTGATGGGCATGGTACACCAAGTTGACAACTTACCATCACATAATACATTGACTTGCCATGGTGATTGGGAGCCCATATCATCATAGGCAATGCCAGAGAGTAGTTGTGCAGGTCCTTGAGGGAAAGTATGAAGGAACTTAACGTATTGGTATCCATTAAAGAGAGTGTTGGCCATTGATTCGTTAGTTGACGATCCATCGACTTTAATGGCTACAATGGTAGAGTTCTGGAAATATTGAAGTTTGATAGTAATGGTACAATCACCTGTTGCTGTATACGCCTTTGTTAAGCTATCCAGCTTTGGTTGTGCCTTTGATGTGTCCATGATTGACAACAATAGCAACACCAGCATGAGGATGACATGATATTGTTGTTGTTGATGTTGTAATGTCATGATGTAAGTTGTAGAGGTATGTAGGTGTAATATGACAAGACTATGTAGTTGCCAACATGAATGACATTGATGATGACGAAGGGTCCACATCATTCATTCATTCATTCAATCATCAACCATCTCCTCAAACCATCCATCGGAAACAAACACTTTGTTGTGGCTCTGTTGATCAAGATGGATGGGTCACTCTATCACGATACTCTTCTACCACCTCATCTAGAGGACAGTATCTAATGATTATCAGCCTGTTTAGCGAGCAGAGTTATAGTGTCTACTCGATGGCAATAATCTAATTCAGCCTACGCATTCGGATATTTAAGATATTCTCCCATCAGATCTTTGCATGGGCATTTAAAATTTACGTTTCTTGGGAGTGATGATGTGGTGATGGACATGGCTCGTCCAGGGACCAAAGTTTCAGAGGTCCTTTGACCAGCATGTACACCTACATGGTTCGACAAAGAGTCTATCTTTGGAGTTAGCGTCAAGGAAGGGTCTGACCTTTTAGTATGGTATTGTGTAGGAAAGGTATTACCTTCTACTTCAATACATTACAATTACAATAACTTTGTTTGTTGTTATACCTTGTCGTTATATGTTTAATAGTAGTTATTACATGTATGATTGAATGATGTTGTAATGAAGAATGAATTTAGGAGAATCCACATCAACACTTCATGAGAAGACACAAGAGTTGTGGGTGACAACACTTTATTACATAGTTGTGTTTGTTCACATTCATATTCATTCACAACAATGTGTGTATGACATTGACATGTACTCTAATAATCATAACAATAATAATATATCAATCTAAACAGATAACATAAATAAATAAATAAATATATAGTTAGGTTTGATGACTTTCTCAACATCATCAACAACAATGGATGGTACTTCAACATCAATGTCGGAAACGACGACGACTGCACATCGTCCACAGCCACCTCTGCCACATATCACTCAGATGAGTGAAGATGATATCAATACAATGTCTACTCAGCAATTGAAACATCTTATAATCGACTCTGGAGGCAGCACTGCTTCATGTTTCGAACGACCAGACTTCCTTGAGCGAGCACAGACTGTAGGTCTTTCTTTCTTTCAATGGCTTCGACAACGTTCAGAGCTAACTTGATTGACTCGACACTCGACCAATGACCAATGTAGATGAGAAAGACAATGCCTACACCTCATAATAATCAAGCATTGACCAAGCCGGTCGTGGCAAGGAGCGAAGAAAAGGTCGACTACTATGAGGTGTTAAAGGTGAGCAAGACTGCTACACAGGCAGAGATTAGGAAGGCTTATTATAAACTGGCGACAGAGTATCATCCGGACAAGAACAGGAACGATGCATATGCAGAGGAGATGTTCAAGAAGATTAGTGAGGCGTACCAGGTGCTGTCAGACCCCGACAAGAGGAAACAGTACGATCAGTTTGGTTTCGACGCGTTCAATGAGAACATGATTGATCCAGTCCAGTTGTTCCGAATGGTCTTTGGCGGTGGCCAATTCCAGAACTTCTTTGGCGATCTAACATTCTACGATTTGTTTGCACAGGCGACTACGGCTGGAGAGGCCCCTCAGCCCAATCCTGAAGAGATGGAGAAGAAGCACAAGGAACGCATTGACCAGTTGACCAAACAACTAATCATAATGGTCGAGCCCTACGTCAATGGCAATCAATCAAGCTTTGAGAAAATTGTAAGTCAATGATTGGAGTGAATGATTGATTGATCATTTGTAACCCCCTAACCACAACTTCATCATCAATCACCAACAAATAGATGACGGAACAAGCAACAGAGATGGCACAGGCTCCAGGTGGTCCAGATTTGTTAGCACTTCTAGGCTATGTATATATTCAGGAAGCCAAACAACAGTCGTTCTTTGGTTTCTTCCACGAGATCCAGGAGAAGGGACATCAGGTCGGCGAGGTTTACTCGCTGGTAAAGTCAGCGGTGAAGCTGCAAGGACAGGTCAACCAGATGAATCCAGAGCTGGAGACAGCGGCGCCCGAGTCCACCGAAGGTTTGCTAAAGGAGGGCCTGAAGCTTATATGGAAGTTGGGTCGATTGGACATTGACAAGGCCGTCAGAGAGGTATGCGAGAATGTCATGAGCAAGAAGAAGAGCTCTGACGTTAGCAAACATGATCGCAAGAGGAGGATCGAGGCCATCAAATTACTTGGACACATCTTTGAGAAGAAATCAAATGAACACAAGGGCAAGGGACGAAATGGACTTGAAGACCTGCTCACAATGACGCAGCAGCAGCAACAGCAACAGCAGCAACAACAACCTTAGCCATACTTAAAATCACTGGGACAGTCAGTGTGTTTAGGGATCATTCCAGCCCCCACGAAGCTCATTTTTTACAACTTGCACTTCACGGTCGAACCCCATTCTATGGTCGACCATCAATACATCTCATTTCTCGATGGAACGAGTGAAAAGTTCACCACGACCTTGTCTTTTGGGCCAAGGACCCGCCCCGATGTTGCGCTCTGGCCTCCTCCATCTTGTGTATGTTCCAGAGGAGGTGTTTGAAGATGTTCCATCTCTCCCTCATTCATGAATAACTTGTGTTGATAGATGTTTGTGTCTGAGTGTGTGTGTATCATCACAACACGACTTTCAATCAAACAAATACACACATACACACAATTACATCTCTTTACGCACACACTCCACACAATCCAACACATCATCTCGAGCCCTACTTGGAAGGGGAGTCATTCATTCGTGGTTGCGCATCAACTACAGTATATAGTTGTTACCATAACAACAGTATTAATGGTTTGTTTGCAGACTGCAAGGTAAGTGTATATGATGATGATGATGTTGATGATTGATTGATTGATGGTGGTGGTATAGTGGGACGGGCCATCACCAACATCAACACCAACATCAACATCAACATCAACATTATCTCAATCAAATTAGAATTCTATTAATCGTATTGTGTATAATCAATAACAGCAATTACAACAACAATAACGCACAGAGTCAGTGTCAATTAATCAAATTGAGAACTCTTATTGTTCTGGCGCAGCGCAGGTAGTTGTATAACTACACCAACAATCAATCAATCATATAAAGAAGCTTGTCTGGAGTCAGTCGACGATGCAGCACGAGCTGAGCGACTCACAGCCGCCTCCGCAGCATAAAGTCATGGACCTACTTCATCATCCTCAACAACAACTAGAACAACAACTAGAACAACAACAACAACAGGTTGATACAAGTAATAAGAATAGGACACCATCGGCTGAGATCATTTCAATGTTGGACGAGCTCACTAATGGGACTATCCCAAAGACACAGCCAGTGGCGCCAACTACAACGACAACTACAACAACAACCACAATGTCTACATCTACATCTACATCTTCATCTAGCACAAATTCATTGGATAATTCACTGAACAATAGCGGTGAACAAGGTGGAGGAGTGAGTCTACACTCTAGGAGGACATCCAGGCGGCCACTGTATATCGACACAACCTTTGGCGCCAATGGCTGTCCTCCMCCACGACAGACACTCCGACATACCAAGAGCTCAAGCTCACCAGACTCACAGCAACACCTTCAACTACAGCAGAATGTTGTTGACAGGCCTTCGCAAAAGAGTCCGACTGACAGGAGTGGCGGGAGTAGTGGCAGCGGCATTGGTGGCGGCAGTGGCAGCAGTAGTAGCGGCATGAGAAGTCCAATGAGAAGTCCTACATCGCCTACGGCTGGCGTGGGTGCTTCAAAGTCACCTTCAACCACGACCACCACGACACGGTCCGGCTCACTCGATCGCATCAGTCCGCAGTACCACCCGCAGCACCTCCAGCATCAATATCAATATCAATATCAACAGCATCAACAACACCAGCAATACTCACAGAAGACATCGCCACAGTTCTCGCCCAATCCCAAGATCAATCATAAGAAGTACGACGACTTGGTGTCGCGCGAGCCCAACTTCTTCCTCAGCACTGCGAGCATCGGCTCCAACCGTCTGCGCAAGAGCGACACCATCTGCAAGTCGGACCTCAACCTTCCAAACCTAAACTTTGAGAACCCATACACATCGCCCGCCTACCCTCCCAAGAACAAGAGCAATGTGTCGCCCGTCATGCACCCTCAGCCAATGACGTCGGCGCGTGCCAAGAAGTTGTCAAAGTTCTTTGGCGAACCAAACCTGGCGCAAGACCTGCCCCTGGTCTCGCCATCAGTGCGCAATCCAACATTTCTGGACAGCAGCTCGGATGAAGAGGACTCAGCGTCAGACGGCTTCCCACTGACTCAGATATTGAGCGCTACTGGCACGTCCAACTCATCGCCATCGTCGCCTCAGTCGGCACCATCTACACCACAAGTCTCAACATGGGTCACGGGCGAGTCGCCAGCGAGGCGTCTACGCCACCGAGCCGCGACCACATACAGCTACGCCGACTCGTTCGCCTCACGTCTCTTCTCACCTACACCACTGGCACCCCTTTACTCAATGGATCGTTCACCCAAAGACATCAAAAAGCCTACAAAGTTGCTGATAGCCAAGTTCCTGACGCCCAAGCATGTAGGTGCGGGGGCACCTGGTGGAACACTCAGTGGAAGCGGTAGTGGTAGTGTTGTTGCTGGCAGTAGTCCAGGACATGGCAGATATCATTTCGAATCCAACTACATACTGCCGCCATCAAGTCGCGAATCTCTGAGCAGTTTGATGAAGGACAAGATTGGATACGAGCTGTTCAGGGCGTTTTGCGATAAGGAGCACTCACTCAGCAACCTTTTGTTCCTTGAAGACGTGGACTACTTTCGACACAACACAACCAGCGAGATGGTTCAGCATGATGCCACCAAGATTTTTAACAGGTTCTTGAAGCAAGGTGTCGCGGATGAGCTGGCTGTCGACAGCGACCTGGTCACTCAGGTACAGAACTGTCTGCAAGCCACGCAGCAGCAGGTACATTCAATGAGGCAACATAGTAGAAGTGGTAGCAACAGCAGTAATAGCAATGGACAGGGTCAAGTACAAGGAATGGGACTAGGGCAAGGACTAGGTCAGGGTCAGCATTCACCAAAGGATGAGACCAATCAGACAGTGGCGGTGACACTCGATAGAACATTGTTTGATAAGATCTACCGCACGGTCAAGGAGGACGTCACCTTGGACTCATTCAAACGGTTCTGTCAGACGTATCAGCCATCGACCGCACCGATTCACACACCATCACTCAACTCATCGCTCATCGTCCCTCTCTCGAGCCACTCATGGAGCGGCATTGGCAACTCACCTCTGCTCTCACCGTCCACATCTCCCTCACCCTCACCATCTCCGCCTCTTGCCGAGGGTGGTGGTGTTGGTCCGCACGGTATACCATCATCCTCATTGCACAACTACAGCTCACCGATATCGCCACAACAGTCGCCACGCTCATTCTCCTCCAACTTCCAACAACACTCACCACGCTCCGATCGCGTACCAAACTCTGCATTCTCCACAGGACATCATCATTATGCAGGAGCAGGAGGTGGTGGCGGAAGCATCACATCCCCGCCACTCTCTCCACGCATCTCAATGATCAAGCCACACTTTCACAAGGAGAAGAGCTCGGCCACGCCCTCGCTGGCGCCTCACTTTGAATCAAACAACAACAACAACAATAGCAATATATTACAGACAACAGCAAGTGCGACAACAACATTGGAGGAGGCGACACAATATGGTATAGCGTTTGGAGTCAAGAGAGGTGCATGCAAGCACCCTTGTGACTGCATAGCGTACAGACCAGATGGCGAACAAGGCGGTGGACCGTGTCTCAACTGTGGCCATTATCCCGCCCAACATAAGAACCTGGGCCTGGCAACCGGCACCGTTGGACCGCACTCAACAACTGGAAAGGAGTCCTACAACTATGTTGACGCGACCACTCCCGACTACGAGTCGGTATCGACCTCTGTGGACTCGCACTCATCGATCATGGAGCAGCGGAATCGTGTCGACTCGATGACGTATCTGCAACGAATGATAGCGTCTGGTGGAGGCGACAACAGCTACAGCAGCAACGTTGACAATCTAAACAGCATCCTTAACTCCTACGAGGTGGCGTCAGACAGCGAGCTCTCGCATTACCACGATGAACGTGATCTCAATCTCGACTCACCAGTCAGCGCCGTGAGCAATGTTTTCTCCCCTGGAACTGGTACTGGCACCATCAGCAGCCACTCGCAGCACCATCAACACCAACTACAGCAACAGAGTATTCATCAGGAGCTGGACCAGAGGATGTTGGCCAACTTTAACAATTGGACGATCGATGGCGATGAGATTGTTTTCCTCAACAAGCTGGGCGAGGGAACGTCGGCCAAGGTGTACAAGGCCACGTGGCGCAACCAAGAGGTGGCAGTCAAGATCCTCAAAAGCACGCCTGCACACCAGATGCTGTTGGACTTTTTGAAGGAGCTGGAGATCATGAGCTCGCTGCGGTCGCCTCACGTCGTCTACTTTTACGGCATGGTGGTGCAGCCGCAGATCTGCATGATCATGGAGTACTGCTCGAACCAGACACTCTACCACCTGATGCACACCAGCATGGACTTCTCGTGGGACTGGGTGCTCAAATTCAGCATCGAGATGGTCAAGGGCATCAAGTGTCTGCACAATTGGAAGCCGGTGATCGTACATCGTGATCTCAAGTCGCTCAACCTACTCGTGTCGGACAATTGGACAATCAAGGTGGCCGACTTTGGACTGAGTCGCTTTGCCACCAGCAAAGCAAGTTCTATCCGCAAGACAAGAGGCACATACGCGTACTGTGCGCCAGAGGTGTACTTTGGTGACTACACGGTCAAAGGAGATATCTTCTCAATTGGTATTATTATGGTATGTGTACTTTATTGATTGATTGGATGGACTTAGCTAACATTCACTTACATGTTGTAGTGGGAGCTCATTGTCAGATGTATGAAGGCAAGGTATGAACGACCATTCTCAGAGTACAAGAACATTCAATATGACTTCCAGATATTGGTGATGACCTACAAGTCCAATCTGAGACCAACTATCCCTGCCAACTGTCCAGAGGTATTTGCCAACCTTGTAACAATGTGTTGGGATGCTGATCCTGAGGTATGTTTAACGAACTATCATCATCAATGAAATCACATTGTAAACAATTACTAACATTGCGATCGCAATTTAGAAACGTCCAACATGTCCAGAGATATTGGATGTCCTACAGGGCTTGGAAAGACAATATCAAGACAACAGGAAGAAGTGGGATAAGTTGCGAGAGAAGATAAAGAAATCGTAATAATAGGAAGACGATGACGATGTAAATTAAACCTTATCCAGTGCTCTTGGAATATATGTGTATTTATATTTATATATAATAGTCGACCTAAGTTTATTACTTCTTGGTTGACTTGCGCTTCTTGGTCTGCTTCTTTGCCTCGCTGATTGTGGAGAAGTCAACATTGTCCGACTTCATCATTGACTTGAACGATACAAACAGTTTCTTCTGAGTGTCCTCGTCCTTTAGGTCGTCCTCGGCAGGGAAAGTTGAGAATGGATAGTTGGTCTTGGTGAATGTGATCGAGTCTGGAAGTGAGATCTGCAGCTTGTCTGCGTTCTTGGCCGTGTTCTCAAGGAATGCTGTGGCACGCTCCTTGTTGATGTCGTACGTCTGGATGAGGAACTGCTTTAACTCCACAAGCAGTGTGACCACTTGCGACGAGACAAAGTAACCCAGTAGCTGTGTCTCTGACACCGAGTCACGTCTCTTCTTGCCCAGTGCCGTCTGGATGTCTGATAAGATGGAGCTGCCCTCCAGCGACACGATCTTGTCAATCGAGACGATGATCTCGAATATCTCATCCATGTTGTTGTAGGGCAATGAGGCCAACAGCTCCACAACGAATCGATAGTACTCCAAATCCTTGTGGCGATATGATCGTGTTGAGTCGAACTGAGACATGATATGTTGGATGAACGTCGTTCGTTGAGCCTTTAGATGTCTAAAGAGCATATAGAACTTGCACAATCCCTTTGAGACATTGTTGTAAGGTGATTCTAGAGTATGGTATAAGAGGTTAGCATTGGATGGATGATCATTGAGCACGTAGAGGTACATACTGGTTCCAATGGACATGTGGAACATGAAACATAGCTTCAAACTCTCAACGACCCTCTTGAAGAGTGTTGATGAATGCTTCTGATTGATGTGGACCAGGGTCTTGTGTGCAATGTCTGCAATCGCTGGATTGGCATCCGTTTCCAATGTGATGATCTCTGGAACTGCCTCCAATGGATTGATAATGCCTTGTTGTACAATGAGCTCCACAGTCGAGATGGCGCACAATCTAACAGTCTGATCAGTGTCTAGAAGTAGCTTGCATATCGTTGTAAAGTACTTCTGTATCGATGACACCAATGATTCTCCATGGATGTCGATCTGCATTGAGATGATTGGGGCCCTCTTCTTGTCCGCCTTGGCCTTGGTGTCCTCGGACGACTCATCATTGTCTGTGGTCATGTCCTCTGACTCAGATGTTGAGGTAGTGACATCCTTCTTGCTGCTGTTGTTGCCGCGATGTGACTTGCCTTCCTTCTTGAGCAACTTGAGATAGACACGCAATATTGTCTCCTTGATCTTGCTCTCTGGCGATGAGAGTGATTGTGAGATGACACTGCGTATCGAATCCTTGTTAAGTATCACTGGTGAGGAGATGATGATGTTGCCAATGGACTCGACCGACTTGGAGATGACGTCCTTGTCCTTGGTGTACGTGAACAGCTTGGAGATGATGGGAATGGTCGTCATTACCACGCCCAGCTCCTCAAACTTGAGACTGTCGTGGACGGTGACCGAGAATCTGTCGTGCTTCTCAAAGTCAAAGTAGCGCACGTACAGGCCGGTGATGTAGAGCGCGCGCAATATCTCAGACTTTGGCTTGTTACCACAGAACTGCAGAGTCATCAGATTCCTGCACAGCTCCTCCTCGATGATCCTATAATTGTAACTGGTCGATTGCACTATTGTACAGAGGCATTTGATACATGATCTGACCAATAGTGATCCCTGGCTCGAGATCAAATATAACAAGTCCTTCTCCAGTGCTGTCAAGAATGTTGTGTCAACATTCTCGATCAATGGTATAACCTTTTGGATTATATACACAATAGTGATGTACACCTTTGTCTCCTCAGTTCCAACAGTCTAGACATGAATGAGATTAAGTGAGTGATTGAGTGGTCTGATTGTGTGGAGCTGGAACATACCTTGCCAGAGAGCTTGATATAGGGATGCAACACCTTGATGTATGAGACCAACAACTTTGGATCAATCTTGCAGAATATCCTCAGACACTTGAATATTGCCAGGAACTCTGGGAATTCCTTTGTCCTCCGCTAATGATTGATTGAATGTTAGTATGATTGAGTGAGTGATTCAACTGAACTGGAGAACATACCTTCTCATCAAATGATATCAACATATCGACAAGGTGGGAGCAGACGGACTGGCAAATGGCAAAGGTGGACTCGGCACTCTTTTGTTGCTTGGTGGCTCGCTTGTTGGCTGGCTGCTTGCCTGGGTCGATCAGCTTGTGGATCAAGTCTACGAACCAATCGTCTTGGTTCAGTTGTTTGACGACCTCGACGATCTGCTTGGTCTTTTGCTCGATGGTCTGATCGTGATCGCCAAACCACAGGTCCTTGAACGTCTGGACCACCAGCTCCTTGATGGACTCCTCGTCCGAGATACGACCCACCAGGATCTTGCAGATGTAGGGTATCTTGGGATGCTGGATGTGTGCCAGACAGACGTCGTGCAGTGTCTTGACGACGCGCTTGCGCACGCTGATACCCTTGTCGGCGATCCTCTCGGCGATCAGGTCGATGTAGCCCCAGGTCAGCTCGGGCTTTAGCAATATGTACTTGCCGATCAGGTCGACAGTGTGCTCGCGCACAGAGATAGCGTCGTCGCTGAAGCGGTTCTTGATGGACGCGTGGACAATCTCATCGGCCAGCACCGAGGGGTCCACCTCGACGATGGTCGAGAACGACTTCATGGCCTTGGCGCGCGCCGTCTTGGACGGGTCGAACAGCACCGACAGCAGGTTGTACAGCAGCTCGTTGACGATCTGGAACAGCGACGCCTTGATGTGCACGGACAGCAGACGGTAAGCCTTGATGGCCATGTCTGGGCTGATCGTGTAGCACTTGTTGGCCGCAGAGAAGCCCTCCTCAGGCTCCCACTGCGACAAGATGTACTGCTTGCTCTTGACAGAGAGCTTTGAACTAACAAACTCGCTGTCGATCCATGATGTGATCAGGAAGTGCTTGGATGTCACCAGCCACGCCTCGCCGCCCTGCTGGCAATTGGACTGAAGGTAGTTGAGCAGCAACTGGATCAACACATTGAAGTCACCAACTGATGTTACCGTCGTCTCATTGTTGTTGTTGGCATGGGGAGGTGTGAGCTCGTGCTCGTCCTCATCCATTGGCTCCTGCTCGACCTTCTTAGAAGCCTTGCCCTTCTTGCGCTTGCTCAGTGGCTTCTTTGAGGCTGTCTTGGCGCTCGTCTGAAGTGGTTGCTGTTGAGGTGGCTCGTACGCGCCAATTTGATTGATGATGCGACACCTTACGCATAGCCATTCTTGTTGGCGCACATCGTTGAGGGAGTAGTCTGGTGCGCACAGGTCGTGGTGTGGATGCTGGCATTGGCCGCACTTGATTGTGAATGATCCAATCTTGTACTTTCCACATTGGCAGACTGGCTTGGCAGACGATGTGTGCATCCTCGAGGCATGCTTTCGCTCCAGCTCTTCAGACTCCTCGTTGATGATCGTCGTGGCAGTCTGTGCTACTCCTGCCTGTGGCGAGGTGGGCGCAGGTGGCAAGGCAGTGGCCGTGCTGAACTCGCCGAATGGAAGTGGCAACAACTTGACCTCCTCGCTAGACAGCATGCACTCGTGTTTGAGCTTTGATATGATCACGCCCATCAGATCGATCACCATCATCTTGAGCATATCACTGAACTTGACCTTGTCCGAGAGCACCCTGCACAGCGACACACTCAACAAATGCAAGAACATATTCGCAGCGGGCCACTCTGGATGATTGATCAGAACCAACAAGTCTGTCACCAAGTTCTCCAATATCGTCCTATACTCGCAGTCGTCTGTCTTGACTGAGCATCTTTAGAATGAGTGTGGTTGGGTCAGCAACTTGATCACATTGATTGAAAGGGATACTTACTTGTCAATAAAGTACAAGATAATCATGGATGAGTAGTCGTGGCACATCTTCATGGGCTTCTTCTCATCGCTGTTGTTGTTGCTGTTCAAGTCGGGTCGTTGTGGTGAGCTCTGGATGAACTGAAGTAGCAATGCAGTGATGTTCTGAATTGAGCGTCCATCCTTGAGTCTAAGGTGAGGGCAAGGTAGTGTGTGTTAGGGTTCGCTCTCGAAGTCACATGCACCCACGCACTGACAAGACTTACTTGTAGGTCCTCAAACTCTTCTTGAGAGCAATGGTCTTGGGAATCCTCGATAGGACTTGCTCAAAGATGGACTCGCGATGCTGTGGATATTTGTAGAATAGTGTGCGCAGTAGCTCAACTGCACTGAGTTGAATAAAGTTGATGCCAGTGATGAAGAAACATGGCAATGCACAATCGACCATAATAGTAGGGTATGGGTCCTGTGCCTGGTAGCTTGACAATGTGAACTTGGCCACGCCATCAAATATCTCTGTGACCTTGTTACATAAGAGTTGGAAGTAGTTGTGTCCATTCCTATTGATTGATTGATTGAGTGTCAGTGCCTGACTGGCGAATACTTGAGCAGGCCATGGCTGCAACATACTTTTTGGACTTGGGCTTGGTGGCCCTGACCGATGCCTTGGCAGACTTGGAAGACACTTTTTGCTTCTTCTTTGTGCTCTTTGGCTTGTCTTGTGAGGCATCCTCATCATCCTCATCCTCTTCATCGTCATCCTCGCTGTCCTCGCTGTCCTCGCTGTCGTCCTCATCATCATCTTCTTCGCTCTCATCATCCTTTGACTTGGCGGTCTTGCCTTTGGCAACTCCCTTGCCCTTGCCCTTGCCCTTTGATTTTGCATCATCATTTCCCGATGACTTGGCTATTGATGTGATTGGCTGTCTTGACTTGAATGAAGGGTCCAGATGGCCCAAGATGTTCTCAGTGTACTGTGACTTGATGATCGATGCAAACTCAACGATTTCCTGAATGTTTGATTGAATGAGTGAGTGATTGAAGCGCGTCCATTGAGTGAATGAGTGAACTTACATCATCGATCAACTCAGCCAGTGAAGTGCCAACAATGGGGATGTTCAATATTTGAAGAATGAGGATGGCGCTCTCAAAGGACAGCTCGAGTTTGTGGAACTCTTGAACTTCCTTATCGTTGGAATCCTCGCGATAGGAGAGCGAATGGACGTTGTTGGCCTCTTTCATGAACTTGAGTAGGTTCTGGAAGAGGTTGGCATAGCGCTCCAACGATATCAGGTCCTGCAGCTGCATGACGGACGTCTGGCACAGTACGGCGAGGTCATTGCGCAGGTTACCAATGAATGCGCCGTCGATCTCGCCATGCTCCTTGTCCTGTGCGACATTGTCAAAGATGTGTTGCAATTGAATGTCGAGCCTCTCGATCGGTGTGTGCTGTTGTTGTTGCTGCTGCTTCTGCTGCGCCAGGATGGTTGTCAGCTGGTTCTCCAGATGTTGGTCCAGTGCGCTTGGCTGGCTCTGTAACATTGTGACCTCGGTCGTCGCCGTGACCGACGTGGCGGGCACATCCCTTGATGCCGTAGCCTTCTTCTTTGTGGTTGTTGTCTTGCGCTCGCGTGTCTTTGTCGTTGTCTTCTTCTTCTGAGGTGTCTGTGCCTGTGCCTGTGGCACGCCATTGGCATCAACAAAGGCTGAATTGATATATGAGTTGTCCGAGTGAACGTATGTACTTGAAGGGTCGTAGGGGATGGTGAGCATCTTGTCGCCAGCATGTGACAAGACAGTCTGTTGAGTGATTCTTGCATTGCCAACGTAGGGGGCGTGTGGGCGCATCGATGGGATGGCGGCGGTGGCCACAGACGTTGGTGGAGTAGTCGGCAATGGCGCGAAAGCAGTCCTAGCATTATGATAAGGTGACTGAGGTGGTTGCTGCTGTACCATGTGATTGTTGTTGTTATTGTTGTTGTTGTTGATTGTGTTGTTGTTGGCGTTGGCGTTGATAAAGCCCGGGTGTATGTTCATCTTGGTAGCGTTGAGGCTTGGTAGATGGTTGGTCAATGATGTGAGCACGGGCGAGGCCGGCGAGAAGGCCACTCTGTTGGATATATCATTCTGTAACTTTAAGAAGCTGACATCAGTCTGTTGTAACAATACATTAATATCATGGAATACTGTTGATGATGCCTGTGAGCTTGTTGTCATTGTCGATGAGTTGTTTGAACTACCACTACTACAAAGAGCTTCGAGTGTTGTAGTCAATACATGAGGCTCTTGTAAGTATGATGCGACGGAGCAATCATTTCTATATGTTGGCAATGGTACATCATGTATTGGATCACCAATATGTGACCAATTTGAGAAACAAGCAAACTGTTGCTGTTGTTGATGTTGTTGATTCAGCTGATGAGATAGCGGAATCAAGTTCTCTTTGTTATCAAACTGATGGTTTGACATGATTGAATAATGTGATTGATTGAATGATTGGATGAGACTAATATAGGTGTTGATGTAGCATGCTGGAGTGAGAGTGACTCACTTGTTCAATCTAGATAGAGATATGCAGTGTGCAACAAAGGAAGTTGAATGAATGAATGAATGAATGAGAATGAAAGTGTGAAGTCAAGTCAAGTTAATGAGGGTTGTTTCCGCGAAGGCGCGCAAATTTAAACTTTTTGAAGTATTAGGATTCAACGGACACACACCATCATTCAATCAATCAACTTTGGTGGCAAAGATGAATGACATCAGTTCGTCATCTGATCTCAAATGGACGACATGGATAGAGGGGATTGGTACCAAAGACCAAACTTGTGGTCAACTTTATTGTGAGGGTTGCTTGGTTGGTTGGATGGATGGATGGGATGGATGGGTGGCTTGAGGAAGTACGTGGGGACATTGGAAGCCGGATCGATTTGTACATGGGGATGACCTCCTCTCAACTACTGAGCACTCTTAAGATACATGTGGATATTGTTGTTGGTTGTTGTTGATGGTTGTTGATGTGGATGGGTGATTGGTTGGGTTGAGTTGGAGCAACGGTTGCTTGAATGATTGAATGATTGATTGGATTGTGTATTTTGAATATTGATTGATCAGGAAGACAAAAGAAGAGGGATTACTTGCCCTTCTTTTGCTTGCTGGCGGCAACCTTTAGATCGTCCTCCTTGGAGATCAACAACTTCTGGATGGCCTTGTTCTCGTCCTCGAGCTTGGTGGCCAGATGCTTGACCTGGTCGCCAAAGGGCAGACCGGCAACCTCGTTGACGATGTGGTCGTCCAAGCTGGACTGTGATGACGACTCGAGTGTGAGCTTCTGCCACTTGAGCAGGTCCTGCACGTGCTGGTCGAGGTGCTTGCGCAGCAGACCAAGAGCCTGAGCCTCGGCGGCGTTACGGATACGGTTGGCCTCGGCCTCAGCCTCGAGACGGGCCTTCTCGGCGAGAGCCTCGGCGAGCTTCTGGTCGAGCAGGGCCTTGTCCTTCTCCAGTCCCTTGAGACGGGACTCGAGCTCGAGACGCGAGGTGCGCTCAAAGTCGAGGTTTCTCAGAATGTCGTCCAGCTTGGCCTCGAGCTCACGGAGGTGCTTCTCACGCTCGGCGGCCTCGCCCTCGAGCGATGCCAACAGGCTCTTTAGCTCGTCCTTCTGCTTGATCAGCTGCTCACGCGACAGCTTCTCGCTCTCCAAAGAGCTCTGCAGACCAGCCAACTTGCTGTTGAGGTCAGTCTTGGACTGCTCGATGCGCTCCTTCTCCTCCTTGGCGCGGTAGGCGTGGAAGAACAGCGAAGTGTACAGGACCAGCGAACGCTCGTCGGTGGTGCCACGCATGACCTCCTCGGCCTCCAGCAGCTTGGGCACGCCCAGACCCTTCTCGGCAAACTCAAAGGCGGCGTTCAGTCTGGCCACCGGGTCCTGCTTCTCGTAATCGCTAAAGTTGAACTGCGACTTGTCAAACTTGTGGGCCAGCGCCAGGTAGGCGAGACCGTCACGGAAGGTCTTGGTGAACGAGGTCACATTGACGCCCTGGTAGTCGGCGGTTGTATTCTTGCACCACAACAACAGACCCTCCTCAGAGCTCTTATCTCCCTCACTAATAACTGCAATACGGTACTTTCGGTACAATGTCCAAAGGAAACCAAGAATCATCTTCTTATTCTGATCTGCAAAGTCTGTAAATATCGCGATTCAATTTGAATAAGTTGATTGATTGATTGAGTGAGTGAATGAAGTTGATTGATTGAATGAATGAGTGAGTGAGCGAGCATGATCATTCGATCAATCAATCATATAATGAACTTGAACTGTATGTCTTACCTTCAGCACCAACACCTTGTGCCTTGATCTTGAGCTCATTCTCGAGGAAGTGGAGAGCGAGAGCAAGGTTTTGAATGCAGTTGATACGGGTCTTTGGCTCAAAGTCAAACTTCTTGTTGAGCTTCTTGCCAGAGATGAGCTCGAGGAAGAAGATAAGCTTGACTCCATCGCTCAAATCCTTTGACACATCAGAGATCTTATCTCCACGTTTGTCCAACACTGAGTTGACCCAGGCCGTGAAAGCCTTCTCTTGTACAATCTCCCAATCCTTTCCAACTGCCATATCTTATCTAATTATTTAATGAATGAATAATATAATTATAATTATAAGTATGAATATATATATATATCTAATAAATCTGTATCTTTAACAATAACAACACAACAACAAGGAAGGGAACAAACACACACACTCACACCTTGGAGGATGGATGGGCCGTTTGAGAGATGGTCTGGCTAGCTAGGTTTGTCGAGAGAGGTGATGGTGTGCGGGGTATGAAGGGGAAATGAATGAAATGAAGTGATGTGTGTGATGATTAAAATTAAACAAAAAATTAATTTTGAATATTGGATTGATGCTCACAGTTCAAATTTAAATGAATAGTTTGGAATGATTCAAATAATTAAAGACCCACACATTTTAGCTCATTCTCTGGCTCTCTCTGTTCACAAAAACACACACTTTTGCACACACACAAACAACTTGAGCAACGAAGTTCAAACTTTATACTTTCATCCGAGACCCATCCCCACTAACCCACCTCCGTCCGATCTCATGCATGCACGACTCAGTCTCATGAGGTTTGACTAGTTCATTCACTCATTCTCAAACACACACACACACACATACTCACATATATTATTTATTATTTGTTGTTGTTGTTGAGATAATAATATATATATATAATTTAAGTAGTAATTTATATATAATGTCTAGTAACTTTAAATTGGTGTTGGTTGGACCAGGTGGAGTTGGAAAGAGTTGTTTGACAATTCAATATATTGCTCAGAGATTCGTTGATGAGTACGACCCAACATTAGAGGACAGTTATAGGAAACAGGCTACAGTCGATGGAGATGAATGTATACTAGACATATATGACACAGCTGGACAAGAAGACTTTAGTGCCGTTAGAGATCAATATATGCGTGCTGGTATGTTTGATTGATTGATTGATCGCGACACTCATTCATTCATTCATTCATTCATTCATTCAATCAATGACATACTCATACTCATTCAATCAAACAAATATACCTATTAGGCGAGGGATTCCTTGGAGTATACTCAATCACATATCTACAAAGTTTTAAGGAGATACCAAGATTACATCAACATTTGTTAAAGGTTAAGGACTTGGACTATGTACCGTTTATATTGCTCGGCAACAAGTGCGATTTGAAGGACTTCCGCGAGGTGTCCACGGCCGACGGCGAGGAGTTGTCCAAGAAGCTGAACTGCAAGTTCTTGGAGACGAGTGCAAAGGAGCGAATCAATGTCGATGAGGCATTCCACGAGTTGGTCAAAGAGGTGAAGCGTGCGCGTGAGAAGCAACCGCATGGCCACTCGGCAGAGTCCACAGACACTCCACACAAGAAGAAGAAGAGCAGCTCAATACTGAAGTGTGTACTACTATAGTATATTTATTATTATAACTTTTGGAATTATTATTATTATTATTATTATTATCTACATATACAATCAATCAAACATTATCAATCAATCAAACATACAACAGCACAGCACATACATAACACAACAATCACAACAACAGTTACAACAACTCACCAGCGGCGATGACAGCGCACGCTACATGAAGCAATGGCAGGCGCAAGAGCGCACAAGTGTAGCGCGTCAATCAATAAGCAATGGATGGATAGAGATGGATGAATGGATGGATCGCGAGCTGAGAGCGAAGATCTTGTCGACAAGGAGCCCGCACAGCATCAACAACAGCGTCAACATCAATCATCATTCATTCATTGGTCACAACTTGAGCCAAGATGGTCCTCAACATGGATCAACAACAAACCGCAGGTGGTCGGATCGATCAATCAAACAACAAACAAACAAACACAATGAATGAATGTATATATATACAGCTTGACACAAACACAACACAACACAACACAACTAGTTAGACTGGCATCTCTTTGGATCAATCAATCAATCAATAAAGGTGTGATGATGATGATATGAGACAGTACAATACACCAGGTATATGCGCGAGAAGATCATGATCAAGACAGTGATCACGATCAATTGTTATTCATCACCTTCAACTTTTGTTCGATCCTCTTGGACTCTCTTTTGTTCCGGAGATTGATATAACGTTTCCAGGCGACGGCGACCACCACACCAGCCACAATGGCGACACAGAGCACGACGATTCCAGCAATGGCCAATCCAGACAGCTTGCCACGTCCGCCAGACTGCGGACACTTGGAGTTGGGCGTCGACTTGGCATCCACCGAGTCCACCAACAGGTAAAAGTCTGGATCAAGGTGGGCGTTGCGTTCAAAGTATGGCACGTTGATGCCAATCATTGACTCGGCGGTCAAGTGGCTGTCGGAGAACGAGGTGTCATTGAGCAAAGTGTTGGAGATGACTGCTACGCGCTCGTCCACCTCGGCCTTCTGGATGAAGTGCCCGTAGACGCTGTAGTTCTGGACCCTGACACGCATCCAGTACAAGCTGCGATCGTTGTCAACGAATCCGTACTGCTCCGACGAGCAGGCGTTGGTGTCCGAGGTGTTTATCGATGCGCGCATCACAACCTGTAGCGAATGCAGCTTGTTGGCGAATGGGTAGTTGGCCAGCGCGATAGTGTACTTGAGCGTGGACTTCTTCATCGCCAGCACATCCCCAGCGAATGTTATGTTGGCATTGTCATCAAACCAACGAATGTTGACCAATATTGATGCGGAGGGAGATGAGTTTCCAACGGTTGGACCGAATTGCACAGTATAGTTTGTTGACAAAGGCGACACTACGGATACATTCCAATTCGTAAGATTGTATGATGCAACCTCGACGCCAACCTGGTCCAACTCGCGCACTCCAACAATCTCGATCGATCCAAACATTGACACATCACTAACATTGAACACATAAGTTGATGTTGGTGTATCTGTATTGGTACTTGGCACTTTGTGGTATTGTCTCTGTGTTTGTTTGGAAGAAGATGTAAGGTGGTGTGGGGTTGGGGTTTGGGCGGGGGCTGGAACTATTCCAGCCCAGTCGGGGGTCAAATATACTTACTCGATGTACAATCATCTCCATACCAACCATCATAACATTGACAACCGAGTGTTTTGGAACATTGTCCATTGCCAGAACAGTTGTTTGGACATGTGATTGTGGGGTTGGTCGTGTTTGAGTTGGCCGGCTGGTAAAGGAACTGGATGGCATTTGATGGATAGTTGGAATTGCGCACAACAACTGATATCATTGTTGTTGTCGTCACAGCGTCCAAAGAGTATATCTGTATGAGGGATGAGCCCACGGTAGAGGTGACAACGTATGAAGAGCCATTGCCAGGTGTGATCGTGCCGATTGTCTTGCTGGGGTCCACTCCAAAGTTCTTTCCATACAATGTGACCTTTGAGTTGTCACCAAGTGCATAGCTCTCAATATATGGAATGGTATGAGTGAATCTGATCTTCATCACCAGGTTGGTCAGGTCGCTGGGTGGGTATCCCTTTGTGTTCTGACTGGTGTCCATCAGTCCGTAGACCGAGACCATTGCCTGGCCTGTGCTGGCGCCAAAGCCATACGGGACGGCACCCCTGGCTTCGTAAATATAGAGACTTCCCGATTGATTGACCAGCACCGCGGGCATCTTGTATGTCTCAAACAGACCGGCCGTGAGGTAGACGTAGGGGGTGTGTGTCGTGTCCATACCTTCACTCTCATTCACAAACAACTTGCAGTAGATGCTGCGATCGGACCCACCAACATCGAGTGATGGCGGATTGAACTGGATCTGTGTGATAATGGGCAGTGTGTAGTCGGACCATAGAGTACCAAGTCTGATGTATAGCTCGTTGGAGTAGTTGTCAATGGCCTTGGCCAACGGATTGATCGTGCGTTGTCCTGAGGTGAACTTTGAGTAATACGCCCTGTTCATTGATGTGTCGAATAGTTCAACATCCAGTGCCGAGTATGTTTGATTGCGATAGATTCCAGCGACTTCAAACATTACTTGATAGACGCCCACTGTATCATTGCCACTTATCCTGTTGGCCACAGTAAAGTTGTAAGTGCGAGGCATGCGATAACAGTCACTAACGACTCTAATCACTCCATGGCTGAATCCATTTGGTTGGTCCTCAATTGTAAAGTTCCATCCAATCATAATCTTTTCGGTCAACGAAGTTAAATCCACCATTGTGCTTGGAAGTGCCTTGACCTCAATGATCAAGGGAGGCATCTCATCCGCAGCTATATATGATGAGATAAATTAGTAATTATGGTACACTTGATTGGAATGAATGATTGATCGACTTACATGATGAGATAATTGTTAAGTTGGGCATGGTTGGGAAACGATCTTTGATCATACGGTATTCAATCACATTTATGCCGTAGGCATTGTAGAGTGGCATCAGGTTGGAGTAGAGTTGGTATGACGTGGCCTCGGGTGGCTCCATTTGCAAGACATATTGCATTTCTCTTGAGTACAGCCTTGCTGGAACTTTGAATGGAATGACAAACATACTATTCTTGTTGTCATAGTAACCAAACTGAACGAATAGAGGGTTCTCATCCTTGACACCAAACTTGATCGATACCTTCCAATCAGGTTGAATCTTTGGGCATTTGAAGTAAAGAGTGTTGTTCACGCTTGAAGATGTGACATTCATCACATAAGTGTCAAAGTACAACATTGTCAAGTCGTCGGCCGATATACTCCCTATGTAAATTGATTGATTGATTGTTAGTTGGAATAGTTCCATGATCATTCATTGTTGAGTGAGTGAGCGAGCGAGTGATTGGATGTTTGGATATTGATTGAGTGAATAGTTCAATGTGATTGATGAGTTTTGTGATAAGGTGATTGATTGAGTGAGTTCCAATGAGGAGTAGGACCTTGGTCCAAGCCCAGAGATGTAACTTACATGTATTCAGCATGAATGTATAAGGAGCGCCGATTGCGATGTCTGAGTAGCCAAGGTTGAATGAGTTGATGTTTCCAGCATGATCCATAATATCAACAGAGTATCCTGGGAGATTGGTCACATTGTAGAGTGTGAATAGCCTCTCATAAGTGCCATTGAACATGTCTCCAGCGACCAAGTCATTCTTGGTCAGTGGTACGTATTCGCCTGAACTGAATATCACTCTGAGGAGCCTCATTCCGCTCTCGGGTACAATGACCTTTGCCTTGAGCAAGTGCTTCAAGCCACCAACTGGTATGACATCCAATGACTGGACGTAGGGCAATGGCTTGGTTGATATATTGGTGGCGGAAAGTACCATACCTCGAGCACCCACAAAACAATCAAAAGGGATTGTTTGAGCCAGGTACTTGCTGGTCAAGTATGTGACGGTGAAGTGAGTGATGGTTGTGCTGCCCATCAGTCCAAATGGGTATGTGAATACCTCTGAGGTCTCAGTCTCAACAACATCACTTTGGACCAAGCATTTCTGATATACCGGTAGATCAAATGAAATGGATAATGGATAGAATCCATTCTGTTCCAGATCTGACCTATTGGTCAATTTAACATCACCATTGGCATACCTAGCTATAATGTGTGGAGAGGGCGAGGGCGAGGGTTAGGGTTAGGGTTAGGGTTGGTGAGGGCGAGGGCGAAGGTATTGCAAGTGCAACATACAGAAGTATAGGGTAAAGTTGTTGACCAAGGATAGAGTGGGAAGCATCTCATAGACTTTGGTTTCAACGTTGGTAAGTACATCGGCCAGTAGAAGTGTCTTGGTCACGCCTTCGGGCGAACCTTTGACAGGTTTGATGCTACGTATGTCCGCAGGGAAGGCTGTGTTTGGAGTCGCAGTATAGCCTGCGGGACCAGAAGATGTGATCAATGTAGCAACAGGGGCAGAGCCATCACGACTGACCAATGGCGATGCATCGAAGAAGTTCAGTCCATATGTATAGACCTCAGATGATTGAGTGCGAACAGGGTAGCTGAACAGCGGGGGTACGGTGATGTTGGCGTATCTGTTATCCATTGCTGCGATGCCCACTGGTATGGGTGCTTGATAGTTTATGTTCTGAGCGATGCCCTTTACAACACTTGGATAGAGGACCATTTGGAAGAGGCCTATGCCGGAGACTGAGTCTGAGCGCAGGGCGTAGATGGTGCAGTCGTAGCCCGGGGCTTGACATTGGAGGCCACGGGGGTCTGTTGCAAAGCCACCAATCTCAACGAATGACTTATAAGCTTCCAACTGCAATGGAACAAATATATTAACAGGTGTAACTCTATCATACACCAACGGATACACAAGTCTGGCGGTCATTGTTTTTTGAGCTAAATCAAAGTTTGAGTGATTGATTGAGTGTTTGGAATGATTCCAAGAGTGATTGATTGAGTGATTGGATGAGTTAGTGAGTGAGATTGATTGATCTGCTGTACAAACATACGTGGACATAAGAAGTTCATATCGAAGCGGAGGGTGGCGTTGTTTGTGTCTTGAATCTGTCCAGTCAAGTTGTTGTTTGTGTTGTATGGTACTGTGAACTGGATTATCGCATACTGGAGTCCATAGTATTGATAGGCATCGTTGATCTTGACTTCTCCATAGGTCGAAGTTGTCACCTTATTGAACAAGACACTATGATTATATACTGTTGTTATAATCAAATCACATCCAGTCTCTACAAATAATGACTTTATAAATATATTCTTTTGTTGTGCAAATGTATAAGTCCCTACTTTATGATTGATTGATTGATTGATGGTAGAGTGTCAGAGTGTGAGATGATGGGTGGCGAGTGGATCTATTCCATTTGATGATGTTCAAACATCACATACCATTGGCTAGCAAGTATAGGAATAGGAATAATAGTAACTGTTTCATATTTGTTAGCTTTTTAACATAAGTTAAGTTAAGCTCAGTTATGTCAAGTCATTGATACTAAACAGTTCAAGTTCATGTCAGGTCGTGACCTCATCAGTTTACTACGGCGGGGCAGACACATTTATATGTCAAGATTGGAACAGGGTGGCGGACACAGGACATGATAGGACATGAAGGAACAAAAAGGAGGTGATTTAAAAACAACCATATCCTAAGATATTAATAAAAGATCATGATCCCGCTACAACCCTGGGGTTCCATGAGTGGATATCCACTCCCTCCTCTGCCCATCTTTTTCCCTTTGAGGTCATGACGAAATCAAAATAATGTTAGATCACTTCTAAACTTTAATAATAAATGAATAACAGGGTATATATATATTAATTAATGTTTAGTTCAACTAATAATAAGGTAGGATTGAGTGATGTTGGTTCCGAAGTAAACATATATATCGAGTCGAATCAAATCTAAAGTCAAAATTATGTTAATAGAAAAGTGATGAGATTGTTCAAAAAACTGTCGGTTGGAGGGCATGTCCCATCTGTCTTGTGGTGATTGGGGGGTGGCCCATCGATCAATCTAATAATGCCTCTGACATGGGTCGAACAAAATCGAGAAACCCAATGCCATCGATAGCATTGGATGTCTTCTAGACTATTGCAAAAGGCCCCAAAAATACATCTGAACCAACCGAATGAACGACAAAGTGATTGGAGGTCACACTCATTCAATCAAACAATCAAACGACATACAAGTACTATTACACAGTAAAATAAGACAATCAATCACCTCAATCATTCCATCAATCATACATATAATACTACTATATCACTTTGATCACACTCCATCGATCATATACCTTACTACATCACCCATGGACATTAACAACCATGATGGAATTGAAAGGACAGAGGACTCATCAAATGGGTCATCAATTGATATAATTATGAAGGATGATGTTGAAATGGATGTTGTGATGGAAACATGTACGATTGAACAAAGTGCCACAACATGTAATACTGGTATAATGATCCAGTCATCATATGATGGATGGACATTAGTAGGACCTATTACACCAGAATCCTCATCATCTTCATCATCATCATGTGATGAAGATAAAGATTCAGATGTACAAATACAACTAAACTTTTTGGAACTGATGCCAAACGAGGTATCTTTGAGAATCCTGTCACAGTTGGAGCCAAAGGATCTGAACGCAGTGCAGATGACCAGTCAGACACTTCATCGCTTCTGCCAAGAGAACACAATATGGAAGTCCATCTGTAAACGAAAATGGAGTCTATCCCCTGTATTCAAACGTCGATGCCTCCCAAGCTGGAAGGAATACTACTCAAGGAAGATGTCCCTTTTGAATAGTGTTAGTAAGTATAAGCATGAGGGAATGATTATCAGAGTTGCCCATACAAGGTACTAATTAACAGTCAAACAGATGGTCTTTGTTGGATCGAGATTAGTGCATCCGGTGACAAACCATCAGGTCGTTATCAGCATACTAGTACATTGATTGGACAATATATTTATTACATTGGTGGCCAGAAGACGGCAGAAGAGAGATTCGATGAAATATATAGGTTCGACACAGTCTCTCATTCATTCGAGAAGGTGGAGTTGAACAGTGGACCAATGCCAAAGTTTGCCAGGCATGCTGCTGTAGGCATCGATCACAACATATATACCTTTGGTGGATTCGATGGATTCAGCAAGCATTATAGCCTCTGCATGTTTGATACGAGTAAGTCACCGTTAATATTGATCAAACTCAGTGAATTATTAATATCTGATTGATTGACTGATGACTTTTTTGATCGCCATACAATAATTTTGATTGATCACTAACGCCTATCACTCACTCATTCCACTGACACAGTTGAGCGAACATGGAACTATATTGACTGCAGAGGAAACTTACCAATTCCGAGGACCAATCATGCAGCCACAGCAATGGACAGATCAATGTACATCTTTGGAGGAATGTACAAGAATGATGCCAAGGAATTGGTGTTCCTCAATGACTTGTATCGATTGGATGTGGACACTTTGATCTGGACCAGATTGTTCCCATCAGGCGATATCCCACCACCAAGATGTGGCCACAGACTCATTACTCTCGAGAACAAGTTGTTGCTGTTTGGAGGTGGCTCGGGACCCAACTGGGGTCGCAAGTTCAATGACGTGCATATCTACGACCCTCTTATGAACCATTGGACAAAGGTGGTGGTCAAGGGCAGGGTATCAGTGTGTACGTTTAGCACTTGCTTCAACGTCGGTCCATTCTTCTTTGTTTATGGCGGCCAGAGTTTCCATGACGACACTCTATCAAATGACCTATACATGCTGGACACAGTCAGCATGGAGTGGACCCGGATTGAGACTATTTGCGCACCATACCCACGAGACATGGCCACTGGCAACATGGTTGGCTCCAACATGTACATGTTTGGAGGCTTACGCATGGATGCCGAAAACACCATCCTGTACCTTCAGATGCAGGACAAGATCGAGTCGTTGGGAATCAAATATCCAAGTATGAGTCCACTCTCTTGATCCTTCATCTCAATAAACTGCGTAATACCTGTTGTTGTAACATCATTTGGGGGATGTTTATTGGGACCATCGTGGTCCTTTCATCGCCTGTGATTGATTGATCCATTGTTCTGTACATTGTGTGGGGGTGATGACCTAATTGCTTTACTTCCAATAGCCACCTCGATGATTGTCCATGCGCCCACCTCGACCCATTGGACCTCCACCTCGTTGATAGTTGCCGCCGTATCCTCTGTTGAAATATGGTGGCGCCCTGTCGTCAAAGTGATCATAATCGGGTGGCATGCTTCTGTCTCTGTCGCGATCTCTGGGATCGGGGCCGCCTGGCCCTGGTGGTGGGCCAAGCGGGCGATCGCGTCCATAGCCATAGGGACTCTTGTCCATTGGTCGCGAGTAAGGACTCATTCTGTTGTCCTTTGAGTCGTTGTATCGTCCATAGCCGCCACCATGATGCGGCAGTGGAGGTGGCGGTTGCTTGTAATGATCGTGTGACGCTGATGAAGGTGACGGTGAGGACGGAGAGAAGTGGCTGGACATTGATTGGTAGCCATCCACCGGGGTCAGAGGTGATTCAAAGGGCTGTGGCATCTTGGCAGATGAGTATGGTGATTGATGCGACATTGAGTCACGGTCGCGATCGCGGTCGCGCTCACGCTCACGGTCACGATTGGCGTAAGGATATTCTCCGCTTGCGCTGCCCTGATGGTTGAATGAGCCACCCATACTATTGAGTGATGATCCAAGATTTGGTGATGACATATGTAGGAAGTGATTGCCACCTTGCTGTTGTTGTTGTGGTGCGTATGGATGTGGTTGAGGATAATGTGGATGTTGTTGATGTTGTGGATGTTGTTGCTGTTGTTGTTGTTGAAGTTGTTGTTGATGAAGTTGTTGTTGCTGTTGCAACATTGCCTGTTGTTGTTGCAACTGCTGCCTCTGCATCTTTTGCAGATCCTCCTGTTGTTTCTTCTTCCTATCCTCCTCGCTCAATATCACCTTGAGCAACAGAAACAGTGACTCCTTGTTCGTGTTTAACTCGACCAGTTTCTTCTCGAGAGGCTCCAGCTTCTTCTTTAGTTCCTCTTTCTTTCTCTCCAACTCTGCCTTGTCATCTGCGATACTATGTTCGTCGCTCGTGGCTGCCGCGGCGGCAGCAGCAGCAGGTGCACCATTAGATACGATATCAACTACATTGCTCTCGTCACCACCATTCTTTGTAGCTGCAGCAGCGGCGGCAGCATTCAATTGTTCTTGTTGCCGCAGTAGTTCAGTCTTCTTTGCAGTCTCTATTGCATCATTATCTCTATCAACCTTTACTTTCTTCAACAAGTACTTCTTTATCGTCTTTTTTCTTGCAGCATCAATCTGTAGTTGCCTCAGATGATTTGTATTTCCTTGTACAGACGTCATCTCCTTATTCTATCTATCTATCTATCTGTACATGAAGTAATAAAGTGAACAATGAATGAATTACAAATTTTCGAAAAAAACTTCAAGTCAAAAAACTGTGCGAGGGAATCTCTGTGAGGGTATGTTTGCGAGGGCAAGGGTTTAGCATGGCCTCCTTTATACGTTCGTTCATTCAATCATCCAATCAATCAATCAGTCAACAACAATATTACATTTAGATAATTAGAACATCATTGTCTTAGTAATAAGGGAAAATCATTATTATGTTGGGTTATATCCCGGATCTGTCTTAGATTTACAGGCTTATTAGGTAATAATGTTTGTCACATCTTCAAATTAATTAATCAATGAGTATTTGTTTGTTGTTGAATGCGTGTGCACGCCTAACCCGTTCACCTGGTTGGTTGGTTGGAACCGTCGCTGGTTGGTAATGGAGGTTACTGAGACACGACTCTCACTCACACACTCTCTACATCAAAATTATCTAACCTTGGATAGGAATGACGACATTCAGAGTCGAGTCCAAAACCAAAAGAGCGCGAACGAGGCAACAAGTCTCCGTTGTGGTCATTCAAATAAATGTGTGTAAACAAAGGGTTCTTCCCCTTCCTGGATAGGCGGGGTGATCGATGGAGAGTGTGTGAGTGAGTGAGGACATGTCGGCTGTGGGCAGTATGAGAGTGAATGAATGAATGTGTGAATGTATCGTGTGTGTGCGTTTGAGGGAGTGGGCCAGTTGAGTTAGCGAGGGTTGGAACTATGTGAGGTGACGAATTGTTCATTAATTCATTCATTCTTTCATTCATTCGTTCACTCTCTCTCTCTTTGTCTCACTCTTTATCTCATTTCACGTGTGTGTGCGTTGTCAATATACATATATCATTATAACATTGATACATAACATATAACATTGATACTTTGGTCAGTCAATTGCATCTTTGCGTATGTATATGATAATGAATGAATGAATGATGAATGAATGAATGAATGGGAGGAAGTTGGTGTCTGAGGTCACCTCTATAATATATTCAGTCTATTAACATTCAAAATATCCATCATATTACTCTTATAATACATTGTAATCTTGGAACTGCCCGCGACCTCATTGCACAACTCAATCAATCAATCAATCAACTCGACTCGACTCGACTCTTCTCAACTCGACTGTATACAGCATTGTTAATCAATCAATCAATCAATCACGAAACGAAAAGGAAACGAACGAAACGAAAAGAAACGGAGCGATTAAGTTGATCGGATCATACATCTGTCTGAATGATACATTGTTGTAACCTCTTGGACAGATAGCATAGATATATATATAGATAGAGATAGATACAATGGATTGTGTTCAACCTATACCACCAACAAACTCTTTAAAGAAGAATAGCAGTAGCAACTTTAGCAGCAGTGTACCCGCCATCAAGAAGGATGACAACCATCACTCCAAAGGCGTACCACTCTCAGTCTCTTCATTGAGGTCTGCATTGTACAAGGAGTACGAGCGAGAGGTGCCATTCGTTCTGAAGCTTCAGGTAAGTCGGTCAATCACAATGATGATGATGACAGGGAAGAGCGAGAGCAACAGGGACATGGTTGGTCTAACATTGGACACGGCGCGCCGCAACAATAACATAGTCATACAGGAACAAATACTTGGATAAATACTTTGGATTCGCTAGTTATTTGGGCGAGGAGGAGTTCTATATCCTCTCGATGCCAATGACGTTTTGGTTCTTGTCGAGAATGCTAGCGGCAGAGCTGTGTATTATGCTGGCAATGTCGATCGCCACAGGCAACATACTGAAGAACACGTTTTTGCTGCCGCGTCCACCATACCCAGCGGTGTGGACCAACACATCGCCACAGATGGACCACGGCATGCCCTCGACGCACACCTCCTCCTCGCTGTCGCTGCAGTTCTACTACTTCCTGTTCTTCTATCACATCTTGCCGGTGCAGAACCCCTTCATCCCCTACCCCGTCGCGCTGATCCTCGTTGTGACCAGCATAGTCAGCGTCATGGTGAGCCGCGTGTACAACGGCCACCACACGCCAATGGACGTCGCAGGCGGCTTCATCATTGGATCGCTGACCATTGCGATATTCACATTCTACCGACACGTCTATGTCGGCTTGCTTCTCAACGGCAGCTGGGCCGTGCCCATGTGTGGCTTCTTGCTCTGCTGCATCGTCCTGCTGCTGCATCCACAGCCCAAGGTACCATCACCTGCCTACCCAGAGTCTGGTCTGGTCACTGGTACAGCATTCGGAGCATTCTTTGCCACCTGGATCAACTCCAACACTCGTGTTCCCCAATTCTTCCAAGAGTATGCTGGTTCTCAATATGGTTTCCTAAAGGATCATCTTTATATCTTGGCTCTTGTTAGATTGGTATTCTGTAAGTTGGTCCAAGTACATTCATTCAATCAATCAATCAATCAATCACTAACTCACTCACATCCATAATAGGTGTTGTCGTTGTTTTGATTGCCAAGACATTGTCAAAGAAGTTATATTACATAGTGTATTCGAGCGTGGCGTCGACGCCAAAGAAGAAGGCGATAGTGACGCCAACGGTGGAGGCATTTGGAAAGCTGTTCACGTACACCTGTGTTGGTGCCACAGTCATTCTCATGCCAGCTCTGTTGCTGTCGTGCAACATCCAAACTCCCTTCGAGTGGGAGACATATCGAACCGAGCTAGCAGCATACAACCAGCTGGCATCAGCCACCACCATTTGATTGATCGATCGACAGATAGATACCACCAACAACGATCATTGGTTTAAACCATCATCATAGTACTCACCTTAATTAAATGTGCACTTATCGAACTAAATCTGTTTGTTATTCATTCAAATATTTAACTTAATCTAATATCTGGATTTTCCTAGGAACTTTGAACATGGTAAATATTATTTATTTTACTTGATGGTCATCTTATTATTCAACCCAAGTATCTTTACAAATAATATAACATGGATCGAGTACCTATAATAATAATAAAAAATATATTAGTACATTTGGATAATGGATTGGATCAGTTATGTCTTGGAATAACATGTAAAAAATATGATAAAATAGTTACAAAATATATGTTTGAACATAAATTAAAAGAACTAACTCAACTATCATCATCGTCATCATTAACTTCATCATTTGATCTTATTCCAAATACCACTACAAAATTAATAATTGATACAAATGAGAAAGAATTATCAGGACTTCTTCCACTTTCAACCAATATTACCAAATTTAGAATTCCATTTCCAGAACCATCAAACATTATATTATCTTGGCCAACTTGTTTATTATCTCTTACAGTGATAGCATCAACTAAAGAATTCAAACCAATTAATTCTCTACCAAATTCTTTAACAAAACTTTATCTTGGAGGTAAATTCAATGTAGATATTCCCAAAGGAATACTTCCAAAAGGTCTTCTGAGCCTAACTCTTGGTGAGGAGTACCACCATTCATTGGAGGACCTACCTACCAGTTTGAGGACTTTGAAGTTTCTCCATGTATCATTCAGTCCGTACTTTTCATCAGTTCATGCAAGTTTGAACAAACTTAGAGGTGAATCATCATTCATATTCAGATCAATTAGTAATATTAATTCACTATTTTGTAATTTGCCTATTAAGAATCTATTTATTACTAAATACCAAGGTGAAGAAGAGTTTACTTTTCCATCTACACTCACGGACTTGACAATCCATAATTCCATAATGTTTAACATTCCAACCTCTGTTACAAAACTTACTCTTGGCTCCATACTATCCTCAATGATAAAATTACCAAACTCGATCACTAGTCTGAGGTTGAATCATCAACTAATATCTTTTAGTCCATTTTTTCTACCTAAATCATTAGTTAAAATATATTGCTTCGAAAGATTTAATGAAGTATTCTTTGGAGAACCAAATTTGCTTCCAAAATCAATTAGATCAATCAAATGTATACGATCATCTTTCAAACATTATAATTATATGTATAATGATTATTATCTACCAGGGTACTTTCCAAATAATTTAAATTCATTATCTCTGGAAATACTTTATTCTGAAATCCAAGTTACATATTCCCATCTTCTTTCTTTGAAAACATTATCAAAGGAATCTTACATCAACTTCGATAAAGACTCTTTATCAAAGGATTTTATCGAAGCTCTCTTATCTAAAAAAGGACCTGGATATACAACCAGTCAAATGGAACCCATCTCCAGAAGATATACTTAATAGTACTATTATTGAAAATATGCTTAGTTTTCTAATGTGTATTATCCCATCTTCCCAAAGATATATCTACTCTGACAATATAATATTCATCGAAGGAAGGAGAATATCAAATCAAAATGGATTGATACTTATTCATAAAGGTTATGGATGTGAACTTTCAGAAAAGATCATTCCAATTGTTCACTAAAAGCCAATGTTACTAATAAAACAAGTATATTTAATACTTTATTATTATTATTCTTTCAATATAATATGATACATTGAACTTATTGGATCATATCTCAGTCCACCAAAAAGGAATAAATCCAACCCTACCATGACACCTGATGATAGATCTTGAGGGTATGGATTTTCTACTTTCATCAAATTGATTTCGGTCCATTTTCTGTCTTTCAGATTCATCTTGAATTATTGGTTGGTGTTATAAGGATCATCTTTTAATTGTCCACCATAGACATATATTGTTTGTCCAAAAGAAAAACAAATGCAATTACTTCCAGGAGTGTCCAGGTGTTTGTCTGAGGATCGTAGATATGAACATCATTATACTTCTTGTCCCATTCTCTCCCAGATCCCCCACCATATAATATTATTAGGTTGTCAATCGAGAGAAAGACGATTGCCACATCTTGGAGCTGGAACATCACCTTTTGGCTCCAATTTTGTCATTGTCATTGTATCAAAATTGAATCGATATAAATCATTGAAAAAACTTAAGTTGTCATTGTTTGCTGGATCTTCTCCAATCTTGATCACTCCTCCAAACATGTACATCCTATTTCCAGATACAGAGGCAGCGTGACTTGTTCTAGGTTCTGGAATATTACCAAAACTATTAAGTTCAGTCCATGATCGATTCTCTATTTATTTAAATAATAATATTAATAAATTKWGATTCGATTATAATATATTTGAACTTACCAGGTCAAAGACACAGAGACCATGTCTTTTAGATATTCCATCAAATCCTCCAAAAGTATATATTTTGTTGTTGTAGACAACTGCTGAGTGTTTGGAGATTTTTGGTACTGGATCGTTCATCTCCAACATCTCAAACACTCTTGTGTAGATATCGAATCTTAATATTTCATTAATATATATATCTACCAATATTTGATCCTGTATGAGCATATCTACCTTTGAGATAGATCAAATTGTTCTTTAATAAATCCCATTCAAATGGTTGTTGTATTGACATATTAATTAATCCTAGAATATATCCAAATATATAAATAATAATTATATAAGTATCAAATGATAATGAAGGTGAGTCGGCTTACATCCTTCTCATATCAACAACAATTATTGAAATCGATTATTGATCGGTACGATCCCCCTCCCCACCCATCATTAATATTATAATTATTGTACAAGGATTATTTATTAATCCAATTGGTTGTTCATGTGGACACTACTCTATTGATGACTGGTCCACTGATGAAACTACTTCCACTTCCACTTCCACTTCCAACGCTGGCATCTCTAACACTTATAGATGATGATGTGTTTGATTGATTGATGCCAGTGCCACTGCCTCCTACTATGTTCTCAATGAGCTCAAAGGACGATGCCAGTCCCTCTGTGAAGTCGTTCAACTCTTTCCTGATGCCATCAAACTTCTTATGTACATGTTTCTCGCACTCCTTGGTCTCCAGGGTGACAAGACGCATCAGCTCTCGCTCCTGAGTCATCATGGCGTTGTTCATCATTGTAATGCGCTCACTCACCAGTCGCTTAAGATTTGAATGTGTGCGGTCCACTTGTTCCAGCAATTCCTTGGACTCTGGTGCTTCCTTGGCCGCGCGAATCTTGTCCATCAACTGCTTCTCTTGCTGGCGGAACTCCAGGAGCAGCTCCTCCTTAATTGTGGCCAGTTGACGCTCCTCCTCTTTCTTTTTCTCGGTGATGTCCTCCATGACACGCACCTCTGTCTCCTTGATCTCGCGCGACAAGTTCACCTTGAGGTCATTGATCTCCTTCTCCTTCTTGAAGTCCTGGATTAGGATCTCACTCACCAGGTTCTTCAAGTCCTTCTTCATGTACTCTATCTCATTCTCCTCGGCAATCTTGTCCTCGACGACATCGAGCAATGAGAAGCGAAGACTTTCCGTGGGCAGCGCGTTGGACGGTGAGAACGTGGGCGAGGAGTAACTTGTGCCTTGGTGCTGGCTGGGTGAGAAGGGCGAAGATGAGGGGATGCGATGGATGTCCTCGGAGGCGTAGGTAGACCATGAGTCGCTGTCCTCCATGTCTGATGATGGCTCATCTCCCAGCCGGCTACTATGATTGTTGCGGTGGCGTTTGTCCGAGTTCAGCTCGGGTACGAATGGGAAGCTCTCATCGCGTTGCTTTCTCTTTCGTGAGCAGTTGGAACAGTGTGCGCCAAATGATTGCTTGTTCTTGAAGTAAGTGGAGGGCCAGGTCTTGTCACAGAACTTGCAATAATATTGCTCGGGGTTGTCCAAGTCACCAGAGTCACCAATGTACTCTTGAGGATGGTTCAATTCATGCAGGAACGAAGCAATAAATGCACTCTTTGAAGGTTGATGTGTGAGGTTGGGTAACTTTGAGTTGGAACTTGTGTTTGAGTTTGAGTTGAGTGAGTTTGAAATTGAGTTTGAGATTGAGTTGAATGGATTGAATGGTAACTTGTTTGGTGATGGCAATGTAGATGTGTTGTTTGAGGATGATGCTGGAGGGAGTGTACCAAGTCTGGATGCGATTGACTCGAGTTTGATATTTGTGTTTCTCATGTTTGTTGAGTTTGTGTTTGAGTTGGAGTTGGTTGGTGATATTGGCTTGGACTTTGAGGATTGTCCATTAGCATTTGGAAGTGTTATTATTGGAGGAAGACTTGTTGGTGAGATGTCCCTGGTTGATGAAGATGTTGATGATGATGTAGATGATGATGATGATTGATTAAAGTTGAATGATGTTAATCCCAAGATGGCGTCTTGATCCTTCTTGGGCATTGATTGCTGTTGCTGTTGAGTGTTGACATTGTTATGGTTGTTGTTATTATTGGGGTTAGATGTGTAAGTTCTTATAATATCCGCCATGTGAAAGGAGTAATCAAGTAAAAAAGTAAGTAATAATATAGTTGTGCTTTGTTAAGTGATAGTATAAAGTGAGGGGAGAGAAGTTGATTGAGTGAGTGAGTGGATATTCATTGCAATGCAGTGAAAGTTGTAAATTACACATGTGATCTTGCTCACTCCGATGCACAGAGCAACATCATAATCCATACCATAATCCTCATCCATCCACCTTACCATGGATGTTGGGGATGCGAATGAATGAGTGGAAGTTGAAGTGGAAGTTGAGTGAGTAGTGACATTGGTGAGGACCACAACATAATGATACGAATAATTATCAATTGGTACACCTCTGAATTGGAATGAAATGGAGTAGGATAGGACGTTGAGGGGTATGTTGAAGATTGAGTGAGTGATTGGAAATGTGGAGATACAGATGTCGTGTTTGTTATGTGTTGACTAGATTTGGAAACATCCGCATGACATGTGATATTGATGAACTTGTCACCCTATTCCCAGAATAGGTTTGTCCAACGACAACTATCATTCATTGCATCACACACATCAAGATGTATTTGAGTGTGTGTGAGTGTGTGATGTGGTGTCGTCTGGTGATGATGAATCTTGAAAGTCATATGACTAGAGTGTGATGTGTGTGTGGGTTGTCAATGCCAAAGTGTGGAAGTGATGTCACTGAAGTGAGATGAGTTGAAATGAATGAATGTAATAAAGATGGTCCATCCCATAGAGGTGAGGCAAGAAGGCCAGTCAGTGCGCTCCAAGTGGAGATAAATAAGAGGTTGGGTGTTGTTATTTGTTATATATGTTTCGTCCTCTTCCGCAACAACTACCGGTAAGGGCTTTTGGTGGAGTGTTCTCGTGTTACTCCGCGACAGGAACATCGAGTGGTGACATAGCACTCGACTCTGTACTCATAGTTGTTGTTGTTGGTATGGTTGGTGTTGTTGGTGTTGATGTTGTTGGCGATGATGAATGATCTGTGATCGCTGCTTCCATGCCAATGGTATCAGATACCTCTGAGGTGATCGCTGATGTTGATGTTGGTGTTGGTGTTGGCGCCACAGCAAGCTCAGTATTGATATCGCTATCGCTATTGTTGTTGTTGTTGTTACTATTACTAATGTTTGTACAATGATCACTGTCATTTTGTTGAACTGCCACAGTGATGTCCTGTTGTTGGTCTATATGATTGACGTCTATGCTACATTGTTGTTGTTGATTGATTGTGTTGGTGTCGATTGTGGTGGAGTTGTTGTTGCTATTATTACAATGATTGTGACTGTTATCTACACTAATGGTACCATTGTTGTTGTTGTTGTCATTGTCGTTTGTTGTGGATGTAGTAGTGCTCTCTACTATTGCTGCTGGAGGAGGAATGACCTCAGGTGTTGGCGTTGCTGTTGCCGGTGTCTCCACTGTTGCTGCCGATGCTGCTGCTGCTGTTGATGATGATGGTACAGGTGCTGACACCTCTGGCAATGCCTCTGGAACACTTGTCTCCTCGGCAATTGATGTGATCGATGGACTTGCCCTGAGACTACCAACTGATGAGATTGGGGCGGCAGAGGTAGTGATTATCGTCGGATTCTGTTGTTGCTGTTGCTGTTGTAGCTGCTGCTGTTGTTTGCTGTAACAATTGTTTGTTGCTGTAACTGTACAGTCTTGGCAGTCTTTTGTACGCAAGACCTCCCACTCTTCTCTACTATCTTCATCACCTGCTTCTTGATGGCGTTGAGCTCGGACAAGAGATCAGAGGTGGTGGGACGCGTGTTTGGATCCTGGTCCCAGCAGTTTGTGATCAGATTCTTCAAGCGCTCGGGACAGCCTTCATGAAGCTTGGGTCGCACCTTGTTCTTGGATGTCAGGATGATGATCTGGATGTCCATCGAGATTGGATAGTCGTGGAAGGGTCGCTGGTAGGCGCCAGTGATGCAGCGTTGCACCAGCTCCCACATGATCACGCCGAGAGAGTACACATCGGACTTGGTGTTGAACAGCATGCCATCATAGATCTCGGGCGCAGTGTAGGCCATTGTGCCACGCAGCATGCCCAGCGTGCTGACGTTGGTCATGGTCATGGTACGTGTCAGGCCAAAGTCGCACAGCTTGGTGTTGTACTCGGCTGACAGCAGGATGTTCAGGGTCTTGAGATCGCGATGCACCATGGGCGGGTTCATGTTGTGCAGGTACTGCACACCCTCCACCACCTGAATCATCCAGCGGAACCACTTGTCCCACTCAAAGTCAAAGCTGGTGTTGAGCACCTTGTAGAGCGTGCCACGACTGCAGTACTCCACCACCATGCTCAGCTGACTGTCCTCGATACATGAGCCGTAGAACGAGATGAGGTGTGGCGACTTGATGGTGCTGAGCACGTCGCACTCCTTCCTGAAGCCCTGTATCTGCTCGGGTGTCATGTTGCCACGTAGTGTCTTGATCGCCACGAACTTGTCAATGTAGCGGCCTTTGTAAACTTTTGAGTATGTGCCAGAGCCAATGCGCTTGATGTACTCGAGGTCCTGCGAGGGGATCAGATGGGCCCAGCCCATCAATTCAGTGACGTCCAGCTCAGAGGCGTCCTCGTCGTCGCTGTCGTCGTACTTGTCGGCAGAGTGATCGGGGCCAGAATAGTCATTGAACTCGGACGAGAGCGGTGAGGGTCCCACGCCGTTGGACTTGGCGTGCGGGGAGCCGGGCAGCACCTGCAGGAAGATGGGGATCGAGCGTCGTTTCCAGCTGTCCTCCGCTGTGTTCCGCAGACTGATCGCATCAGTACTGCGACGCCACTCGCTTGGGATGACGTTGTGCTGTTGGACGTCCGCCAGCTGCTTGGGCAGCTTCTTGTTGCGCGACTTTTGGTCGTTCTCCTTGACGATGAAGAATGTCTGCGCGGGGTCCTCCCACGTGTCCTTGACGTCGATGATCAGCTCCTCGTCTCCCAGCATGCGCTCGATCTTTGAGCCGTTGGACTGGATGGGCAACACCAGCACCACATTGATTGAGTTGGGCGGCAGTTGCAGCTTCTGTTCGACCGAGATGCCAACGTCACGTGCCGTCGTCTCCTTGAGCAGGGCGAGGGTGAAGAAACGTCCGCCTCCATCATTGTTGGTCAGTCCACCAAACACGTTGAAGTCGCCAAAGTAGAAGCGCATCAGGCGCATCACGTCCTTTGAGTTGTCCTGAGACAACTTGCCCGAGCGTCTGTTTGTGCCCTCCAGACGCTTGGCGATCGGGTTGGGGCTGGCAGGACGCGGCATTCCTCCGCTGCCGCCAAGGCTCGAGTTAAGACTTGGGCCACCTGCGCTACTACCTGTGCTGTTAATCGCGTTGTTGTTGCTGTTGCCGGTGGAGCCCGTGACGGGGCCTGTAGCACTGATGTTGACCAGCGGCACCAGAGGCTTGGGTGGCTTTGATGGTGAGTGTGAGGATCCGCTACCGCTTGTGTGTTGTGAAGCGACGACAGGAGAGGAGGGCGGCGAGGCAAACGATGCCTGCTGCTCCTTGATAGCCTTGGTCGTCTGGCCCGTGCGTCCTGCGGTGCTTGGTGACTTCAAGTTGAGTGACGAGTGCTTCGACGGCTGAATGTATATATGTGTTTGATGTTGCTGCTGATGTTGCGGCTGTGAAGTCGAAGTCGACGTCGATTCGTTTGATTGATCATTCTCCGATGTTGTTGTTGTGGGTGGAGGCTTCATCTCCATCGTTGTCCTTAGCCCATTACGTTGTTGCACGGGCGATGTGTTGAGGAATGGCAGCATAGGTGGCGTGGCAACGGGTGGTGTCGTGCTTGAGTTGTTGTTGTTGTTATTGATGCCACTTGTATGTGTTGTAGGCGATACTGCTGAGGTTGAAGTTGTTGTGGTAGTGGTGGTCGTTGTAGAAGTAGAGGCCGAGCCCGATGCCGAAGACACCAAGGACGACGAGGTGTTGCTGCTGGTGCTCGTGTTGAGCAGCTCACCCGAGTAGCTGAGTGGGGAGGGTGCGTCATCCACTTGGCCCTTCTTATTGCTACTGCTGCTGCTGGGTGTCGACAGCGAGACGTTCAGAGACGATGCCTTCTTCTTCTTGACGACGAATGTCGGGTCGGACTTATTATTATCTCTTCGCTTGTCCACTATATCCCATATCCTATCCTCGTTTGACAGTCTCCTATCCTTTGTACGTCCAAACTTGCCCTTTGTACGTTTGTAAAGGTAGATGTTCTGGCCTGATGGTACCTTAGACTTCAATCCCTCTGTTATATCACGAACTATTCATTCATTGATTTGATTGATTGAGTGTGATTGATTGAGTTAGTGAGTGATCATAAGATATCAATCAATCAAGTTGCTTACCTGTATTGGATGCATCCAACAAGAATGTCCAGTACATGTGGTCGTCGTTGGCCCAATAGAATCGGAATGGGCGTTTAGAGTCAAAGGTTGGACATACATCACTGGCAGAGCGTCTTCTAAGCAGTTGTTTTGTATTCTCTGCACTGACTGCTGCTGCCGCTGCAGCAGTAGCAACATCTATCTGATTACTATTATCATTGTTATTATTAATGTTGTTATTGTTATTGTTGTTGCCATTGACGCTGCCTATGCTACTGCTGCTGCTGCTGTTGTTGTTGGTATTGTTGCTGTCCATCATTGTATGTATGGATGTGTCTGTCTGTATGTTTGTGATTGATTGTGTGGTTGATTGTGTATATGTATGATGATGGTGATGATGATGTGATTGGTGATGATGTTGATGTTGAAGTGTCTGTTGGTTGAGTGTCGACACTGAGTACTTCTACCTCATTTGACACTTTGAGTATATATATCTATCTCAATCTATCTATCTCTATGCGTATCTATCTCACTATCTCTATGTATTCTATCTATCTATGTCTATGTATCAATGTATCTCTATCTTTGTTGCGTCACTCAATCCAATGTCCAATGTTCAATGTCAATTCAAAGTGTGTTTCTCTCGAGGTGTGTTCCACAACAAGGGGGGGTTGATGATGTTGTTGGGAGGAAGGAGTTGGCTTTCAAAAAATGAATGAAAATCATTCATAAATAAAAGATGAGATGAATGAAAAGACTGATGAGGGGAGAGGCGACGACGTCAAGGACAATCAATCAATATATTGATTGCTGAGAAGTCCAAGGCCTTTGAGGCAAAGATGATGTCGTTGTTAACTCTGACAGGGTGACTATGAAGGTGCCAATGCATTATTCATGAAGTGGCCATCCACTCATATCTGTCTCCTGTCTGTCAGTTTGTTTATTGTTATTGTCTTGGCCAAGGTAAGTCAGCCAAGCGAGGTCCAGTCCCGTCCATTTCCAGTTCAAGTCAAGTACGGTTCGGTCCGAGTCCAGTAAGTGCTGTAGGTTAATAAGCTTCCCATCTCCAAAGAGTGGATTACAGTAAGTAGTACTGTTAGAATGGAAGCCTCTGTTTGTGTTGTGTCGGGGAGCCAATCTCTGGGCAGGTCATTGTCTTTGGAATGATATTCTTCCAATCTCTGATTATGATATTGTGTTATGATTCCTGAATCATCCTTTCTCTCTCTCTCTCTCTCCCTTCCAGTTGCACTGATTATTTGATTGATTGATTGATTGTTTGTTTGTTTGGATTGATTGAATGAATTCTTGGTATGAATGATTGCTGCTCATGAGTTAGTTGGGCGGAGGCAGTACTACGTAATAGTCTGGCGGAGGCTGAGCATTGCCAAACAGATTATATCTGTTTTCCAAGATAAGGTCCAAGCCCTCGACAATGGGATCAGTTAAGGTGGCACCATGGTTTTGGATGATCTCCACGATAATTTCAAACAGCATGTTTACTTTGTATTGACCCTCTGGCTGATCTATGATCTCTTCGCATGATAGGAGATGTGCGATACGCTTGCGAAACCAATTCAGCATTTCGTTCAGTCTGTCAACGTCGTGGACTGGGGCGGGGATAGAGAAGGGGATAGAGAAGGGGCTGGGGCTGGGGCTGGGGATGGGGATGGGGACGGGGATGTGTCCGCTCCCGCTTCCGCCTCTGCCTCTTCCTCTGCCTCCTACTCCTCCTCCTACCCCTCCTGCGCCAAAACCATAGCCGACGCCGGCTCCTACGTCGACGTTGCTGGGTGGTGGGATCATTTCAATACCATCAAATGGTTCGATATTGTTGATGTTATAGTTATGATTATTATTATTATGATTATAGCTGTTGTTGTGATGATGATGGTTATTGTTGCTATAATTGACGTAGTTATAGCTGTTGTTATACATGGAGTAATAATAATAATAAATAAATATAATATAAATATAAATATATACACCTATATCTCGGTTTGGTTCTATATCAACTTGTATCTGTATGTTTGTTATTATCTCTTTGATGTTTATTGTTTGTTTAAACACATAATGATAGAGTAAATGAGAGTGAATGAATGAATGAGTGATTGAGTGATCGAGTGATCGAGTGAATGAGAGTATGAATGAATGAATGAGAGTGAATGAATGAATGAATGAATGAGTGTGTTTTAGTCAAAGAGAGAGAGAAGATAGAGAGAGAGATACCAAGGGGGCCACACGGAATCAACCCCTTCAACACAACACAACCACAATCATTCATTCATTCACATCACATTCAATCAATCAATCATTTAATGTTAGCCCGTCACACTCCTCTAAGTAGCATACATAAATACACTCTGTCTCTCAGATCCTTCAACAATCCATCGACTTAACTATGACCACGCCTTGTCCAAGGGAGGTTCCTCCCACTCTCGACCTACCCTATACCCCATCCCTCGGGGTTGGCCGTGTCATGCATGCTTGAAGGATGGACGCGTGAAGGTACTACCCCCTGTGAAACGAAGGTCGCGACCCTCGCCTCCCACCTTTTAGATTCCAGCGGGTTTAGACCATTGCCATTACTTATTGGGGAATGGCCAACCCCAGGTAATCTGCGACTTTGGTCCTGATCACACCTGGGCACCTACTGTTTTCGGTACAATACAATCAAACAAATTTGATTGGGCGTTATAAAATGGGGTTGTTGGGGATCAACACGACAGGAGGCCCAGAATGTATCCAAAATAAGCTACCAAATCGTAGATAGATAATAGTGATGTTGTGGATAGTTCGTCATCAGTCATGTGATTGATTGATTGATTGATTGATTGATTAATGGGAGTTGGAGTTGACCTGATGACGAACATACAAATCGGTCAATGGGCGACCAATTAGTTGGGCATCATTGCTTCATTGACTTGGACACTCTGTACTCACCCTTTCCAAGCACCAATCATATTTATGATCCTTTAGACCTAACTCAGCTTCCTGAGTTAGAATGAACCAACATGATTATTGATTAGCAGACGACCAGTCGTCAGTCGTCTCATCTCAAAGAATCAATCAAAGAAAGATCAATGAATATTTTAATCAATAAGTTGGTATTGTGTTGTAATCATCATTAATAATAATAAAGTATATATTCTATGTTATTTGATTGATTGATTGATTGATTGAGTGATCAATGATGTGTGTATTTGTTGTAAGTCTGTCTTTAGTGATGTTTGAAAAAAACGACAATGAATTAGAACTTTGAGTGTTTGAGTAAAGTTGTATAACTTCTTCATTCATACATACAATCATACATATATATAATATAAACAAAGAAGAAGAAGAAGAAGAATGTTTGCAGCAACTAGAGCACTATTCAGTGGACTTGTTGATAAGCCAATTAAGCAATCACATACATGGCGTATGGGACAAAAGAAGAGAAAGAATATGATGAAGGGTGTCGAGTCATTCCTTCGTCTGCACAACACATGTTACTCGAGAAACTTGCCAAAGCCAAGACAGTCAGTATCTCATTCAACGACAACAGTCAAGCTAGCTTGATTCTCACAATGATGATGATGATGACACATTCGAACGATCAATCAATCAATCAAACGAACGAACGAACAGCATGGTCAATCATTCAAGACAAGATAAGATACTAACTTATGATCACTCATTCATTCATTCATTCGATTGTTTGTTACGAATAACAGGTGGACTGAGAAGGACATTCTGCAACCAATGTACAAGCAAGATCATCTGAGTCTCTTGGAGAAGTATGGTTATGGCAACAAGATGTACAAGACAATGCAAAAGTACGAGGGCAAATAAATATAATAGCGAAGAACGACACAAGAATAATAAGAATAAGAAGAATAAGAAATAGATCATGATGATGATAAGGTTACAGATAATGGACAAAGAGAGAGAACATTGATAGGATGTTCAAATGGGTACACAGGTGCGATGATGATGATGATGTCGATCAATCAGAGCAATTGATAGGTGGATTATCAAGATGTGAGATATTAGTTGGTTAAAGATATTATGGTTGGATGGATGCGAAACGCAACGAAATTGTGTGATGATGACGATGGAGGTGCCATGTCGTTTCATCTTGGTATGTTGGCTGGTCGATCAAAGGGGTGTGTGGTGGCGGGGTAGGTCCTGGGGCGAGGGTCCACCCCAATTTAGTGGACCTTAGACTTCGAGACATCATCCATTCATCCATCCTGTTAACAATGTTTCAAATAACAGCCTTACATACACCTACCTATCTACTTCCAATCAATCAATCAAACACTCTAGGCCATGTAGGTAAACGATGAACTTGCCTCGATCAATCCAATCACTTAATAATACAATCACTCCACTCATTCAATCATTCAATCAATCAATCAATCAATTAATTAATTATTATTATTTATTACAACAATGTATTATCCAATTAATATTAATATTATTTCCAGAAATAATGTACAATTATTATTAGTATTATTATTATTTATGATGACGATGATGTTGGATGTGTCACTTGCTGACGTCTACTTGCACTCACCACCAGGCTCAAACGATCGTAATCAAGAGCCACAGACTAATAGAGAGAATGACAATCGTTTATTCAACTCACAGAATAATGCCAAGGGCGGTTACTGTCGCGGTGGCATACTCACCTGGTACGAGAAGTCCTACCTGCCCATCGAGTGGACCAACCAGCATGGCTGTGGCTCCGACCAAACGACGTGCAACCTCATCCTGCAGTACATGTGTACCGAACGCACTGGTGACCCCATGACCCAAGTGCGCGATGGAACCACCGTCGACAACCTGGACGCCGACAACATCACGGCAATTGGCGCGGTCTCTGGTGGTGCTGGCACAGACTTTGTCTACGGCATGCACGAGTCATACTACCACTACACCAACTGTACGACCCGTGCACGCAACCAAGGCCTGTTCACCGCCAACAAGACATTGGATGACTCGGCCCGCTTCACACGCCAGAATGAAGGCGGCGATCAGTATGGCTGGGAGTGTCCCGAGGAGAGAGATTATTATCCATACTGGGCACCATCACCATGGAAGGACATTGCCATATTCACCGGGGATACTGACCAATGTTCTCTCTACCAGCGGGAGTCTCAGAATGTCCGTTCCAAGTTCTACTGTGTATTGCCAGGAGTTGGCGCCACCCGAGACAACCTGGCACCCATCACAGAAGTTGAGTGCACCGCACAAAATGGAAAATGGATGGAGCAGCGGTATGTTATCCATCACTCATCATTCAAACACTCACTCAATCATGGAACTATTCTAATCACTCACACTGGAACTATCCCAATCACTCAATCAATATTAGAGCATGGGGTATGTCCGCTCCCGAGTGCTTGAAGGCCGAATGGAATCATGTTAATCATCTTGGCTTGTCCATGTCGAGTGGCCGTTACAACTCGTATAACTGGTCCCTACCATCCCAGTCCATGGAGCCATGTATCGCCATGGGCACCTGTCAATGTGTATTGCGTATACGTTACAACATCTCATCAGCTGAGATAGTTGGATTCGGAAGAAAGGCAACTGATTACAAGAATAATCATGCCAACTCACCAATCTTTGATGACCTCCAAGTGCCCATTGGTGATAAGGGACATTCGTTGGCACTCAACATTGATGAGGCACAATATGGCCGCACATTCCAAGACCGATCACATGTGTTTTCCATCAAATCCCGACCGGCCAACCTCAAAGACGCCAAGATCTGGAACTTGTTGGTCAAGGGAAAGCGAGGCAACATTGTGGATGCCTACCCTGCGATTGAGTACCAGTTCGCACCCAGCCAGCTCCACGTCAAGATCAATGAGCACGTGCATTTCCAGTGGACTGGCTGCGACTTCAACCCCGAGGACAACGCGGGCAATGGAGCCAAGAAGTTGGATCGATCAAACATCATCCAGATTCACTCGCTTAACCAAGGCATCCCATTCAAAGAGTCCGACTACACTAAGGACAATGCACTCTTCCCCGACCCCGATGTTCGTGAACGCTTTGCCTTCTTGGACCAAGTTGGATGCCTTTCGCAAGCTGACCTAGTGGCCAAACATGGCGAGGACAAGGGTGCCATCGAGACCGATCCCCAGAACTGCGCGTACCTCAACGCCGCCTCCAACACATTCGATGGCGAAGTGCATCAGATGGACCGAGTCGGATCGTACTACTTCATGTCCACTCGCAACAATGAGTTCTCTAATCGTGATCAGAAGGGTGCAATTCATGTCGACCCGCTCTTGTGGCCATGGCAAATTGCATTAATCGGAGCTGGAAGTGCACTATTTGTCGCACTTGTTGTCTCTGCTGGAGCACTTGCCTATGCTCGAACACATCCACACTCTGGCGCCAACCGATTCTTCTCCAGAGTACCAGGTGTCCGGAAGATAGTTTCATAAACATCCACAACCGATCAAACAAAGTTTGAAATTGTTAATTTATGGGATTGATCAAACCTGGATCAGTTGCCACTGCAAAGTGATCAACCAACTGATCAATCAGTCAATCAAATAAAGACATGGACACACTCAATGTTATAACAATCAGATTGTTGATTGATATATTATCAAACAATGTTATGGACATTGTATGTCTGAGTCTCACTTGCAAGAGAAAGTATAACATCATCAAGAGAGAAAATACTTGGAAGAATCTAAAGCTTGCTCCATCCAGTCTCGAGTCATCCAATCGCAACTACATCCCTACATCATTATCATCATATGCATCTTTGATCAATAACAATAGCAACATCAACGACGACGATCACAACATCATCATAGACTATGCAAAGGACTTCAAAAAGACGACACCATCAACATTAACTCATGTAAAGTACATACCTAGTATTAGTCAACCGATTGAGATTGGTATGATCCCTGATCATTTGCTATCGATTGAGTTTGGCAATGGCTTTGACAGTGCGATTGCACCTGGATCATTGCCACCTGGCTTGACAGCACTCACATTTGGATGGTCATTCAATCAGCCAATCACACTAAACATGCTGCCTCGCTCATTGCTGCAACTGAGCTTTGGTCACTCATTCAATCAATATATCAACATTGGGATGTTGCCACCGTCGCTCACCAGTCTCGAGTTGGATCACGGCTTCAAACAGCAGATCTTGAATGACACGTTGCCCGCATCACTCAAGCATCTGTCACTGGGCACGCGCTTCATACTCGAAGAAGGCACATTCACCTTTGGCACAGGCTTTAAGAATGAGATCAAGCCAGGGTCGTTGCCAAACGGCCTCTCAACACTGGTCTTGGGACCTGAGTTTGACAAGTTGTTGCTGCCTGGTGCTCTGCCACAAGGACTGCATCACCTTGTGTTTGGTCATCGGTTCAATCAACCTTTGGTGGCCGACGTGCTGCCGCCCAAGCTTCAGACCCTGAGCATTGGCACTCGATACAACCAATCGGACGACCAGGTCGTGTTGCCGAGCACTCTCTGGCGACTGAAACTGAGTCAGATGTCACAGATCAGGTATCTGGGGAACTGCCACAACAACATCGAAGTGGCCCAGCTCGTCGAATACATTGAGCTTGACAAACTGCAACAGCAAGGACAGAATGTGAGATTGAAGGAGCTTGTGATAAAGCTGCCCAGATATAAGATGGATGACCTAGGTGGCGCTGAGGTGCGGCGCGTGACACGGATACTATGTAAGGCTTTCCCCAACGTGACCACTATTCACATGCGTCCAACAAAGTCCTACTTAAAGAGTCGGCCTTGGCTACATATTCGTCGAACTAGTATGTCAAGTGCCATCTGCGTCATCTCTGATGATCATACACATTCCCTTCTTTCAATCCAATATATAACATGGATAACATTAGAAGATGTACTCCACAATAACCTCAGATTGTTGGATTGTCAAGAATAAACCCTCGCTCCCAACCCTCGCCCTTGCCCTCAACCCTCGCGACCCTAACCCTCGTCTTCAACCCTCGTGAAACATTCATTCACTTTATTCTTTGCATACTTATAACTTGTACATATACATACTTATACATACTCATACATATATAATGAGTAGGTCGAATGAACATGTATACATCAATGGCATCGAACATGATCACTGACTGATACACTCAATCAATCAATCACAGGCTTCATTGGACCAGCGAGACCTCCTCCACCCTCAGACAATGACGATGATAACAAGGCCAATGATGTGAATAAGAGTGCATCACAACCTACTCCCGCACCTACACAAGCACCCGCACCTGCCCCTCAAACACAGCCACAGCCGCAGTCACAGAGACGAATGATGGGACCAAGATTAGACGATGACAATGATGTAGTTGTTGAGAAGAAAGAACAGAAGCAGGTTATTGGACCATCTGCACCTACTACAGCTCCTAGACGAGTGATGGGACCGAGATTGGATGATGACGACGACAAACAGACAAGTACAAGTACAAACACAGATAGAACACGTGGACCACAGATAGGTCCATCAGCACCTGCTCCATCACAACCTAGAAGAGTTATGGGTCCTTCATTACACGATGACACAGATAACAAAGACGATGATTCGTTCTCAATTGGACCTGCACGACCATCCTCAAGACCATCACATGATGATGATGATAGCAGTGATGATGACGATGATAAACGCAATGTTCAGGATGAGTGGAATAGAGTTCGAGGAACATCAAACAGTGGTGGCGGTGGTGGCCAGGGACCAAGTGGCAGGGAGGAATGGATGACGTCCTTGCCAACAGATCGTAAGATAGGTAGTATGTATCCTCCCCTGGCACATACACTCGCTCAATCAATCATTCAATCAATCAATCAACTGACACGTCCTCAAGCTCAAATGCAGAACAGAACATTCAGTACCAATCAGAATGTATTCCTTAATGGTGGAGTGGACACTTCTTCATGGACAGAGACAAGGGAGGACACAAAGAAGCGACAACAACAACAGGACAGACGTGGATCTAATCCAGCGGATTTGGCAAAGGAGATGTTTGCACAGAGTCGTAACAAGGAGATCGAGGAAGAGATGTCCAAGCACAATGAGAAGTATCGATCACAGACATTGATGGACATGCACAAGAGGAAGGAGCGAGAGGCTCAAGAAAAAGATGGACGTGCGCCCAAGCGTGTATCCGCAGCCTCATGGGACCGTGACAGAGATATGGAGGTTGGACGAGTGGATACCTCACGACTCAACGACATTGTCAAACAGGCTGGTCTACTCAACACCAAGTTCAGTCAAAGTAGTTCAAGTAGTGGAAAGTACCTGTAGCATTCTTCAATGGAATGGACCATTCCGCGTCCACATCATGTGGTTCTGGCTTCTCAATCAACATTGCAACATTCAGAGTGTGTGTCCAATCAAGTACTCTTGTGCGCTCGACAATTTCAAGTTCCCTTCTCCTTCTTCTTCTTTCCCGAACGAGAGAATTAATGAATGAATAGGGGCTGGTGGATGTAGGACGACGCCATCCTTCATTCAGCTTACATTCATTCAATCTTGTCTTGTATGGATTGTTGAATTCATCCAACATGTACTCATGCTAACTATTATCACATCATAAAATTGACCAATGGATGATAATAAAGAATGAATGAATGAATTAATGAATGAATGAATGAGGTTCATTGACTTGACTTGACTTGAAGGGGTAAGTTCACGTCAATGTTGAAGAAACCCTAAGGGGTAACTTAAATCCTGTTGTTGTGTGTAGAGATATTTTAAATTTTTATTCTTATTGGGCAACTTTTTAAGGTGTTCATCTCAATTGAACAGATGTGTTGTGTAGGAGGGGTGTTTGTGTCTTTGTGTTACAGTAACAGAACGCAAACATATCTTAGTCCTAAGATTCGCTGACATTCACATTCATTCATTCATTCATTCTCATACATAAGCAAATACAATGACAACAATGACAATAAATAAGAATAAACCTATTACATTAGATTTATGTAAACTGTTACCAAAAGCAGAGTTACATAGACATTTGGATGGTAGTATAAGATTGACTACATTGGTAGAGTTGGCAAAGGAGTTGGATGTGAAGTTGCCAACATTTGACAATGATAAGATAGGAGACTACATCCTCAAAGACAAGAACTGTGAAAGTCTGCCACACTTTCTTGAAGCATTCCAATACACAACATCAGTATTACAAACTGCTCGTATGTATCATTCATTCATTCATTCATTCATTCAATCAATCATTCATACTTACAATCAATCAAACAAACTAAAGCTGCAATCTCAAGAGTATTCTATGAGATGTGTGAGGATGCTTGTAATGATGGTGTCACGTATCTTGAGGTGAGATTCGCTCCGGTACTTCATTTGGAGAAGGGACTGAGCCTGGCGGGCGTCATGGAGGCGGTGTGCGATGGTCTGGCACAGGCAGAGATTCGTCTGCGCATAAAGGTTAGGATCATTGTTTGTGGACTCCGTCATCTTGATCCATCGGTCACCAAGGACTTGGCCGAGATTGCCTGGAGATACCGGAGTAAGGGCGTCGTGGCCTTTGACCTGGCCGGCGCTGAGAATGGCTTCAGCTCCACTCTTCACAAGGAGGCCTTTGCATTGATTCGTCAAAAGGGCGTAAACTGCACACTTCACTCGGGTGAGGACTCGTCTTGGCACTCAGTCGCTGACTCTATCCATCATTGTGGCGCACATCGCATTGGACACGGCATCGCCGTTCAAGAGAACCCTTCATTGTTGGAGTACATGGTCAATCGTCGCATTCCAATCGAGTGTTGCATCACTAGCAACCTCCAGATCAAGGGCATCCCCTCACTGGACGCACACCCAATCCGTCGATACTTTGACGCCGGTGCTGTAGTCGCGCTCTGCACTGACAACGTCACAATGAGCAACATCACACTGTCGGGCGAGTACAAGATGGCCATCGACACATTCAACTTTAGCGTCGAGGAGGTCGTGCGTCTGATCGACCATGCCTTCTCTGCCACGTTCATCGAAGCGCCAATGAAGAGGGTGCTGCGCCACGATGCCGTACTCCAGAGCATCCGCCTGTTCAAGGAGCATGGCTACGACGTGTCAGGTGTGCTGGCCAACAAGGACTACTACCTCGAAGCCGGCATCGATGTCACTGGCTCGCCCAAGAACTACCATCCCATCCCCAGTGTCACCCACGAGATGTTGTCCAAGCTGCCCAAGGCTGATCTCCACTGTCGCTTCGAAGGCTCAGTCTCATTGGATCAGATGTGGCAAGAGGTGCAGCTGGCAAAGATTGACATCAACAAGAAGTTCCCATCTATCAAGCAGCCAATCAATGACTTTAACGACTTTAAGAACATCATTCAAAAGCCACATCATGATCCCGAAACCATCGACATTGCCAAGCGTATCATGAACACACTCCTCCAAACATCTGATCAACTCAACCGAGGATTCGACAATATCATCAATGTTGCATTGAATGATAATGTACAATGTAAGTTGTTGTTGTTTTGATTCTTGGTCGACTGACTGATTGACTAACGATACTTTATAGACATTGAGATTGTATTCCGCCCATCATCACATTGTCAGGTGTTGACACAAGAGCAAGCATTGGCTATTATTATTGCCAAGAGGAATCAATGGGAGGCCGAAGGAAACATTAAGATTGGCATTGTAGTATACATATCTGCTGACTTTGATGACCCCATCGACGCACTGGCAATGGCCAAACTAGCCGTGGCCAATAGATCCAATGGAGTCTGTGGATTCGGTATCTTTGGAAATGGTATGTTCCAGCAATCACTCAATCACTCACTCAATCAATCAATGATTGAACCTTACTAACTCATCCACTGCCATCACAATAGACCCTATCCCACCCAATGAACTACATCATTATGCCAAGACAATTGAGTACTTGAGGGCCGAGAGCTTTAACTTGGTGCAGTTCTGTGGAAAGTTTGATATTGAGTCAATTGTATCAACGATACATGTTGGCGGAGCCACTCGTATATCAGGCGCATTCTCCATCTACAAGTATCCGAGGATGATGAATTATTTGTCTGCCTACTCAATACCAATTGAGCTGAGTCAGACTGACAAACTCAAGACATTCACCAAAGACCTGTCATTCACCACGCCGATCAGACATCTGATCGACTCGAATGTACCAGTTGTGATATGTTCATTCCGCAGCAGCCTTTACTCGTCTACTCGAAGTGACATGTTGTGCGAGGTCGTCGTCAACTCACAACTCAATCTCAAACAGGTCATCTCATTACTACGCAATCCATTCACGTACAACTTCCAAACATATGAGAGCAAGCTCAAACTCAAACAACGTTTCAACAAGTTGGCCAGTGATTATCTCCAATCAATCAGTATCAACATGGACAGTCTTCAATAAACTTGATTGACTTGAATGAACTTCAAGAATGAGGCATCATTCCAAAAAAGAAAACCCAAACCAAACTCCCCGATGTCACCCAAGTGTTCCCCTTCTTCGCGGGCTAACTCATTTATTCATTCTCATTCATTCAAATACAACAATAACAAATACATATACATATACATATACATCGTATAATAATGAATATGAGTCATTATAATATGATGCAACAGCAACAGCAACAACAACATAATGCTTGTGACTTCTTTATTATACTTGGTCTGACGACAACTACACAATCATCTTTGTCAACATCGTCGTCAACATCACCGACAATAACAAAGTCAACAGAGTCAACAACAACAACAACAACAATCACATCACCACCAGCAGCAGCATCAACAGCAAAATCACCGCCAACATCAACAACAACAGACACAATTACAACTCCAATAGATTGTTTAGATTGGATAGTATTGGATGTAGCTCAACAGTTTGCAATTGATCAACAGACACTCAAAGTGTCACTAGACTGCACATTGAATGGCGTAGGCATCGACAGCACAACCCAAGAGGCCAGTCAAGATCCTCTATCACATACTCTAGCAGTTGTAAGTACTTGTTCACTCTCACGCATGCTATGTATCAAACAAACTAACAAACATACATAATATAGTTCCACAACTATATATCAAAGACATTCTTGATCAATGAAAAGAGTGTAAGGATCTCATTCATTCGCTCGCACTATCTCAATGTGTTGCTTCAACAGTGCCAACAAAGAAGTATCCAGCTGCAACCTTACTTTATGAACATCATCGACCTGCAAGCAGAGTTGTCCAACTTGACCGACAGCCAGCAATGCACATTAGAGTCTGCAGCCAAATGTATGTTATCTAACTGTCTGACACTGACCGATTGACCGATGACTGACACTCCTTTGCACTTCTAGCGCTCGACATTCAGCAGACACACACTGGTGAGCACAAGGAATTACAGTTGGCAACACAGATCATTACAAAGTTGTTGAAGCAAGGTTTCAACTTTGGTTCAAATGGAGGTGATGCTGTCAATGTTGGAGTCAGTGGCAACAACATCAACAACGGTGACACATATGATGGATCAAACAACATTCCTCAGTATGACCCCGATGACTCGGCACAACCCTATGATCCAACCGATTACAACCAAGAGGGTGGAGACACTGATAATGGTACCGATGCCTCATTTAACAACAACATTGGCAACAATAATGGCAACTACAACATCAACAGCAACAACAACAATGTCAACAACAATGTTAATCATGGTGAAACATTCGTTCTTATTAGAGGCCTGCCTTGGAACTCACATGAAGATGAAGTCCGAGAGTTCTTTGCTCCACTTCGCATTCGCAAGGATGGTGGTGTCACAATCTTGTTAAACTCAAGTGGCAAGTATGTATCGATCATTCGACCGATCAATCAATCATGTACTAACACTCATATACATCTTTAGACAAAATGGAGAAGCATACATTGAGTTTGAGACTGAGGACGATATGAGACAGTCGGTTCAGAAACATAGAAAGATGATGGGACATCGTTATATTGAGGTGATACCAAAGACTAGACAGGTGGTCCAGCAGGCATTGCTCAGAGGCGCCGATCGCATCCAAGGCGATCAGAATCAGCCAAACCAACAGCAGAACCAACGACAACATCAACTCTCAAGCAAGGTGCTCAAGCTTCGCGGGCTCCCCTTCAATGCCACTCAAGACGACATTCGCACATTCCTCCAGGGTTACCCCATCAAGTACAACAACATCCTGATAGACATTGGTAGTGATGGTCGTGTTACTGGCGAAGCCTTTGTCGAGTTCATGTCGTATGAGGCGGCCAACGGTGCCTTCAAGAACCTCCAGAGGAAGCCAATTGGTAGCAGATACATTGAGATCTTCCCTCACGAAAAGCATGTCTACTTCAACCAAAACAGACAGCAACAAGGCAACAGCAATAGCAGCAGTAGCAACAGCAACAATAGACAGCAGCAACAACAGCAACAACAACAACAGCAACAGCAACAGCCACAGTCACAAGGCCAATACCAAGGTCAACAGAATCAACAGTTCCAACCACAACAATCACAACAAGGGATGTATCAACAGAACCAGTTCCAACCTCAACAACAGCACTTCCAGCAGGACAACAATAACTTCAATCCAATGATGGGAATGCCAATGATGAATGACTTCCAGCAACAGCAAATGGGATCAATGATGGGCGGTATGGGTGCTGGGCCAGGCATGGGCGGCGGTGGAATGGGCGGTGGAGTTATGGGCAACGTAGGAGGCATGAACTTTGGCGTCGGCGTCGGTGTCGGCGGTGGAATGAATGATATGGGACAGATGGGCGTTGGCGGTATGTCCCCAGGGATGGGCAGTCCAGCGACCTTTGATCAGATGCTAAACAACAATGGGTTTATCGATTCAATCTTGTCGCCTGGCCTTATCCAACAGCAGCAACAGCAACCTCCAATGGGAATGCCTCCCCAATTCATGCCACAACAGCAGATGAACAACATGCCAATGTTTAATCAATCAATGTCACAGATGTGGCTACCCCAGCAGCAACAGCAGCACATGATGCCTCAACAGCAACATATGCAATCACAACAGCAGTATGGCAACAACAACATGATGAACAACAACAACAACAACAACAGCAACAGAGGCGGCGGTAGTTCAATGACTTCGCCCAACAGACCACATCCCTACAACAACCCGCCCAACAGATACGGCAACAACCAAAACGACAATAGGCCACACGATCGATACAGTCAAGGTGGATCTGGCGGCGGTGGAGCGATGCGTGGCGACAATAGGGGCAGCAGGGATAAAGACAACTTTGGCGGCGGCGGCAGCGGTGGGGGCGGAGGCGGCAAAAGGAGCTTTGGCAGTAGCTTCCCCAGCGACAGGTCCACCACGGTGAAGCTACGCGGCCTTCCATTCTCGGCGACCGAGGATGAGATTGCTGAGTTCTTTGGGGGACTGGATGTGACCAACGTCAAGATTGTGTACCATAAGGGAAGGCCGTCCGGCATGGGTTATGTCTCCTTTGGCTCACCCAACGACTTCCAGCGCGCACTTCAGCGAAACAAGGACACGATGGGCTCAAGGTATATCGAAGTGTTCGCAGCAGGTGCCAATGAGCAGATATACGATTAAGTTTGGATAGGATAGGATATATAGGATGGATAGATTGGCACGTGCTTTGGTGGACAGCTTGGGTTGGTTCATCACTCAATCAATCAATCAATTACACATTTTGGACACTCACACAAAGTTGGTTGGGCCAAGGTCTCAGGGTTGGGCAGGACGTGGGAAGGGAGGAAGGAATGTAAATGAATACAATAAACCAATGGGTGCATCACAAACTATTAACATTCTTTAATTTCCAGCCACTTTGTATGTCTGCGATTAAGTGAGAGGGCAAGGGTTGAGACAGATGTGGTTGACCACAGACATGTGACCAGATCTACATTAATGATTGAGTGTCCTCCTGTCATCCAAGACAAGTTTGTCTATTATGACAAACTAACAACTTAAATGGTCCACGGTTCAAGTTCATTCATTGATTCAAATACAAGATAGAGTTAATAAGATAGAGATAATATTATATTCACTTACAAGGGCGACAAAAGAATGTTGTTGATTCAAACAGAAACAAATCGATTTGTTGTAGAATGACGACACTACTCCTTGGCAAGTGGTATCATCCCGATAATAGGGTATCGCTTACACTAATGAGACAGGACAGGAAGGTAGGACCTTACACTACATAATTAGAACGTGCTGATTAATTGATGATGACAATCAATCTCACCCACCCCCCTAAGACACAAAGAATCTCACGTTATTAACAAAACAGTACCTGATTTAGGTGGTGTTTTCAAAGTTTTGATCACTACCACCACAACACAGGACCATCTTGAATACTTGAGTGTGAGTGATTGATTGTTTCCACAACGAATCTGAATCCATACACAATCTTTCATTCAAGTTTCGTCTCAAAGGCGATCACAACTTATAAATATACTTTCTTCATTTATCATTCATTCTTTAATTGATTGATTGAATGATTAAGACAAGTCCAAGAGATACTAGATCAGGCCTACAACAATCATAACAGGATAGAATAGATTAGAGTACTATAAACTATGGTATGATTGATGACTCAATTTTTTTTAGTTGGATCACGTGACAATGTTTGATCACGTGATCGCTGTCACGTGACTGGATTCAATCACGTGATCTGGAACTTTGATAAACTAACTAAATTGTCTTTCCATCATCCGTAATGAATTCATTATAGTTAATATATAGAATAGCGGGCTCATTTGCCCTTTTATCATTCTTGGGAGCATTGTTTGTGATTATCACTTTTGGTCTGTTCAAGGACTTGCAAAAGTACCCGACCAAACTGGTGTTCCTGTCGTCTCTTTGCGATCTGATATTCAGCTTCAAGTACATGGTCACATCAGTCATTCCCAACTCACAGTACATTCAAAACACAGAGATTGGCTGCTATGTCCAGGCAGGCTTCCAGCAATTCTTTGGCCTGGCCGCCATCTCCTGGTCGGGCATGATCTCATTCAACTTGATCCTGACAACGGCCAACCCATTCAAGGGCAACCTCAACCCATCTGCCATGGCACGACTGTACCATCTCTGGGTCTGGGGTCTGAGCGCCACGACCACAGTGTTCCTCGGCGTCAACTACCGAATGATCGGACCGTCTGGCGACGGAACATGCTGGGTGGCCGACCAACAATCACCCATGCGTCTCACCTTTTACATCCCATTGCTGTTGTACTTCTGCCTGTCACTTGGCTCACTCATTGCCGTCATCTATTACTCGGCATATGATGACGCGGGGGCCAAGGAGGGTGGCGCAACAGCACGCGCCTCGCGCAATGGCATGCGACTTCGCATGTGTATCTTCACAGCGGTCTTTATACTTTGTTGGCTGGGCGATGTCGTGCATCGCACGGCACAATGGCTGGGCCTCAGCAACAACGACATCAACAACCCATCTTTGTTGATGTATTTTGATGTGGCTGGCGTGTCCATCCAGGGCTTCATGAACTCGCTCGTATGGCTCACCAATCCACGTTTCGTCAACATGCTTCGACCATACCTGGGGCGCTTCATCCCATGCATTGGCATCAAGGCCGACGAGAACACACCATTGCTCGACACGCTTGGCGATGTAGACCAGGACCCCAACAGACTGGCCACAATCATTCGTGTCAACACACTCAAGTGTGTGCTGCGAGGTATCTCAGTGTCCGTACAGGACAACATACAAGAGGAGGAATTGATTGATGAGTCAATGATTGGCGAGCGAGATTACAACGAGCATGACCTCTTCCGAGATGAACTACATCTTCAAAACAACACATCATACCGTCATCACACATTCACCGACTACGCGCCAAGAATATTCTCGGCAATTCGTACTCTACATGGCATCAAGCCTGATATATATTTGGTAAGTTTGACCTTGACATCCTTCAAACTGGAACTATTCCATTATCTGATCAGTTGATACTAGCATGGATCAATCCACTCACACTCACTCAATCACTCACATTCAATAATTCATCCCATTACGAACTGGAAACTATTCCAATCACTCACTTCATCATTCTATCAATCGAACAAACATATAGCAATCATTCAATCACGAGACAATAGCCAAGATATCGAATCAGGAATTCTCAGAGGGCAAGAGTGGAAGCTATATGTGTTTCACTCATGACAATAAGTACCTGATCAAGACAATCACAAAGGAGGAGTCACAGTTGCTAAAGAGCAACATTGTAAAGTTCTACCAACACTATGACACATACAGGAGTTCATTGTTGCTGATGTTCTACGGCTGCCACAAAGTGGTGATGCCTCACGGACCCAGCCAATACTTTGTAGTCGTGTCCAATGTGTTCAGCACATGTACACAGCGCATTCAGAATCGATTCGATATCAAAGGATCGAGTATCAATCGTGGAGGCAACAAGCGATACGACCCATCCAAGCTTGGTCTGGACCTCGACTTCCTGAACACTCGTCGTCAACTACCTGCGCCAATCAATCTGAGGCAGGACATCCTGGATCAGCTGGAACAAGACTCCAAATTCCTCGAATCCCTCAACATCATGGACTACAGTCTGCTCATTGGCATTCATCAAAATGGTGGTGGTCGCGCGACCACTACTGACTCTGATCAAGTTGTGGAAATCAATGACAGTTTGGGTCGATTCACATCACGATCAAACATTGATGCTGCTGCTGGTGATGATCAATCAGAACTTCAAGAAGTATATTACATTGGAATAATCGATACATTACAAATGTATAACTTTAGCAAGAAACAAGAGAGGTTCCTCAAGGTATACCTGACTCGGAAGAATGCCACTGAGATCTCTGCCGCTCCACCATCATTCTATCAAGAGCGATTCATGAAGCGAATGCGACAGATCATTCATACCCCATCCGACACCAACTCTATCACCTACTCCAACTCCAATTCCAACGCCAATGCAAATGATCCAAAAGATGAAGATTATGATGATGTTATAATACATGTGGCGCCAGCCGAATAGACCTTGGTTGGTGGACCCAACTCAATCAATCAAACATACTTTGATTATTTATTACAGATGTGATGGTGGATCAGGTAATCGCCTGCTTGGTGTGCGCACTGGATATTGATGATGTTGTTGTTGTTGTTGTTGTCTCTGCATGTCATTGTCCACGTTGAACTTAATGAATGGAGTACGTGGTGGAGATGATAACTCGGGTGAGGCCAACTCTGGCGAATAGATCGATGTCCCCAGTGTGAAGTGTTGAGGTGTCTTCATCGTCTTCTTGACCGGACAAGGTGTATTCGTACTATTTACATTGTTCTCTTTATCGCCATTAATGCTTGATGTGTAGTTGTAATCCATGGTATTGGGCTTGGACTTGGGCTTTGTCGCTGATGATGGATAATTGTATGTTGATGTTGGCTTTGATGTGGATGTTGAGAAGATTGATCGATATATTTGTACATTCTTTTGATGATCAGATGCACTGTACATTGGAGTGCGAGGCGGTGATGGGCATTGAACACCAAACGCACGAGGTTGGTCATTGTTGATGTTGTTTGATAATGATGGTAGTTGTTCAGATGGTGAGAGTAAGATATAATTGTCCAATCTATCCTGTTCATCCATTTGAATGCGAAGATCAATGTCTAACTCTGCATGATAGTTGAGTGGTGAGCTTAACTTTGGTGATGGTGGCAATGGTGTCCTTGTCCTATTCCTCTCTGCCATGCTAATGTCATAATAGCTGCGGTACATTGGTGTCTTTGGTGGGGACATTGAGACATGTTGTTGGTCAGTCTTGATATTGTTGTTTGAATAGTCTTTCATTATTATTATTGTTTGTAAGTATGTATATAAATAGATATGTATATCTGTTTAGAATATATATATTAACAATGTTTGGAACATCACGATTGATTGTCTGGGAATCAAACAGTTTGATCAAAAATTGGCGCCATTTTTCGAACTTCTAAAATAATGGATGTGTGGGAAACACTCTGGCCGCATAAAATATTTGTGCGGCCAAACGACTGGCCGCATTAAAAGGTTCATACAAAAGGAAAGGAAGGAGTAATGATAAATAAGTAATCCTAAACCTATTATTATTATTTGGTGGATGATGGTGGCAATGATGCTGATGATAGGAACTTCTCAATGATGGTGTTGGAAGCCAATCCAGGTGAAATATTTCCATCTCTGACTTGTGATTCAATGAATGGAATGATTTGTGACACTTGTTTGTTGGTGTGTAATCTATTCATCATCTCCTCTTCGATATATCTCCACATCCATGTTTGCTTCTGATCGGCACGACGATACCTCAGCTCGCCAGACTTGGTCATGACATCCTTGAAATCGCAGATCGTCTGCCAGACCGTGTCGATGTTGGTGCCAGTGAGCGACGAGCACGACAGCACCTTTGGTCGCCAGAACTCTGACTTGGGTCGCTGCATCTTAAAGGCACTCATGTACTCGGCCACGGTGAATCGCGCGCGAGGCAGCAGCTCGCCATCGGCCTTGTTGACCACCACAATGTCGGACAGCTCGACGATGCCCTTCTTGAGACCTTGCAGCTCATCGCCATTGGCGGGTGGCACCAGCAGCATGAACACATCGACCATCTCGTCGACGGCCACTTCAGACTGGCCGACGCCCACCGTCTCCACTATGATGATCTCGTATCCGGCCGCCTCACACAATACAATCGTGTCGGACGTGGATTTGGTGATGCCTCCCAGTGTTCCACGAGAGGACGATGGGCGCACATATGCCAGGGGGTCCTTCGACAGCTCCACCATACGTGTCTTATCGCCTAATACACTGCCACCCGTTCGTATCGATGATGGATCAATCGCCAACACGGCCACCTTTGTCTTTAGTGTCGATGTCAAGAATGTTCCAAATGCCTCAATGAATGTACTCTGTTGTTGGTGATGGATGTAATGTTTGTCAGTCAATGAATGAATTCAGATTGGATGCCTGAATGACTGACCTTGCCTGCACCTGGTGGCCCTGATATGCCGATTCTGAATGACTTTGGTTTACCAGCGTTCTTGACTTCATGATCCTTTGATTGTTGTAATAGGATTGATACTATCAATCTTGCTTGTTGTTGATGGTCCTCTCTTGAAGACTCAACCAAAGTGATCAATCTTGATAAGTTTACTCTATCCTCACTTGTGATGCCATCAATCAACGCCTTATTCCTATCCAATAATCTCTCGTATAATGATGACTTTGTCAACACTGGTGGTGTCGTATTCGTATTCGAGGTAGTTGTTGTATAACTTGCAACATGTTGATGAGTTGTCGTGATCTTTGCGCTGCTGATGTTGGTCCATCTTAAACTTGAGTATAAAGCATTAGATCTCAGCACAGTTGATCTCAACACTGATGATGATGAACGAATGAATACATTCAACATGTTGATAATGTTACATGTGAGTAAGAGATAGAGATAACAAGATATTTGATTGAACGAATGAATCTGAACTTGAACTTGAAATTGAAAAGAAGTAAGAATCCAAGTTCCAGCAAAAAGTGAAGGCCCCTTTGCTTTTATTCACCATTCAATCAAACAACAAGATAGAGATAATAACAAAGACATGGATATGTTACAACAACAACCAAGTGAAGATACTTCAACTATTAATATATGCTCAGCACATAATAAGAGATTGGATATGTTATGTATACATTGTAATGAGATAATATGTTATCACTGTTTAGTGTTGAAACATAATGGTCATCATGTTGACAATGTTGATATAATAAGATCATTAATAGATGATAATAAGTATGATCGATTCACTACTAGGTTGAATTTATTATGGACACAATTGAAATATATGTCCACTTCATATCAAGAGATGAATGAATCATCATGTGCTGTAACCGATCGATTCAGACAACTTCACGAGTTTCTCATTGTGGAGGAGCATCGAATCAAGTCGCCAATCATCGACCAGATGCGACACACTGCCAATGCCATCAGTTCAATCATTGAGGAGGTCACCAGCATCACAACAGTGGTGAAGCCCTATCAATCTGTCGTCATCCATGAGAACAATGATGAGATTGATCAGTTGATCTCATCAATCAATCAATCGACATCGCTCGATCAATTCATCAATCATTCAGCCAATAATCATACCAATCATCACCAATCGATCAAACATTCGAATGACAATGAACTGTTGATGGCCATCCAGCAATGTGTGCGTTTAGCACAAGTGTCACAAGATTCATCATACAAGGCAATGGAACCATCACGGCAGGTAACAATCGATGACGACATGTTTGATGTGATCAAGAGAGACATCAAGCTATTCTTCAGACTTCTGCGACAACACGAGTTCAACAATCACTACTTCTCGCTCACAGGCGACTCATGCACTTTGTTCAATCCAAACACATCCGCACCATACTATATCACTGGCTACAAGCCAAGGACCACCATAGCCTACTCCACGGTGTACGCCAAGGGCAACGTCTATGTGTTTGGTGGTCATGAGTGTCAATTCACATACGCCCGGCTCAATCTTCCCGAGCTGCGATGGTACAACGACATCCCAATCAAGGGAGTTGAGGGCGGCGAATCATTTACCGCTTGCTACGATGGAGATCGCTCCATATACTTAATCGGTGGTGTGATCAATGACCATGTCACAGACCGAATTGATCGCTTCGATATTACAACCGAGACATTCAATCATGTTGGATCACTCCCAATATCAGTGATGTCATGCGGTACCTTCTTCCACGATGGAAAGCTATATATCATTGGTGGCAGCATTCACAATGAGGTACTAGTCTACGATGTCAACTCATTGCAATGTGTCTCTCGTTCAGTTATACAGGAGCTTGGCTACTATCTGTCTTGTTGTTTCGATGGCAAGGACAGTATCTACATTCTCTCCTCAAATGGATTCATTAGAGTGTCGTTGGACACCAAGCAAGTCGTACATCTGTGCAATAATGACAAATATGACTATCACAAGTTGTTCATGGGTGACGATGGTGCCATCAGGATGATCAATGGCAAGGGATACAACATGGAGTACAACATCGAGACCGACCAATGGACGCCATTGAGTGACAACTACCGCTCAGACAGACCTGGGACAGCTGGAGTATGTCTGATTCGCAACTGACCTTCTCGTCCCTCCCTTCATGCGCCATACAGATTGATAAATCTGGTCGCTCACTCAAATATTATTTAGTAAGTAACCTCTGGTTCACCCTAACTCTTTCATATTCTCTTACTCACTCACTCAATCAATCAATCAATCATATAGATAGATAATGGAAGTTGATACTTATACATGCCAAACACATAACAAGAGTCTGAATATATTGTGTATTCAATGCAACACGATCATATGCTTCACATGTTTGACCCAGTTGCACAATGGTCATCCCTTTGAGACAGCAGAGAGTGCCAGGTCATTGATCGCACAAAATAAGTACGATCGATTCAAGCCAAGGGTAGACAATCTTTGGAATCAAATCAAGTACTTGTCCAAATCATATCAGTCAATGAAACAGTCGAGTCATTCGCTTACTGAGACGTTCAGAAAACTCCATGAACTGCTCATCACTGAAGAGCATCGACTCAACTCGCCCATCATTGAACGAATTGGTCACACTCGTGATGTACTCCACCTTGCCATTGAGGAAGCATCCTGCATCCAAGCATTGACCATGCCCAACCATACTGTCTTGTCCTTGAGCACGAAGGCCAAATTCAGTGATCACACTCAACTTGAACAAGAGATGGACCAGCTGATCACAACAATAGACTCATCAACATCAACATTGGGCCAAGTGATCACACAATCAAACTCAAACTCAATCTCAATCTCAAACTCAAACCATAAATGGGAGGACTACATATATAACCTCAACACAAATACAGACAATGATTTCTTGCTCTCTCTCCAGCGGTGTGTTAAACTCGCCAATTTGTCGGAAGCTATACCTCTGGAGAGCACTCGCCATGTTCATGCCCAGAAGAAGTATTCCGATGGTTTAACTACATCCATCATGGAATGGACTAAAAATATCTACACGCACGATCACTATAATAACTACTTCTCACTCTCAGCACACAGTTGCTCAATATTCAATCCAGGCAAGTCCACACCAACCGTGGTCAAGGCGTTCAGAGGACGTAATGATATATCGTACTCAGTCGTCTATGCTCTTGGAAACATCTATGTGTTTGGTGGCAAGAGGAACCAAAACACTTATGCTCGACTCAATCTGTCCAATATGATATGGCAAAATGACATCGCATTGAATATCAACGGTGGTCATTGTTTGTCGGTATGTTTTGATGGAAAAAAGCACATATATATTGTCGGTGGATTATTGGATGGCAAGCCAACCATCACTGTCCATCGATTGAATATTCGCAAAGGGTGCTTTCAATATTGTGGAGAACTCACATCACAAGTATACTCTGCCAATGTATTCTATTCTCAAGTGAATCGGAGCTTATACATTATTACCCTTCCAAAAGATATTCCTGAAAGTGGTACAGTCGACGGTTTGGACATTCTCGGTTCAATCTTGGTGTTCAATGTGGACACCAAATTTTGCTCTACTCTAGTCTCTCAACTGCCAATTGGGACCATGGTGTCGTGCTGTTTTGACAACAAGAACATATATGTACATTCGAACAAAGGATTCCTCAAAGTATCAATATCAACTAAACAAGTAGATATACTCCCACCAACAATTAATGCATCTTTCAACAAACTGTTCTATGATAATGGTAGAATTCTATTACTTCTTGGCCTTGGTAAAAACTTGGAGTACATTGATGAGACAAATATATGGATACCTCTCAGTGACAATTACAGATTAGAAGAGAAATGTCCATCTGGCATGTGTTTTATTAGAGATTTATTTTATTGTTAACAATATTATAAATAATAAAAAATATATTTCTTTTTTACAAATATTAAGATAGATAACTCTACCATATATCGTCATATGTGCCAACTTGCCTCTACTCCAACAAATCTGGATTGGATAATAACTCTAATAAGTATGAATGAATCTCTACTCAATAAAATAGACTCACTCACTCAAACTATCAACCAAAAAATTAATTTTAGAGATAGATAATGGAAGTTGATACAATTAATAATTGCCCAACACACAAAGAGAGTCTAAATATATTGTGTATCCAGTGCAACATGATCATATGCTTCACGTGCTTGGCCCATATGCACAATGGTCATCCCTTTGATACAGCAAAGTGTGCCAGGTCATCAATGGGCAGCCCAGAATAAGTATGATCGATTCAAGCCAAAAGTGGACAAACTTTGGAACAGTATCAAGTACTTGGCCAGATCATACAAGGTGACAACCGAGTCGTGTAGCAACATTATTGAAATGTTCCGACAACTACATGAACTGCTAATCGCTGAGGAGCAGAGACTCACCTCCCCCATTTTAAAACGAAAGTCGAATATGGTTGGCGCCATCTACTATGCCATTGAGGAAGCAAATTCTATCAAAGCATTGACCAGTCCCAATCTTCCTGTCCAAGCTTTGCACACGAGGGCTCAAAACAGAGACTGTCATCAGCGTGAACAGGAAATGGATGAACTAATCTCAGCAATAGACTCGTCAACGTCAATGGACCAAGTGATCACATATGTAAACTCAATCTCAAACTCAAACAGGGCTTGGGACACATACACATATAACTTGAGTAGGATTACTGATCATGATTTCTTGTTCTCACTCCAACATTGTCTATAGTTGGGCAAGTTGTCAGAGGCCCTTCCTCAAGAGGGACCTCGCCATGTTTGGGTGGAACAAAAGAGAGTAGACATAAAGACAGCAATCAAGGAGATGATCAATGAAATTGAAGCTCACGACTACTATAATCAATACTTCTCAGTTGCACTATATTCAATCCAGGAAGTGCCACTTGCACCTTTATCAAAGGGTTCAAAGGTCGATCTGAGATAGGATACGCCGTTGTCTATGCCTGTGGAAGCATCTATGTGTTTGGAGGCAAGGAGCATCCCAACACTTATGCTCGGTTCCAACTGTCCACTATGGAATGGCAAAACGACATAATTATTCATTTTAATTGCCGTTGTGTATCCACTTGCTTTGATGGACAGAAGTACATATATATAGTTGGAGGAATATCTGAAAGCTTGCCATACAAAACTTTCGTCGCTTTAACATTGAAGAGAGGAGTATTGGGTATTTTGGTGATCTGTCATCACCAATTGCCTCCTCCAATGTATTCTATTCCCCATTGGATCATAACTTGTATATAATTTCCTCAACAAAAGATGGAAACGATGGTGTCAATGACGAAAATCTTGGTACAATTATTGTATTTAATGTGGACTCTTGTAAATGCTCTACTCTGGTCTCTCAACTGGCGATTGGTAAAATGTTATCTTGCTGCTTTGACAAAAAGGACATAATCTATGTTCACTCGACGAAAGGATTCTTCAAAGTATCAATATCAAACAAAAAAGTTGATGTACTCACTTCAACAATCAACGCATCTTTTAACAAGTTGTTTTATGATGGTGGAAAGATTCGATTACTTCTTGGCCTTGGTAAAAACTTGGAGTACTCTGAAGAGACCAATCAATGGATACCAATCAGTGACAATTACCGAGAAATGTCCTGCTGGAATGTGTTTGATTAGAGATAGATACAAGGATTAAATTATTTTCTTTTTATTTTTAAGAGACTCTTTTCCTCAGCCATTAGTCTTAAAAAGATTAAAAAAAATTGTTGACAATTATTACGCATAAACTATTTGAAAAAAGAAAAAAAAAAGGAACTTGCGTAATTTTCGTTAGAAAACAGTTGAAAAAACAGTTTTTCATCTTGTGGTCAGGATGGTGTAGTTGGTTATCACAAAACCTTAACACGGTTTGGGTCATGGGTTCGATTCCCATTCTTGATAAATCCTTTTTTGAACTTGGAATTTTTTTTATTTGTTTGAAAACTCGACTAACTTATATATATTATGGCCCAGATGGACTCACTGGTCAGTTCTACGGCCTGTGTCACCGCCCCTCGACACATTAGTCGACGGCAAGAAAGTCTCGACCGTCCGCAAGAAGGTCAAGCTTCTCCAGTTTGCCGACGACACTGCAGCGCTCACCAGGTCACTCGAGGAACTCTTGAGAGTGATTGAATGGTTCAAGGTCTTCTGCAAAGCCACCTCGTCAGCCATCAATGTCGACAAGTCTGTCCACATTGTCCTGGGCGATGCACCAACGTCTGAACTCCCCTACCCAGTGGCCACCGAACCTGAAAGGTACTTGGGCGTCAACTTCACCAAGCAGGGCATCTACTCCAAGTTCAAGACTCTCATCAGCTCCCTCCGCGGCAGACTCTCGCTCTTCAAGTCTGAAAGCACCACACTGCGGTCTAAGGTTGCAGCTATCAAGTCTTACGCCCTCCCCCCTCTGATGTACCACTTCTATCTGGACTCACCGACCAAGTGGCAGATCAAGAAGATCGATAACCTCACCAAATGGTTCATCTCAGCCCCCAAGGCCACCGCCTACGGCTCCAGCTTCATCAACACGATGGCACTGGACCGCGCCAGCTTCCATTGGGATGAAGGTGGCCTCAACCTCTGGGACATGGGGCTCAGATCAATTGC